>NC_056033.1:20659856-20983805 GCF_004379255.2 Salvia splendens | reverse complement strand
GCGGGGGCGGGATAGGCCGATGCGGTTGGGCGGTGCGGCAACGGCTCTATATCAGACAACCCATACGATTCCGTACTGAAATCGGGATCGTAATGGGTGTTGTCGCCGAACGAACGATAATCGCCGGGTTCTGTACCCGGCCAATGCGCCTCTCCGCTAAACGTAGGGCTATTGGGGCTTGAATCCATCTCGTAGTAATTATGTAAATGTAAGTTTCGAAGATGAAATCGTGTGAAATGAAATGTTACAAATGAACGCTATTTATAAAAAAACGAAACCGCGTGCCATCGTCCGCGGCCTTCACAATAGGGCGGACGATGTCGCGGACGATGGCCATCGTCCGCGACCATCGTCCGAGACGTCCGCAATGGAGCGGACGATGGCGCGGACGATGGCCATCATCCGCGGTTTAAGTCGCGCCCGAAGCATAGGCCGCGACTATCGTCCGCGGCCTATGCCACACACCCACAGTGGGGGCGGACGATGAATGGCGCGGACGATGCGTGCCATCGGGCGTGCCATCGTCCGCCCATTGCGGATGGCCTAAGCAGATTTCTACGCTAATTCATTTGTTATTTTCAGCCACGCGCCTCTCCGGAGCGTGTTTACCACGACATTACTTCTTCTAATTTTCCCAGATGCCCCTCAAGTTTTATTTTATTAAATATTTGACATTCAAATTGAGCTTGAATTTCACAATCAAAAAACTTGAATTGATGTTGGCTTGGGTATCAGAGGCAGACTATAATGGCGGGAGAGGGTGAGGAGAAACAGCTACGAAACCATCGCCCTTCTTTGAAAACTCCTCCTTCCTTCTGTAATTACCCAAACTGGAAGAGCAAGGTAAAGTATTGCAGCGATTTCAATCGATCATAAATCCGTTTATTTGTGTAATTTTGTGTATTAGACTTTTTGGTTATGGTGATGATGTTGTAGCTTCGGGAGAATTGCTTCAGAAGAGTTCGGGAGGATCGATCTCGGTTGCTCTGGAAATTGAGGCTACCCGACGTTAAGAGCCAATCTTCCAACGATAAGGTTTTCTTTCTCTCTCTCTCTCTCAAATTGTTGTTGATGGAAACTTGAATTGTTTTCATCTTTTCTCTCTTTTTCATAAGTGTAAGTCAGTGTGCGTATAGTAAATCACTAGAAGTGATGATCAAGGATTAATGTATCTAGATGAGTTTTTTTGTATTAGAAAAAATTAGATGAATGTTTGAGCTTACTGATGCTGCTAAGTTGACAGAAATATGTCTCAAGGACACACTGACACTCATGGTGTTGTTTCATCGTAAAAGACACGACTTAGTATGTCAATGGCAGGCAAACATAATGTGCAGGGACTTCAATCCTGATTAGGATCAAAGTTTTTGAACTTTGTGGAAGTAATTTTTTAGTTAAACCGACTGTTACTCATGGTGAACCAGTTGAAGGGTGGGGATGACTAGTGGTTAAAACTATGAAAGGACTGAAGGTGGGAGAACATAGTAGTGATCAAAGCATTAAAGGAGGTGACAGGAAAAAATAATGTGCAGCTACTAATGCAGACATATTATTTAGAATTCACGGTCCACCTGCCTTTCGCTACACATCAGTGAGCCTCTAAAAACTCGTTGTCATAAATGCTACTAGGCTCGCTCACAATGTGGCAGATTGTAGAAGTCAAGCTCATAAAGAGCAGGCAGGCATCTTTGTTGTTTTGGTCAGTGTTTTGCTTAAGAACTTTGTCAACTTGGATCTGATAAATGCACAATAAGAGATACTGGGACAAGGATTAAAGAATGGTGGAGGGGGGCGGGTCGGGACATAAGAATTTCCGCTTTGATGAGAAGTCATGTGGTGGAATCTTGTTCTCATTGTCAGGCCACCAGATGTTTTAGTGATTTCATTCTTTTCCAGTGTATTATAGTATTTATTTTATTTTCTCTTCTGCATTCAGTTAAACACTATTATGATTTTGGATGCAGGATCTCATCAATTCAAGCCTTCAAGGCATAGTGTCTGATGAACTAAGAAAAATTAAGGGATCATCACTCGATGAAAGTTCAGTTCCAACATGTTGTAGTGCTACTGATGACATGATATGGGAATATGATGGTCTTCAGACAGCTTATGCAGGCGACTGCGAAGAGATTCTGTTAGAAATGCAAAGAATATTCTATGAGGATCTTGGACGAGGAGAAATTAGAAAAGGTGTAATACCCTCTCTCCTTTTGTGATTAAGAATGCATTATTTGTGTTAGTTTTGATCATATTATGGATTATGGATTTGTGATGTTTCGCCAATAGAATATCCTGTGTGTGTGTTTGTTTGTGTGTGTGTGTGTAGGAAGTGGTTCAGATAAAAAAAAGTTGTATTGTGAGAACTCTAGGCCTGAACTCTATAGAGTAACTGCACTGAATTCAACACTCAGCAAATGTAACAAATTACTGAGTATAGACCAGTTGCTTAAATTGCTATTTAGGTTAAATTCAATGCAAGGGTTCTCACAACCCTTACAATTATTGTTATCAATTGCACATGGGCCACACATGGGTCTCCACCGGAATTTCCCCGAGATAGGTGGGGGCGAGATCCCAGGGAGAGGGCGGGCGACCTAGGGCGACTTTTTTTCTTTATATATAAAAAGTGACTTTTCTGACACTCTTTCCCCTAGGTTATGTTTTGTTCTTTCTAGGTGGCTTTTTGTTTTCTGCGTAGGTGACTTTATATTACATACGTGACTTTACATCTCTTTTATGTGCCCTTGGTGACTTTATATCTCTTATTTTGATTTTAAAATTATTGATTTGAAATTGCAATCTGCAATTTTTAAGTTTTAATTTATAGTAATTAGTACATCATATTTATTTTGTTTTATTTATAGTAATGTTAATTAGGGATAGATATATACATAATTTGGCTGTTACTGGACCCCGGTGCGATCCGTGCTCCTAAAAACACTGCTCACAATAAGAAGTTTTAATTTGACTATTTGATCAAAATGAAAGTATGTATAAGTAAGTTTTTCTCTGTCTTCATCTTCCTTTCTATTTTAATGCTAAATTAAAGTGAAGTATTACCAGAATGACTGATTGTCTGTTCCGTGGGGTAGATTAGATATTGAGACTTGAAGATCTCTTAATTTTGACCAAGTTTATATTTTAACATAAAATCACTATGCATAACATTAGAGTGCGACTTTATCTGTACTTAACATGATTAACAATAATCTCAAAATGGGTGCATATTAAACAATCTATGTGGAAAAATTGCCTCCTCTTTACGGGCCTTATATTGATTTTTAGATCTCTGCAGAGCCTGAAAATTTGATCACGACATGGGAGGATGAGGAAGACGAATATTTGGCTCGTGAAGTGTATGATCACATGCAGCTAAAAAGTGATCAGGTATGATCCGTTTGCAATTAAGTCTCCTACTACTTGCTCAGCAAGGATGTTCATTGCTAATTGTCTAACTCTGTGAAAAAGGACCTTGTTTAGTTAAACTGATAAACATGCATCATCCTTTTCTCGAACAAAAAATGAAGAATTTCTGCATACAACTTTTTGGAAGAATGCTTGCCAGTGCTAAATCTGATTCTGTACCTATAAATTCCATATGAAATCTAGGTAATATCAGAAGGTGTTGGAAAAAGTTGGCTTTGCAGCAATTTTGGATTAACATTCTCCTCTCTAAAGAATATTAGAAAGACAAATGGGGGTTGTGCTTTACATATGAAATAGCCAATTTTTAGCTCTTAACAAACGATGGTTGAAATCAGGTTTATAGAAATTATTGTTAAACAGTCTTTGTTTTATCAATGTTTCATCTGCTAGGTTAAAATGATTAGTGTTCTTCGTAGTTGCAACTTTCCATGGTTGGATCACATTTTGGTAGTAGCATAACTGGAGCTGCTTATTGTATATGTTATGACAGTATGGTGTTGAACTGTTACCAACTTAACCTTAATAGCAACTTTTAAGTTCACGTTAGATGGTTCGCCTAGATACCTATAGAACATATTGAGTTTCATCCAGCCCTTTATCATGATATTCTAGGAATCTGGCTTCTCAACTGCGGAGGTGGTCTGATTCTCTACTTTCTTTCTATCGTTGGGTAAGTTGAGAGGGAATGCACCTTATGAAATTGATGCCGCTAGTTTGAATCATATCCACCCTGCATAAGCACTGAACAAGCTTGATTTCTGTCCCAGACCCATTTTGCATCCAGATTTGTTTTTGGTGAACAGTCAAGTGTGTTAAGTATGATTAACTGGTGGCAATTAAGTAATTACATGATAATTATGCTATTGTGGTTGGTAGAACACAATTTTAAATCTCATATCCATGTAATTGCAATTGCACTACTTTTTTGTTGAAGAGTCACGGTTGTGAATTGACAGGTTTACAAAGTATTTTGTTCTATTGTCTCTACCCCAGTGAAGCATGGCACTCCTTAACGTTCTTGATTTGCCATATAGGTTACACAGGAGGTTTGGTGTCCCATCTGCAAACAAGGGAACCTACAGGAAAATAGCCATCATATATATTGCAGTTGTTGCAAATTCGAACTAAAAAGAGACCATGAGGTACCTTTCTCTCTCTCTCTCTCAATGGTGATCTGAGAGGGAGAAATGTGAGTTTGAATAGAGGAGTTAGATAGGAAGCTTACTTGCAAGTAGGGGTGAGCAAAATACTTAAAAACTAACCAAACTGAAATTCAAAATTCTGTTTGGTTTTTTCCAGTTTAGTTCAGTTAAATTTTTTGGCAAATTTCCGTCGGTCCGGATATATAAAATCCAAAAAACCAAATTTCTTTTTAATTTTATATGCATATAATATATTACTAAAAGCAAACTCTATTCATGTTGATTTATATTAATAAATGTAATAATATTTAGATATTATAAATGTTGTAATTGTTTGGATATGTTAATTAGTTGATACGATATACTCCCTCTCCCTCTGTCTCATGCTACTTGCACATTTCATTTTTGGACTGTCCCGAACTATCTGCACTATTTCTATTTTAAATAAAAAAGTATGGTATTTAATTAAGATATTATAGTTAGTTAGTGTGTCCCTTGTTAAATGTTGTTTTATTACACTTAAAATTCTAATTTAATTACACTAATTACTCGTGTTCAAATTTACGCTGTCAAAGTGAAAAATTGGAGTAGCATGGGGCGGAGGGAGTATATTTTTTTTTAATTATAGAAAAATATAATTTTGGGTTTTTAAGGTTTTTTTTGGATATATTATGCACTTTCTATGTTTCGGGTTTAGTTTTATAGTTTAGATTTTGGATTTTTGGAATTATTGAATATAATTATTCAATTTCGGTTTTCTGGATAATTCGGTCCGGTTTTTATTTTCACAAAATTAAAGTATATTCCGTGATCTTAGGTTGATCTGAACTTGTTAAAGCTGAGGCTGGGTGAAGCTCACATAGAGCATCTTGTTAAGGGATGCAGACTGAAACCTGAGTTCTGCGTAGAAACTAAGTTTCAACTGACTGCAATATACATCAAGTGTGTAGGATGCGACACATTTGATATTGTGCTATAACCGGTCACCTTACAACGAGGCCAGGGAGACGATGTGTAGCCAATTCCCAGGTAAAGGAAATCTACTAAGGTTGCATTTGGTAATAATTATTGCTTTATGCTGCCATTTTTCTTGAAAGAATGCTTTATTGCAGAAACAAGTTTTATTTTATATCTTCTGTGAGGATTCTAGCTTCTTGAGGAATGTTTAGAGCATACATACACCATACCAGTCACCTGTATATGTTAAATATGGCATCTTGTTTCAGATCGTTCAAAATGAAATTCTTGCATTTTCCTCAATGTGCATTTCCTCATAATCCACAAGTAAGTGTTTGGCTCGTTGTAAATCCACAGATAATTGATGATATTTTATTTATTTTCTTTAAATTTGTAACAATGGTGTAAAGGAATGAATGTTCAAATTCAACTTACAGCCAAATCAAAATCAGTGTGCCATAAAAATAAACAACCTGGCAAGTTCAATAAGAAAACCGACACTGATTTTAGCAGAAAAAATTCTATAATCAAGAGAATCGAATGGTATAAAATATGAAAGAGATAATACGGATGAATGGAGAAAAAGAAAACAGAAAGAGAGATCGTAATTGGTAATCAATATTTTCTCTATCTTTCAAGTTTGTTTCCCTTGTATTACATGTAGCATTTCCATCAAATTTACACTTAGATGTACAAACTTTTCAAGCATCTCAGCAGAGCAGGGGTCTCGTATCCATATTCCATCCTTCGAAAAACCCAAAAACCACACCAAAGAGTGTCATTACTTGCATGCTTTGAGACCACTGATTTTACACTCTTGAGATGGTGTGTACTTCCTTCTCAAAGATTAAAGAATTCGAGCCAGCACTTAGAAAAGCTCCTCCGAGTTGAATTTATTCCACGCCTCCTATTGGACGTATCAAAATGACAAAATCAATATCCAGATTCCAGACAGAACTACCTCATAAATATGTAATTCACAATTGAAAGGAGATATCTACAAGCATAATATATCATTAGCTCAATGCTCCCTCGCTCACTCTGCTTTGCTCAACGCAAATGAAAGATCAACGTGTGCAAATTTTGGTGGAGAGAAGAGAACAATAAAGCAAGTCCATTCGGGGATAGCCAAGCAACGGACTTCCCCAAGGTCTCAGTTCATCCCCACCACCCGTCCAATTCAAATGGAGAAAAACAATGATGCAAGAAGCTTGATACTACCTTCAGCAAGTCGAAGACCTTTTCAGTGATGTACTTCTGTTGGAGAGTGGCACCCTTTTGCTGCATCTTGTCAGGATGAATGCATAGGGTAGCTTTTCTATAGGCTTTTTTGACAGAGGCACCAACGATTAAATCTGTCAGTGAAACAGGCTGCCAGCCACATTCGGGCCAAAGCACCTAGCATTCAGGGAACACATTTTAGCAAACTCAAGAAACATAAAGATTTGGAAATGAAACAATCTATTGACATCAGTTCTGATATTGGAAGTGAAGAGGAATAATCACATATCTATAATTAGCATAAGCAAAAGTTGTTAGCATGCTGCATTAGGCAGACACTAATATAAACGCACATATTGCAAACTTGATAATAAGGCTCGCAGATTTCCTTCTTTTCCAGCCGCCCAGCGCTTGATTTCAATATCTAATGTTGCGGCCATCCTCTGCAGTCAGACCAGATAAAACATCAAGTCATGGCACCCAACATGTACTCAACTATATCTAGTAAAGCAATTGAACTCAATCATATTAGTAAATAAACTCAGACCCAAACTAGTTAATATGTAAAACCACCATATTAGTACAATGTAAAGGATAAGGTAACTTAAGGATTCTCCATGTGATCGCCCCTTCTTTTCTACTATAATTACCCGTCATTTAGAACTATTAGCTAATAACAGATCATACAAAAAATTTGAAACAGTTATCTGCACCTATTAACAGAACAAACACGCAACATAGTACAAAGTTGCCATCATAAAATGGTAACAATATTGCATAAACTTACTATGAATGCACAAAAGTAATTATGAATTTTTAGTACTAGCTGAAACACCATACCTAGACAAATTCAGTCACAAGAATGTCTACTTTACTGAGGTACTTACATGTCTTTCTTCCTGCTCCATCTGAGCTTGCAGATCCCGTTGATTCTTCTCAGCCACAGCTTTAGCCTGGGTATATGACACCAAATTCATTAACAAAATAGCAGATCCAGAAGATGAAAACCCATAAAGTCAGTACGTCTAAATCAATCAAGAGATATAAACTAGGGTACAAAGTATGGCAGAAACACATACAGCACGCTCTTGAGTGCGTTGGTGGCGCTCCAGCCTGGCTTGTCTTCTTTCTTCAGTTTCCCCTCCAACCTCTTGGAATTCTCCAGCTGATGGAGCTGTTTTGAATTATTTCAAGACAAAAAAATTTAATCGGTCAGATTCAGTATAAAGATACCAAATAACATCAGCTTCATAAGTGATATAAACAGTCATATACCTCCGAAAACAGAAGATAAATCATCAACAATATTAGAAGTGGAAGAAACTTTCTTTATGTTGGACGATGCTCCATTAGAAGATGTTCTCTTTCCAGATTGAGCACCTCCCTTGTTCTGATACTGCTGACTAGAAAAGGGATTCTAAAAATACATCAAAGAAGAGTCAGAACATTAAATGGCAAAATATCATCAACTGAAGTATGGATCATGATTCTACCACTTACAGTAGAATTTTCTCGTGCCTTAGGTGCACTGTTTGCTCGTCCCATGCCAAAAATTGATTCAAGATCATCATCATTCCTCTGTTGATTCATCATTGTAGCAGATGCTGCTGCTGCTGCCCTTTCACGTGCTTCTGTTGCAGCCCTGTCAACAGCAGCTCTTTCAGCCCGACGTCTTGCTTCTACTTCAGCCCTTACCGCAAAAGCTTTTTCCCTAAGTTCTTTATCTTTTGTTTCTGCAGCAGTGGCCCTTTCCCTAGCTTCTGCAGCAGCCTTTTCGGCTCTCCCTCTGGCTACTGCAGCAGCTCTTTCACGGGCCTCGGCTTGTACCCTTTGCACTGCTACTTTTTCAGCACGTCCCCGAGCTTCAGCACTTACCTTCTCAACAGCAGCCTTTTCAGCTCTTAAGTGAGCTTCAGCGGCTTGTTTTTCACGTGCATGAACTGCTGCCCTACCACGTGCTTCACGATTAGCCCTTTCTACAGCCTGTCTACCCTTCTCTCTTTCAATCTCCATTGATCTCTCCCTCTCCCTCTGAAGTCTTATCTTCTCTCTCTCTTCCTCTTCCTTTTGTTTCCTTTCACGCTCCAATATGTCATTGATATCTCTCAGATTTCTCTCCTGGCTATCTTGTTCATCTTTCTCCAGCTGCACAGATTCCTTATATCTTGCAGTCTTCGCATATTCCCTTTCGCGCACCTCCTTAGCATGCCTGAATTTAGCCTCAGCTTTCTCCATGGCCTCCTTCATAGCTGCAGCTGATGCATCAGCAGCAGCAGAGAATGCATTGGTATCTTCAGTAGAGTGTATGTTTACACTTCCATCAAGGCCATTTTGGGACCCACCCTGGGCAAAGTCATCAAGTTCACCAAACTGCGAAAGCTGCTGGCCCTTGGTCACAGGACGTGACGTCTTAGGACTTTGGGAATATTGACGATGATTTGGCGGGGAAGGGAATTTACCACCTTTCTTTTTTGAACTTGAATAAGAGGAAACTGTTTCTGCCCTTAACTTATGATGAGGAATGGGTGGCGGAGGCCGTGAGGGAGGTGGAGCAGCTGTGGGTTGCGTGAAAAGAGGAATCTCAGATACAGTCAACCATACAACATCTGACTGCTGTCCTAATCCTGATGATGGGGGAGATGCATCAATATGTGAGCTTGTTTCAAAATATTGAGCAGTTTGATCAAAAGATTTCTGAAAGTCTGTAGAAAATTTTGGCATGTCAAATAAGGGAGGTTCCTGAAAGTTATCTAGAGGACTTTTCGTCTCCATATTGCTTTCTGAGTATCTGGAAGAAGAACTCCCTATCTTTTCTCTCGTTGAAACAAATTGCGGAGATGCAGATCTTGAAGGACTCCCTTCTTTACCTCCTGTATCCTTCCCACGGGAAAAAGACTGGGCAGGTTTTCCAAAACTATTAAGAGGATTTAAGTCCTCAAAGCCTCTGCTACCACCTGATGAAGCTTCAGCCCTTGTTTTACTAGATTTTCCATGCTTACTGATCTCCTCTAGTGGATCAGAAAATACCCTGGATGACGAACAATCTTGGGCAGAAACTGTCTCATCCCGAGCACTTCCATGCTTTGAGCCACCAACTGGTACAGAGAGCAAATCTGACTCTGTTCTGTTCTCAGACGTAAAAGGAGAAATTTTCAGGTTCCTAAGGAAGTATATTAGGATTTCTTTCCTTCTCTATGGGTTCTGTGTTTTTATAAATTGGACTCATAACAAGAAGATACACAAATATCAAGATTATGTAAGATTAGGAAAAATCATTACTGTTTCAATTCATATCCAATTACAAACTTTGAGCATAAGGCCAACACCCAAATAGAATAACTGGGCTATATTTCTGATCGTCAAATTGCAAAATTGTGCTCTCATAATGACCGGGCTAAATTTTTTGATTTTTTTATAGGAATATTAACAGTCAAGAGAAAATATATTGACAATTGCACTCTGACTTCCAGAGATAGCCACGAGACATTTGTATGCACATTCTTTGAGCGAAACAGCAAATTCTGAAAGTTGTGAGAAACTCTACCTAGAGAAATAATCCAGCCCCTTTGGCCCACAGAGTGGATAGGACTTATCTTTTAACTTTTAACACAAAGTGACGAGTTGCTATCGTTATTTCAGATAATTACATCAGAGTCACACAAGGATACAGTATAACATTCGACGAACAGATAATGCACAGCACCTTATCATAATCACTTAGTTTCAAACACTTGAACTACATTTGCCTACCTACATGCTAGCTAATATAAATGACATGGTTCAATTGAACAAATGATAACATGAGCACAAGCTTCCACTCTCTAAAACAAAGTTAAACAGTAAAATTTAACTCTTAACTAAAACCAAAGCCAAAAATCACCTGTTGCTAGCAGCAGAAGGAGCACTCCCAAACCCTGCAAGCAGGTCATCATATCCCTTCGAACTCGAATTGCTCTTGCTCTTAGCACCATTGCCCACAATGTTCTTGTTCTCCTTTGCCTGCTCGCTCCTCCCAAAATTCCCCAACAGATGATTGTAATCACGGTTCTGATTTCCAGCAAACACGTCATTGTCAAACCTAACCGCCGAGGTAGGCGAGCTGCTCTTCAATCCCGGCAGCCCTTCAAAAATATCGTCATCATACACCGGCTTATCATAAACAGGAGCCGACGAAGTCGTTTTGCGGCTGCTACTATTGTTTGCCTCCGAAGTGAACATGGAATTATAATCGATTTCCCCCATAGAAGAGTGTTGACTGCTAGGCGTGAACTTGGCGGGCTCGCCAAAGACTTCGCTGAACTGCGCGGATCTCATCGGTTTGGATTTCCCAAATCCGAAGTCGCGGGCCATGATATCCAGATCGTCCATGGATCCAAACACACCGCCCTAATATTAGCCGGATCGGAAAAATGCAACGGAATCTAGATGGCTCCGACCAAATCAAAGCGGGTGTGACTAGGAATGCGCGATCACATGTGTGATTAAGGATTATAATTAAGAAATGGATACAAAACCTCAGTAGGTATAGGCGAATTACCAAAATTTGGCATAGCCATTGCAGTCATGAGAAGAGGGGGTAAACTCTAGGGCTTCTGATTGTACTTCACTTCTCTCCCTCTGAAAAATCAATTGCATCTCACTTAGTCTCCCTTCCTCTTCATATGGCGATAAATTAATTGATTCAACTTATTACTATTGTTTTCGTTTCTTCTCCTCTTTTTTCTTTTTTATCATTTTTTTTTTGTTGATTTTTCTCATACCTGTCGTTGACAATTGGAGTAAAGATTAAATTTAATTTTACAGGGTCTCCTTCTATTTTTCATCGTATATTTAAAAAAATACTAGTAGTATTAAAATATTTCTCGGAACTAATAGTTTGTTATGAAAGAATGAATGATCGTGAATGAAAATCCAAATTGGATGTTTTTATCTGAAGTTAGAAAGGGTGGTCTTTATATCCGACACGTTTAGAGCATCCACCATGGTCGGCGGACAAGCAATAGCTCAGCCATGCCACATCAACAGCACTAAATTCCTCCTGCCACATCAGCTGGACAAGCAACTGGACAAGCAATAGCCCAGCCACAGTCTTGCCACATCATCAGTACTAAAAATAAATATTAACAATCACACAAAATACAAAATTAAATTCATGCCACATATACGGGAAAATTCGATAATTTCATTTAAATTAAAAAGGTACATAATTTAACAAAATTACATAATAAAAAATTACATAATTTAACAAAATTACATAATTAAAAAAAAACCTATCGTCGTGCAGTCCTCCGCGCCCACAACTATTCAATTTTAAAAAAAAAATTCGCTTGTCGGTTCCTCGCCGATCGGGAGGCTGCAATAGCGGCGAGCCGATCGGCGAGCGCCAAAAATCGGCGATCCGCTTGCTCGCCGGCCACTGGAGATGCTCTTAGTGTCGATAACGTTATTAAATACTAGTATCAAAAATTTATGAAATGATGTTTTTTTTCTTTCAAAACTTGCACTTTCATTTTTTTTCAATATTGTCTTGTCATATACTACTTTATTTTATTGTATGATGTTAGTATTTTTTTTGGTTGTGTCGAATTCAAACTCTAATAGGACTTCAAATCCTATTCAAATTAGTGTACACAATTGATTAACGGGCTTCCTAGAGTTGGCATGTCAATTATCCGAGGAAGGCAACCATCTACCCGGCACGAGAAAATTATGGGTGATCGTGGGAGGTGGTCACCTCACGGCACAAGGAAACTATAGGTGATCGCAGGAGGTGGCCACCTCTCCGAGACAAGAAAATTTATATTTGACTGACTAAAGAAATAACTTATACTACGTAGTCAAACTTTAACACACAAAAGAATTTGGTAAGATGAAGCATTTTTAGAGAAAAATTATCGTGCATTATGTGATGACACAACAATATTTCAAAGTATGTGAGTACAAGCAGTGGTGGACGCACAAATGAACGTAAGTAGGGGCTAAATTTTTAAAATTCACCTTAAAATTAAATTTGTACGTAACTTAGATTATTAATAGGGGCTTTTATATAACAATGTGTATAAAATATGAATAAATTTTAGAACTTCCCTCATTACATGTAGTTCCGCCGATGAGTACAAGTACTTAGCCAACACATACTTTTAAGGGCTCGTTTGATAAGCTAGTAATGCCTAGATATAGATTTGTATCTATAAACTTCCTCCGTCCCATAAAAATATGGGCGAATGAAATGGCATGAGAATTAAGACACAATTGATAAAGTAAGAGAGAGGAGAAGAATGATATGATAAAGTAAGAGAGAGGAGGAGAATGGTAGTTAAAGTAGAGTTAGTGGATAGTGGGACCTACATTATTAAATTGATATAACTTTCCAAAAATGGAACCCACATATTTTTGTGGGACGGACGAAAATGAAAAGTGCACATATTTTTATGGAACGAATGGAGTATTTCTAAGTGTTTGGTAACATAGTTACATTACCTTACTAGACTGTGTTTTTCTCTACAGCTCATCTCGGCCCGACAGATTTAACGTCAAATTAAATGAGCCGATATGTATCCCTCCAAATCCGTCGGATACAATTCTGCCTCCATTCATGTACCCAGATTAAAATTTTTTTATCTCTTTCATACTCTTTTCTTCCATCGCTCTTTCAATCATTTCTCTATTTCAATCTCACAATATACTTTTGTTCCAAAGCTCTTCAAGCAAGTCACTGATATCTGCAAAATTTCAATTGGTGAGTGTTTATCAATTATCAGATCTTTCTCTATTTCTCTCTTATCTTCTTTTTCATGATGAAATTATTTCTGAGTTATCAATGTCCAAATATTTTAAATTAAAATTTGCGTGATAAATTAATTCTTCGTTGTATTACAATATTGGGAAAAAGAATAAAACAAGAAGCAAATTTCAATAAAATTAAAAATAAAAAATAAAAACAAGAGAGAAGTAAAATTGAGATTGGGATTGGAGAGGGGTGAATATGAATTGATGGGGAATAAGGTATATATAGTGGATAAAAGATGAATTAAATTTTATTTTTTAAAAAAGGGGAGATTGACTGGGCCGATTTATCGGCTTCAGGGCGGAGCCGCAGGGGATGAGAGAGAGGCCCCCTCTCCAAAATGGGGCATTTGAGAGCCCATGGGGGGCCGATCGCTAGGCCCTTGTGATCGCCCCTATTAAGATTGCCCTTAAGGACTTGTACGTGGAGATAGAGAGAATAGAGAATGCAACAATGTTATTTTTCATGCCATTAAAGAGAAAGAGAGGCATGATGAATATTTGGTCACTATTCATATATGATCAATTGAAAAAAAACTTCAAATGAACAAAAGCAACTAAGAAACAAAGAAAGGAAAAAAGCAAAAGCATTTGACATCCAAATGAGAAATTATCTCAAATGCTCCATTGTGATCATACTCAAAGCTTCAGAATAAGCAATACACGAAGCAACTACATTCTTGACACTGGCCATATTTTTTATTTACACAAACTGATAAACATAAACAAATAAACATGAGGATGATGAAGATTTATTCACTATTCATATATAAAGAATTTCATAAATTATCTTATGTAAAAGAGATAATATTTCAAGAGCTATACAAAAAAATAATACCAATTAGCAGCAGCTATCTCTGCTATCAATCATAGCTCGCATAAAAACACTAGTAAATCAAGTACAAATATTGGATTCCATTGAAAGAAAACAATAGAAAGTAGAATGTATGAATGAAAAGGAAAAATGAGCAAGGTATCTGGCGCGAAATCCTTATCGAATTTCCAACCCTGAACAACGAGGGTTTAGGGTCACAACGAGGATTTCCAACCCTAAACCCTAAACAACGAGCTCCTTCAAGGTCACAAGTAGAACCCCTTCCTCCCGATCAGTCCAAATACGCCGAGTCCTTTCGCTTTTGGGTTGTTGGGGTCCAAAACCCCTGCTAGTTCCTGATCATAATATCAGGAAAACACACACCAAATTCAGCGCATAGGATTTTGCAGAACTAACGAAAGCTACAATAAATTATCTTAACACAAACCGTGACCACCAGAAGAGGATTCCATAATTGCTTTGCTAACCTGGAAATCAGTCATGTAGCCTAGAAAAACCAACTACATCATGTGTGGCCACGACAATCACACACATATAGTGAAAAACCCAACACGTGAAGATTTTTAGTAAGGTTTAGTAGAGAGCCTAATACCATTAACAGAAGTTTGTTTACCTTTCGAAGAACCATGCACAAGAATGAAGTCGCTTGAGAAATAAGGAGGGGAAAAAGAGAGTGAAATAAACAGATTCAATAATTTAGGTTTAGAGGGAGCCGCCATAGGAGGGAAAAAGAGAGCCAAATTTTTGTTATTGTTTTTTTGTTTCCCATGTAGAGTATATAGGAATTAAAAGATTTGATTAATGCACAAGATTTGATTTGTTAGCTACATCTCGAAATACAAATAATTACATATTTTGCTTGAATAGAAATAATGTTTTGTTAAACATCCTCTGATCACCTACCTCTTTTAATATCAAACTCAAATATTGTTGCATGATGCAGGTAAATATCTTGAGAAGATACTCGGGCACTAGTATTGACATGTTATTGTTTTCTAAAAAAGTTTTAATACACATAATAGACAGTTTTCACATGGCATCGCTCTAACAAATGAGAAATACTTTAAAACAATCGAGATTTGATTGTAGTTTAGGAAAAAAGTATTTGTCACTAAAGAGAAAGAGGAAAAATTTGCAGAGAGCATTTAGCTAAGAATGGAAAGGATGTTACTATTTTATTGGTTGATTAAAAACATGCACTATTGCAAATACATACACTCCCTCGGTGAATGATCTTTCACTTGTAGAAAAATCCATTCGATCCACACAGAAGATGGTCGAATAAATAAATATTTAATTTAGTTTCTAAATATATTACAATGCATTATTCATATTGTATGGAAAAAGTGAAACCAAAAGGGCGGCATGAACTCTTGCACAACCTTATAGAAATACAATTTTGCAATCTTACAACAAAAGGGATAAGGAACTTCTGCACAGCTTCCTACTTATAAACCACAATCAAACTTTATGGAACATAAATACAAGTGTTAAATCCAAAGCTTGCTACTATCAGCCTAGACTATGCGGCACCGATACGGATACGCGTATCGGTATCCGAAGGATACGGATACGCGGATACGGCTCTTTCCCAAACAACCCGATACGCGGATACGTTTTAACTATTTTTTTTAATAAATAATAATAGTGCAAAATAAATTACAAAATAGATATTCTAATTCAACATAGAGACATTAAAGGTCTATTACACTCAAAATAACATGATAGCAGCAGGTTCTAAATTAGGAAATAATTAAAAGGTAGTAGCAAACTAGCATCAAGCCATCAACATCAAGCTTCTTCCTCATTCCCCGTCTCCTCCAGCTCCACACCTTCATCCTCGGCATCACCCAATCCAAATGATACAGCCTGCAACTCAGGTTCATCAATGGAGAGGTCAGCAACTTCAAGAAGACCAACACCACTAAGGGAATCAAAAGAATCTCCCCCAACATCCCACATCCTTGTCTCTCCTTTCTTGTATGCATCAGTTCTTCTTGACAAATGTCTCAGATTTGAGTGCACAAAGACCAAATCTTCAGCCCGCTCAGGAGTTAAGGCATTTCTCTTGACACTATGGATGAAGCTATATGTGCTCCAATTTCTTTCACAGCAAGAAGAAGAGGCCGGTTGGCTGAGCAGTTTCATGGCCAAACTCATCAAAAGAGGGATAGATTGTCCATGATTTGTCCACCATGTCATTGGGGAAACAGCCCATCTATCATGTATAGAATCAGGGTCATTGAATTCTTCTGAACAACTAGAAAACCTTGCATATTCTTCCTTCACTGCAGCCAACTCTTGCGGTATGCGAAAGAATTTCTTGAAGCAAGTCATCCTCATTTGTGATATTTCCTTGTCCTTGTGGGGGGGTAGTCGGCCAGCACCTTCTTGAAGCCACATGTTGCTGTAAAATCTGGAATTGGCAGCAATTTAGATCATGAAGTTAAAATGAAAAAATGAAGAGCAAAGAATCTGAATTTTAATTGCACAGTGCATATTACCTTGGATTGAGTGAATGAGCCAAACAATGAAGTGGATTATTGCCTTTTGTCCACCTAGCAATCAATATATCATGAATAACAGAGTAGAGGTCTGACTCCTCATTTGGTTCCTTCCCTTCATACAAATATATTTCTTTCTTCACTTTCTCAATCATTGAATCCCACATCTCATAGATTAAGTGAAGACACGGGGTGTCGGTGTCCGCAAAGCGTATCATATCATAGATAGGACTAGTGAACCTAAGAATGTATTCCACATTGCCCCACCAGACATCACTTAGTATTTTTTCCTTTACATGTTGGGCAGTTGAAGCATCCTCTTTGTAGATGCTCCATTTGTCACTAATCACCATGTGTTGGAGAGCTGCTTTTACCTCAACAAACCGTTTTAGCATACACACAACCGATGCAAATCTTGTTTCAGCAATAGAGAGCAACTTCAAATGGCTGAACTCATTAAACATGGAAAGACGCATGCCATGATTCATTATGAAATTCTTGATCATAGTAGCCTCAACTTTGACATTGTTTATAAATTCTAATCGACTCCAAACCTGCATATCCTCATCAGTAGGTGTCCTTGGCAGTTTAGGTTCACATATATTTTTCATAGCAAGGTTGAGAGTATGCACTACACAAGGTGTCCAAAATATGTGATCATTTTCAGCTTCAATTAAAAGACCCGCACCTTTGCAATTTGCAGCATTATCTGTGATGATTTGTACCACATTTTGTCGACCTACTTCATCAATGATAGCCCTCAACTTCTCAGCAATATATTCTTTTGACTTGTATTCTCCTTCACAATTGTCAGCCCTCAAAAACATTGGTGCTTTCTCAGAAACAGCGGTGAAGTTGATGATTGGCCTCCTCTGAGGATCTGACCAACCATCAGAGCAGATTGTGACCCCTTTCTCTGGCCATGTGCTCTTTGTACTCTCCAATAGAGTCTCTATGTGCCTTCTTTCTTGCTTGAGCAGTGATTCCCTTGCCCTGTTATACCCAGGTATTGTGTAACTTGGCAAATTGCGGCTGCAAGCAAATGCAAAAGCTTCTCTAAAATATGGGTTTCTCAGAAAGTTGAAAGAAATCCCTCCAGAAAACATTGCTCTAACAATTAAAGCATCCAAGTGCTTGCGGTCTTGCAATGCCCATGATTTTTCCAATTGAGAAACAGGCCCCCTCTTGGTCCTCTTGCTGTTGTCTGAAGGAGCTACAGGCAAAGAAACAGTGCATGCCTTTGATCTTTCCAATAGCTCCTTACACTTTTCCACTTCCCTCCTCATGTCACTCAGCATTTCAAATGAAACATTTGGACATGTCTTAATCCCCTGTCTTAATTTTTGCAGCAAATGAGCTTCAACTCTTGTATAGCTAGTGCTTTTTGAAAATGGACAATAGTTGCATCTCCATAATATATTTCCTCCACCAGGTTTAGGCTTCTCTAGAATGGTGACATGATCCCACAATGGAGCCCTGATATCAGTTATTTGTCTGGACCCAGATCCAACACTAGAACTAGCAGCAGAACTAGCACTAGAACTAGCAGCAGTAGCACTCAGATTTGGAGATGCCATACTGCTGAAATTATAATTGAATTGAATTGGGGGAGCAAAAAACTGAATTATAACATAGAAAAGCGATGGCAAAAATAGATACATAAAACGAAAAATCTAAAAAAAAAAGCATACCGAATCTATGGAGGCGGGGAGTTTTTGACCTAGCTGCGGCTTTCTCAATTGTGTGGAATCTTATATTGTATAGAGCATCATTATTTATAGAGCTAGATTTGTTCATCCAGCTGCAATGGGCTACATCACAAATGGGCTTTTTGGTCCAGCCCGTTAATTCTATCGGGCCGGCTCCTTTAGATGGGCTTTAAACTGGGCCGTATCCACCGAGATACGTATCGAATCTGAGGTTTCCCGGCCCAATACGGCCCATCCCGCGGATACGCCCAGGATACGTATCCGTCGCGTATCCGTCGCGTATCGGTATCGGATACGTATCCGATACGCGATACGGCAACAAAGTGAAGTATCCGTGTTATATAGAGCCTAGATTGTCAAAGCTTGGGCCATATTCTACACCAAATGACGGGTTATCAAAGAAATACTACATCCGTCCCACATTAAGAGTCCACATTTGACTCGGTACTGATTTTAAGAAATGTAAAGGAAAGTGGATTAAAAAAGTTAGTAGAGTAAGGGGTCCCACTTTATATATTAGTTTTATAATGAAATGTGTGTGGAATGAGTTAGTGGAATGTAGGGTCTACTTACCATTTATAGTAAAAGTGAACTCTTATTGTGGGACGGACTAAAATGGCCAAAATGGACTCTTACTGTGAGACGGAGGTAGTACTTGAAAAGATCACAGAGCATACTCAGCCAAGACACGTTTTTAATATAACCAACATGATCAATATGTCAAATTCACTCACCACAAGTGTTAATTCTGATGCTTAAAGCAAACACCTTGCATCTAACCAGACAATGCATTGTCACTAGGAGGCATGATGAAGATTTTATCAGTCTTAATACATAATAAGAACTTCATAAATTATCTTCTCTAAAAGAGATACTTATTATTTTCAAGAGCTATACATAATATTATCAATTAACTTCAATCCAACATAGCTAGCATAAAAACACTAGCTAATCATGTGCAATTGTTGGAATTTATTGAAAGAAAATGATAGAAAGAAGATGTACAAATGATAAGGAAAAATAAGCAAACACAAAATATATATCGGTTCAAACCACATTTCCTAGTTAAAAAAAAAATCACAAAAAAGTTCATACTTCATCATACAGAAAATAAATATTGATTCAAAACACATTCCTAAATTCAAAACATCATAAAAAGGCTTATCTTAGTCTAAGTCTCTGTTGAAACTTGATGGTCAGACGTTGGTTGGGCATGACGAAATCTCAGAAGTCCACGTTATGGCATGTCTTCCACGTTGGCTCGGTCCTTACCAAATATCTGCTTCCAATCGTCAAAGTAAGGCCATGATTGGGCACGCATGAACCTTGCATATCCATCTTTCTGCAATAAAAAAAGTAAGAAAATTTCGCATCACTTATCATACATTTACAATAATTAACAAGAGTTTTTATCAGTAATAAAACAAAAGTAAAGAAGTATACAAGATTTATAATGATAGAATCACTTTTTTCTCAAAAGAAAAGAAATAAAATAAGCCAAGTCCTAGTCACAGTGAATAAACAATTGGCCAAATTTATTTTACTTCTTCCATCCAACAAAGACGTGATATGTATACTACAAATTAGATCATTAGACACAAGCATACCTTCACAATTTCTGGCTACTGCTGGTCATCACAGTCGATTTTGTGGTCTCCATTCAAATTAAAAGCGACACCGCTCTGCTTAGGGATATATTCGAGAGTGTAATAACTCTTTTTCCAAGCAGACACCTTTGATATGATTTTGAGATAAACCTTTGATATGATATTGAGATAAACCTTCAGATCGGTTGTCGGAAACTCACAATACAACGCTTCTTCCCTAAGAAGGTATCTGCCACGAAATCCATTATCTAATTTCCAACCTTGAACAACAAGCTCCTTCAAGGTCGTTAGTAGAACCTCTTCATCTCTATCAGTCCAAATACGTCGATTCCAAATACCTTGAAAATCAGCCATGTTGCCTAGAAACCAACGGCGGCATGTTTGGATACAACGATCACACATATAGTGAAAAAAACTATTAATTTGAATGTGTATGAAGTGTGTGCACAATCTTCTTGTTAAAATTATTTACAAAACATAGTTCAATAACATGAGTATACTGATTTACGACAGTAACATAAGTGTTTTTTTACCTTTCAGGAACAGTGCACAAGAACAAGGAGTCGCCGCACGTGAGCATTAAGGAGGGAAAAAAGAGAGCGGCAATTGGATGCTCAGTTTTTTTCCCACGTAGAGTATATATAGGAAATCAACAGATTTGATAATTTAGGTTAGGAGCGATCTGTCGTGAGAATAAGGAGGGAAAAAAGAGAGCCAAATGTGATATTCTTTTTGTTTCCCACGTAGAATTTAAAGGAATTTAAAAGATTTGATTAGGTCAATACAAAGGACAATCTAGAAAATAGATGAATTTAATTAGGTCAAATTTGTCATTGCATATATATTTCTTATTTCATAACTTCCCTATCAAACAAAGTGGGCCTATTAGAAAAAAAATTAACTAGGGTATCAAACATGTTATTAAAATCATATATTTTCCTAACTTGTCTTTAAATCTAGATCACTAACTAATCTAGGTATATCCCACATCACTTATCAAAGAGGCCTTAAATGTGCACATTGAGCTGCGATAAGAAGAGTGTTAAGTAGAGCTTTAATAAATCATCTTCTTTATTCTAAGTCAGGACTCTTGGAGGTGCACATTTTCATACATATACCAATGTGTTTATTTCTTCTTATGACCAAGTGCTACTTTTTATAGTACCCCTGTTTAATATCTACAAGTGAAAGCTCGATCATTGTATGATCCATTTTCTACCTCTCCCCCCTTTATCCCTCTCATAGTGACACTTTTATGAGCCTTGTTATCCTTAGCAAAATGTGGTTGAAGTAAGCTTATATGTGTGTTGTGTTACTTGTGCTATTGATATATCACAAACTCCTAGGTCCAGAGGATTCGCTAGATCACAGGGTCTAGGAGATCCTGGAACCTTCAGAATTCGGTCGTTGGACACACAATTTTCCGCTTCAAAAACCTCAACCTACTACACTATTGGCTAGTATAGAGAAGCAAATGATTGATCTCACGAGGACGGATGAGTTAGCATGCATTTGGAGGGTTTTAGAAGGGTTTGGCTGCTGTCACGCAACAAGTGGGTTGAGAATTTTAACTACTGAACTTAGGAAATGAAAACTAACTACTCTATCTACTGGGTCTAGGAAACGGGTCCATACGGCACATGCATGACTCAAAATGTAAATCAACTTGAGAGACAAAATCAACGAGCTGGGACTATACTGACTTTCCTAAAATGACCGAACAAACTAGCACAGAAAGTGGGGACCAAATTTCCCTAAGTGTCCAGGTTCTGGAAAAGCTACAGAAAAGTAAAAGGACAAAGCAGAGAGAACATACAGATTGTAGATTTGATCCTAACTACCAACAAACTTCATCTTCTTCAGGAATCTAACGGGAAAACAGAATAAACCAGAGTAATAAACATCATGAAAACAGAGCAAGTTCCAGATCTAAAATTAAACAAGGAATTAAAGGCTAAACTCAACAGATCTAAACTACTGGGCCTAGCAGATGTGAGAACAAACAGTAAACAGCTATAATCATGCAGAATTCAAACAGCAAACTCCAGATCCATCACGATTCTCCAAATCCCAACGTCTCCATAATCAGATCCACAACCTCCAATAATAATCCAACAGATCCCAGCTCCAAACATCCAACAAACAACAAAAATACGAAATGGGAAAACAGTAAACACACATCAACTCAACAAGATCCAGCAAAACCAACGGAAACTTCCATGATATTTAGAACTGAGTTTGATTCCAGCAGATCCAAGTCAGAACAGAAACTGCTAAGCTAAAAACAACAAGTACTTAAAAATGAAAAGTAATCCAAAGCAGAATGTAAAAGATTGTTTCTTCGCCTTCACAAAGCGGTGTTACACAGCAGCAAACGAACTAAAACCACCACGGTAGCCGGAAATCACCTCATAACCAAGTGCGCAGCAAACTGAAGTGTATTTTTGAAGTGTGGAGCTAAGTGAAAGAGCTAGGAGCCTCCTAAATTGATCTAAAAGCGTATATCCTCCTTCTTCAATGTTGAGGTCTTTATATAGGTGAGACTCTAATCCCTAAGGCATGTTCTTGGTGAATTGACGCTTGTGCCCCTGAATAGGATCTTTTTAAACTCTGCTCTTTGCTCCATTCTGCTCCTGTGCCAACTTCTTGATTCTCCTAGGTCCGAGCGATGACTTCTGATATTTCACTTCAAAATTCATCTCTTTTGCGTTTGCCAGGTTAATTAGCACCAATTCCTGGTCCTGACAGATTTATTACGCACCTGAACTTAGAAACATACATTAGTGCACCGAAAACATAGAATTTAGATCTACAACAAATGCATGAAATGAGCCTTATCAAACTGCTCACACTTAAACCATACTTGTCCTCAAGTATAAAAGACAAGAAAAAGAAATAAGGCAAATTTCGATGCATGGTTCCCATTTTAACCGACCCTACGGAAAAGAAAAAGATATAACTCCTAGACCTAGACGCAAAAAGACTTGGACAAAGAAAAAAGACACAAACACACATACAGAAAACAACAAGACAGAAAAACACATTGACACATAAATGCATAAACTGGTATTATTTTCTAGCAACCGTCCCCACAAGATTAAGGTCAATCCAAGCCTCTACAGCCTCATATTCCTTCCCCTCCCTTCTTATATCTGGTTAGGTTGTCAGTTCGTCAAGATAACCTTAGTTCTTAACATCTGTTGGATTCACTCGATCACTCATTCCTCATCAAGGATGTTAGGATCATTCGCTCATCATTTTGCCATACCACTGATGCCTTGAGATCAACTGACATATAATAGTTCCTTAAGGTCAATCATTAGGTTGCAATGAGGCTAGGGGGTTACAGTGTATATAGGTGAGAGTCCTAGGGGTCCTAAGTTCAAGAAGTATAAGTGAAAACATACTGCGGACATGTGAACTTAGGGATAAAATTTGGGAACAACCTCCCTATGTACAATTCTAACATCCCAAAATTCGGAGATGTTCCCTGGCTAATTAGCCTTATTCTCTACTCTTTTCTACTAGGTCAGAATAAAATTTTTTCTGCCCTTTGTTTTTATTTTCTCTATTTTTTCTAATTTTTTTTCTATATACATATATATAGGGGTGCATTATAATGATAATCTCAATTTTCGTAATAACCCTATAACTAAACCTGGACCACACATTTTTAAAATCACGTGGTCCAGATTCAAACTTAGCTTTCCTTCATAAAAAAGGCGCATAGGGTAAATATGTCATTTCGCTCATTTAATTTCTGAATTTCACTCATGATAAAATGATAACATGATAAAATGAACACCTACTTCGATTCGGATTTAACATGATAAAATGAACACCTATCTGGTTTGTAAGGTGTTGAGCTGCGACTACTCGTGTTTTAATTTCTGAAAACAGATGTATGAGGTTCAGTTACACGTATGTATGTATGTATGTATGTATGTATATGGCGTCCGAGTCTTTTATATTGATGTGGATTGGTTGTGGACTAGATTCAACATGGATAGAGTAAATTGAATTGTGTTTTGACAGTCTGCATAATCGTGTGGATGCATAATAAATTTTTGTCAGTTATCATTTTATCATTTTATAGGTCAAAAGTATCATTTTATTATTTTATCATTTTATCAGACAAAATTATCATTTTATCAACTCTGAGTATGATTCTATCCGGCAAAACTATCATTCTATGCAATAAACCTAACATATATCATTTTATCAGTCAAAAGTATCATTTTATAAGTCAAAAGTATCACTTTATCAACTCAGAGTATCATTCTATCCGACAAAACTATCATTCTATGCAATAAACCTAACATATATCATTTTATAATTTTATCAGTCAAAAGTATCATTTTATCAGTCAAAACTATCATTTTATCAACTCACAGTATCATTCTATCCGGCAAAACTATCATTGTATGCAGTAAACCTAACATATATAAGCCAAAAGTATCATTTTATCAACTCAGATTATCATTCTATCCGGCAAACTATCATTGTATGCAGTAAACCTAACATATATCATTTTATCAATTTATCATTTTATAAGTCAAAAGTATCATTTTATCAACTCAGATTATCATTCTCTCCGGCAAAACTATCATTCTATGCAATAAACCTAACATATATCATTTTATCATTTTATCAGTCAAAAGTATCATTTTATCAGTCTAAACTATCATTTTATCAACTCAGAGTATCATTCTATCCGGCAAAACTATCATTGTATGCAGTAAACCTAACATATATAAGCCAAAAGTATCATTTTATCAACTCAGATTATCATTCTATCCGGCAAAACTATCATTCTATGCAATAAACCTAACATATATCATTTTATCATTTTATCAGTCAAAAGTAACATTTTATCAGTCAAAAGTATCATTTTATCAGTCAAAAGTATCATTTTATCAGTCAAAAGTATCATTTTATCAACTCAGAGTATCATTCTATCCTGCAAAACTATCATTCTATGCAATAAACCTAACATATATCATTTTATAATCTTATCATTTTATCAGTCAAAAGTATCATTTTATCAACTCAGTCAAAAGTATCATTTTATCAACTCAGAGTATCATTCTATGCAATAAACCTAACATATATCATTCTACACGATAAAATGATAGATTCTGGCAAAATTATCATTCTATGCAATAAACCTAACATATATCATTTTATCATTTTATAAGTCAAAATTATCATTTTATCAACTCAGAGTATCATTCTATCCGGCAAAACTATCATTCTATGCAATAAACCTAACATATATCATTTTATCAGTCAAAAGTATCATTTTATCAATCAAAAGTATCATTTTATCAACTCAGGGTATCATTCTATCAGGCAAAACTATCATTGTATGCAGTAAACCTAACATATATAAACCAAAAGTATCATTTTATCAACTTAGATTTATCAACTCAGATTATCAACTCAGATTATATTCGACACCACTATTACAAAACAATAGTATCAAGTCATACAATTTACTATTACAACTACTAGTTCTCTTTAGGGGGTTTAAATTCTCTAATCATCTTTTCAATATCGATTTCCCCTTTTTTGCTATCATTCTGAAACTTCTGCTGTATATTTGAAAATGTCTCAAAAGCCTTCTTGTTTGTATCTCCAACAAGCAATGCTTCAGTATATTTGGCACGGAGTTTTATGAAAGCCTCTGTCCCCTTCTTCGTTAAACCAGAATTCCAGTTACGAACAGGACCACCCATGTAAGTCTCCATATGGCGCATCACATAAATTCCACAATCAACTTTATTTGTATCGTTCTGCCATGGCAAAGTCATGTGCCTGGTTTTTGACATTTTGACAATTCTCTCCATTGATGGATTAACTCCATCTCCAAGATAATTCCGGAAGAAAATTTTCTATTCAAATAACACAAAACATACATGAGGTTGATAAAAAATGATATTTATTACTAGTAAAAATGATATTATGTTCGTACTAAATGATATTTAATGCATTTTAACTAATAAATATTGAATGCGTTTAACTAAACATACCAGCATACTTGGTGCATCTTCATATTTGTTCTTAATCAACTCTTCACTAATCAGAGCATTGTCAATCACATCCATCATTTGAATCTTGAGATTGAAGCACATGATATAGAAATGTTCGTGCGCCCAGATCGGAAAGAATATCTAATTTTCAAAACAGTATATACAAATGCCATTTTCAAAAATATAGGAATGTTGTTCTGTAATGTATATCTCATTATGACTTACCATGTCATAATCTTCCCATTTGAAATTTTCAATCTTTGACACAAATTCATTCAGCGATGAGCAGAATTTTCTTTGAGCCTCGGCTTGAGTCCATCCAGATTCCCTTGCAGTGATATTGTATACCTGTCATGTTTACATTTTTGTAAATAAATTTAACTTTTAATGTAACACTATTATTTATTTATTCATTTACTGTACCATAGGTGTGGTGTTGATGAAAAGGCGACTCGGTGATGCCTTTGATTTGAATTTTTCATGGTGGTTGAGGTACACAACCCATGCATCTATGATGTTGATACTGACGTATGTACGTGGAGCAAGGCTGTGGAAATCAATCTTGAACATGCTCATCATGTTGTTCTCATAAACCATCTCATAACTGATTTCAAAATCATATTTAATGTTAGTTAAAAGAATTTAATAAGAATATAATTATGTAATTCAAAACTTACTATTCGCTTTCTTCATGTTTCATCAACCAGTACATTATTTCCTTCTCTTCTTTACTCAGTTTTCCTTTTATACTTACTGCTCTGACATTGTAGGGAGAGCATAGTGCTTCAACAATTTTTTTTGTGGTTCTGGCAACTTTCTCCTTTTCAACAGGAGGTTCTTTGGAAACCTTCTTCTTACCATTGGCCTTTTCCAAAACTTCTTCCCTCTCTTTTAAAACTTCATCATCTCCGGTTTCACCATGTATATCCTCCATGACATTGGATATTATGGCACATGCTCTTTCGTCCTTTCATTCAAAAATATAAATTGTTATTGACATAAGGGATATTATTTTACCCAATGGAACTCATACTATCAGCCAAAAGTATCATTTTATCAGCAAAAAATCTAAAGCTATCATTATGAAACAAAAATTTCATTTTATCACTGAACCTATCATTTTATCCACATAAACTATCATTTTATTCCACGAAACTATCATTTTATGCAAAATTATCATTTTATCATTTGAAACTATCATTTTATACCCTTACACTATCATTTTATGATCCAAAAGTATCATTTTTTAAATAAAACAAAGCAACCAAAAAACATCATCAAACCTATATCATCTTAACCATATAAACAATCATTTTATGTACTTAAACTATCATTTTTAAAAGTTACCTCAAATTCATCATTGAGAGACAATTTAACTTCTTTCTCTGGAACTTTTTCCTTCTCTTCTCGAGCTGCTTTATTAGCCATTTCCTTCTCTGGAAGTTTTTCCTTCTCCATATCCTTTTTCCGATTAAAATTTTCATTCTCATCAGGAGTTTGGTCATATTCGGGTATGAGAGTGAAGGTAGGGAATTCATTCCTATTTTTCAGAATAAATGCCCTCTCATCAGCTTTAGTCAGCTCAATCATGATATCGATCCATTCAGGATCATCAATTTCGTCATTGCTCATAGCATGTGACATTGATTTCTGACTTTCTGTAACATTCTGCACACCTTCCTCTCTCACTCCCATTGCGTTTCTTGTTGTATCACATATTATCTTAAAGCTATCAAGCTTTCTCAGTTCACCCGGCGCTCCTTCAAGGACATCAAGCATATTCGACATTGACGCTTTACAATCCCTGGCAGCTTACTTCCATTGATCTATGAAAGTCTTTTCTTGACTTCCACTTGTTGTCGCCTCTTCCTCATGATCTTTCATCTTCAAAGCTTTTACATCTTCAGGATCATCATCTTCGGATTCAGATTCATCATCTTCATCGTTCTCTTCATGTGGTTGCTTTTTATATCGGTCATACTTATGACCGAGACCAAAATCTGAACCACTCATTTCTGCTCTTTGCATTTCTTTCAGCAGTTCGGCAGTCCAACCCTTAACTGTTGGATAGCATCTCGGCACCATTTTTTTTTCAAACACAATTCTGTCGACGTAACAGGCCTACATTAACAAAAACTAAATATTAGTTTTTTTGTAAATAGATTCATAGACAATGGAAAAAAAATATAATCTTACCACTACAAAGATAACTGGTCCTGTAAATATCTTTGCTGTGTTTCTTTTCCATCTCTTTTGTGTTTCAAGCAATTTGGATATGACATAACTACACCAATTGTATTCTTTGATCTTCTCCACATCAGCTATGTAATCTAAAACTTGTGGGCTCAGATTTCCATCAACAGGGGTGTTGATCAAGGCATACTCCACCAGAATCATAAAATTCCTTTTGAACCACTCACCACCTTCTTCGTCTTTCATCATCTGCTCTACAACATACGCTGGAACCATATTTTTTTTTCTCCACCTTTACAGAATCTAGCAATTTCACTTTTGATGTTGATATTTTTCTGAAATTTGATCCTACTCATAGGTAAAGATCCCATCGGGAACCCAAGAGTAATATGAACATCTTCATCATCTAAAAATAGTGATTCCCCGCTGTTCAATTTAATTGAACAACTTTTATGGTTAAAGTTGTAAATCAGATAATAAGCCAATGATCTTGGGAAACTTCTTATTTTGAAGTTTAGGAGTGCGCCAAACCCAATCTCTCTTACAACTCTTTTTTTATTCTTGTTTAGAGTTTCGAGCATATTTACGAAGAAGTCAGTATTCCTTCTTCCTGACAAAGTCGGTGAGTGAATGGCTGTATCATCTTGAATAACTATTTTCTTGCACTTATTTGCAGCTGCCTTCTTCTTACTTGCATCATCATTCTTTCTTTTCTTGTTATTTTTTATACTTTCTATTTCATCTGCTAATAGTCTATCATCATCAGCAGCATCAGCATCACCTAATACACAAAAGATTTCAGTGTGTTAAACGGTTTATGCCATTATATTAAGTCAAAGTATCATTTTATCCCCAGAAACTATCATTTTACCCCCTGAAACTATCATTTTATCCCCTGAAACTTTCATTTTATCAAGTGCAACTATCATTTTATCAAGTGCAACTATCATTTTACCTTCTGAAACTATCATTTTCAATGTAGAGATTTATCATTAATACACAAAAGATTTATCGTTTTACCTTCTGAAACCATCACTAAATGTCTATCATCATGATCAGCACCAACAGCAGGAATGTTTGTTCCTAATACACAAAAGATTTCAGTGTGTTAAACAATTTATGTCATTATATAAAGTAAAAGTATCATTTTATCCACTGAAACTATCATTTTATCCCCTGAAACCATCATTTTATCAAGTGCAACTATAATTTTATCAAGTGCAACTAGTAAGTTTATCATTTTACCCACTGAAACTATAATTTTATTCCCCGAAACTATCATTATTTTATGCAAAAGTATCATATTATCATTTGAAAACTATCATTTTATGATGTAAAAGTATCATTTTATCACTGAACCTATCATTTTACACACTGAAACTATCATTTTATAACCTGAAACTATCATTTTATAACCTAAAACTATCATTTTATCCCCTGAAACCATCATTTTATCAAGTGCAACTATAATTTTATCCCCTGAAACTATCATTTTCAATTTAGAGATGTATCATAAATACACAAAAGATTTATCATTTTACCTTCTGAAACCATCATTAAGAGTCTAACATCATCATCAGCAACAGCATCAGGAATGTTGTTTCCTAATACACAAAAGATTTCAGTGTGTTAAACGATTTATGTCATTATATAAAGTCAAAGTATCATTTTAGCACCTGAAACTATCATTTTATCACATGAAACTATCATTTTATCACTTGAAAATATCATTTTAGCACCTGAAACTATCATTTTATCACATGAAACTATCATTTTATCACTTGAAAATATCATTTTATCACCTGAAACTATCATTTACTAAATTTCAAAGACTTCAATACAGGGGAGAGAGCAAAACTTGTCACTTAAGTAGAACAAAACACTACTCACAAAATCAGCACTCAAATAAACTTCTTCGAATCTGCATTACTGCTGCACACATTTTTCTAAACTAACGGAGGTTAGGATATGGTTGCAGATACTGATAAACTAACGGATCTCAACTATTCGCTTTATCAATATGAGTTTTGCCGCTATAGTCACACATTTGCTATAGACACTGATAAACTTCTTCGAATAAACCGCTGATTTAGAATCTAAAAACCGCTGTGTTAGGATATGAGTTTTGTATTGATGATACAAAACCAAGTATGATGTAAATTAGAAGTAAATTCATCATGCTGTCATATGTAACTCTAAATCTACACTAAAAAACAATAGAATCTAAAAAAAGGAGAATCGCAGGCAAAATGATAAAATCGAGCAAAAACAAAAGTGAAATAAGTAAAAAACTTCATCCAACCTTTCTTCGATGATGCTTGAGCATTTCTCGACGTCATATTACAGAATTTGGATGGATTTACCTTCGAAACTGAAGAAACTACGGTTTGAATGCGATCGGAGAGTTTGGAAGCGATTCGGAAGGTTTGGAAGCGATTCGAAGGGTTTGAGTGTCAGAGAAATCAAATTTAGCGTCTAGTTCACGTTTTCTATCGAAGCGCCAATTAGAAAAAGAAATGACAATTTTGCCCTCATATATTTTATTAATTATTTATCCCCACTTTATTAAAGTAACCACAAAATACTCCAACTTATGAAAAAATAATGTTAGGTATAAAATTATAGTTCAATCCTTTAAAAGTTTGGATTTGTCAAAAGTTCAATCCTTTCAAAAGTATCATTTTATCAACTCAGAGTATCATTCTATCAATCAGAAATATCATTTTATCGGCTGCAAGTATCATTTTATCATTTTATAGGTTAGAAATATGATTTTATAAATAAAAGTATCATTTTATCAACTCAGAGTATCATTCTATCCGGCAAAACTATCATTTTATACAGTAAACCTATCATTTATAAGCCAAAAGTACATCTTAACTACCAATCATTGGCTTCAAAGCATCATTACAAACAGGAATGTACATAACTACATATCAGTAAAAGTATCATTTTATCAACTCAGAGTATCATTCTATCCGTCAAAACTATCATTTTATGTTGTAAACCTAACATTTATAAGCCAAAAGTATCATTTTATCAACTTAAAGTATCATTCTATCCGGCAAAACTATCATTTTATCATTTTTATGTCATTTTATCAGCTTATATGCCATTTCTTCAGCTTATATATCATTTTATAAGATTGCTGTCATTTTATCCGCTTATATTATCATTTTATCAGGTTAAAGTGTCATTTTATATCAATGTTGCATTTTATAAACAAAAGTATCATTTTATCAACTCAAAGTATCATTCTATCATTCAGAAATATCATTTTATCTGCTGCGAGTAACATTTAACATTTTATAAACTCAGAGTCTCATTCTATCCGGCAAAACTATCATTTTATACAGTAAACCTAACATTTATAAGCCAGAAGTATCTCCTTAACTACCAAGAATGTAAAACCTACATATCAATAAAAGTATCATTTTATCAACTCAGAGTATCATTCTATCAGTCAAAACTATCATTTTATGCAGTAAATCTAACATTTATAAACAAATGTATCATTTTATCAACTCAAAGTATCATTCTAGCAGTCAGAAATATCCTTTTATCGGCTGCAAGTATCATTTTGTCATTTTATAGGTTAGAAATATGATTTTATCTACTGGGAGTAATATTTATCATTTTATAAACTCAGAGTATCATTCTATCCGGCAAAACTACCATTTTATATAGTAAACCTAACATTTATAAGCCAAAAGTATCATTTTATCAACTTAAAGTATCATTCTATCTGGTAAAACTATCATTTTATCATTTTTATGTCATTTTATCAGCTTATATGCCATTTCTTCAGCTTATATATAATTTTATAAGGTTAGATTATCATTTTATCAGGTTAAAGTTTCATTTTATGATGAATGTATCATTTTAAAAACAAAAGTATCATTTTATCAATTCAAAGTATCATTCTATCAGTTAGAAATATCATTTTATCGGCGGCATGTATCATTTTGTCATTTTATAGGATAGAAATCTCATTTTATCTGCTGCGAGTACCATTTATCATTTTATAAACTCAGAGTATCATTTTATCCGGCAAAACTATCATTTTGTCAACTCAGAGTATCATTCTATCCACAAAAGTATCATTTTATCAACTCAGAGTATCATTCTATTAAGCAAAACTATCATTTTATCCAGTAAACCTAACATTTATAAGCCAAAAGTATCATCTTAACTACCAATTATTGGCTTCAAGGCATCATCACAAACAGGAATGTACATACCTACAAATCAGTAAAAGTATCATTTAACAAGCAAAACACGTCACTCTTATTCGGATTTTACTCCACTCTTGTTCACAAAACACTAGTTCCTTATTCAGTGAAGTAAATAGATACAACACAACAGTGAATTAAATAGTAAACAAGATATTAATGTACAATAAGTACTTGCTATTGAATTTAAATGAAGTTTTCTACAATAGTTTATGAACGCTTGAAGTTTCCAATCATTTTTTCCACATCTGTGTTATTTATTTTCCCATATTCTTCATAATGCTTTGATGCTAGTGACAAGATATTCAATGCCTCATGGTTTTTTTTCTGACAATAATAATACGCTGCAATACTTTGCTCTCAGTCTTTGGAGTATTCCATTGCTTCTTGCAGTTAATCCACAATTCCAATCTTGTTCACGCTCACCATAATAACATTCCAAATGTCGCATAAAAAAAACTCCACAATCTTCTACATTTGATGTTGTTCTCCAAGGCATTTTGAGCTTTACTATGCTCGCATACTTTATTGATTTGCTTTGGTTGTGATACCTCATTTTTGTCAAAAAATGACAAAAAAACAATCTCTGCAATATATCATTATGAATATCAGATGTAGTTCACTATAAAGAGTGTTATACTTCACTGTAATCACAAAAATACTTCACTATATATCATGTATACCTACCACATTTCCAGGTATGCCACCATATTTGATTAATACGTCCTCATCGTCAGCATTCTTCGAATTGTCAATCACCACTATACTTTTAGTACTAAATCTGAAGCATATGGTATAGTAATGTTCTACAGCACATATTGGAAAGAACACCTACATAGATAATAATAATAATTTCAGAATAAAAACAATTAGTAATATAACAAAGAATCAATTGTGTTCAGTATTTACCAAATCTACATCGTCCCATTTGAAATACGGAATTTGTTCAACCTCAGTTTGTAAATTGTCACAGAATCTATCAAATAGAGTCATGAGGTCGACCCCATAAGGCCGGTCAACAATTTTTTACAGCTGAAAGATGAGACAAGTCAAATTTGGATGGAAATAATTGAAAATGATAGGTTCTGGGAATAAAATGATAGTTTTAGTGGGTAAAATGATAAACTTACTAGTTGCACTTGATATAATTATAGTTGCACTTGATAAAATGATGGTTTCAGGGGATAAAATGATAGTTTCAGGGGATAAAATGATACTTTGACTTTATATAATGACATAAATCGTTTAACACACTGAAATCTTTTGTGTATTAGGAGAGAAACTTCCTGATGCTGCTGCTGATGAAGATGATAGACAAGCATATATAATCATGCTTTATAATGAACATATACCATGCAATTTATTTTTCAAAATTTATATTATTCTTACGGATGGGTATGTTGTGAAAAAGAGGCGCCTTGATGAAGATAGAGCCCTATATCCTTCCATATTATTCAAATAAGAAGCCCGTGCACTGATCACACCAACTTCTATTAGCGTACGTGGCAATAGTGAACAAAATTCTCTTTTTGTTACCGTTATGACATTATCATCATACACTATGGCATCCCTGTTCAAATATGTGTGTGTGTTAGCACATCTTTTGTATATTTTTCTTCTAAATCAGAACTATAATATAAATCTTACTCATTTGATTCATATGTTGTCATAATCCACAAAAAGATTTGTGACTCCTTCAAGGTAAACTTGGTTTTGGCCTGGACCATCCTCTCCATTTGTTCAATCCTAGCAGTTGCCTGTCAGGGCAAAAATGATATGAAAACTTCACTATATAAGACATATAGTTCACTTCATGTTTGTTAAAAGTGTTGGTGAATGGATGAGATATATCATTGCTTAACACTTACCATGTCTGGATTGTAAACTACTATTTCGGTTGAGGGATTATAATCATTTGTCTCCTGCAAAAAGTGAAATGTGATATAACATAAGAATAAAAACTCAAAAAAGTAAATAAATTGTTTCCCAAATCTTCAACGTACTGGTTTCTTTTCCAAGTTAATATCAGGCAAAATTGATGTTCCTTCATTCACTAATTTGCATTTTTCATCATGGGCTTCCATCATTTTTTCCATAAGCTGAATCCATTCTGGATCATCTTCTTGATCCTCTTCCATAGCTTGTGTCATGTTTCCAATTGGATTAGACACAGCTTGGTCCCCTTGATCAACCTCCACACCAACCATCTTTAGTGCATTTATAGCTGTAACTTTGAAGCAATTGGTGTCATTGGTATTTGCTGCGGCATCCTTTATATACCTCATCATTTTACTAATAGCATATGCAGCCTCCCTAATTGAACTTTAAATTTCATCACACGAAGGAACTTTATAACTAATATCTTTAACACTCTTTCCTTTATCCTGTTTCTTTCTGGCAAGCATTTCTTCTTCATCGTTATTTTGTGACCTCCCACGCTTTGAGGCTAGAAGACATACAAAAAAAGTGGTCAAATGAATGAATACACACTTAATATAGCCCAAAATTATTCACTGAGATACTAAATAATGATAAACTTCTTCGCATAAACCGCTGATTTAGAATCTAAAAACCGCTGAGTTAGGATATGGAACAAGGTATGTATTGATGATACAAAATCAAGTATGAAGTAAATTCAAAGAAAATTCATCATGCTGTAATATGTAACTATAAATCTACACTAAAAAACTATAGAATCTAAAAAAAAGGATAATCGCAGGCAAAATGATAAAATCGAGCAAAAACAAAAGTGAAATAAGTAAAAAACTTCATCCAACCTTTCTTCGATGATCATTGAGCGTTTTCCGATATCATATTACAGAATTTGGATGGATTTACCTTCGAAACTAAAGAAACTACGGTTTGAATGCAATCGGAGAGTTTGGAAGCGATTAGGAGAGTTTGGAAGAGATTCGAAGGGTTTGAGTGTCAGAGAAATTAAATTTAGTGTCTAGTTCACGTTTTCTATCGACGCGCCAATTTGAAAACGAAATGACAATTTTGCCCTTATATATTTTATAAACAAAAGTATCATTTTATCAATTCAAAGTATCATTCTATCAGTCAGAAATATCATTTTATCGGCTAAGAGTATCATTCTATCCGGCAAAACTATGATTTTATCAACTCAGAGTATCACTCTATCGGCCAAAGAATCATTTTATCAACTCAGAGTATCATTCTATCAGTCAAAACTATCATTTTATGCAGTAAATCAAACATTTATAAACAAAAGTATCATTTTATCAACTCAAAGTATCATTCTATCAGTCAGAAATATCATTTTATCGGCTGCAAGTATCATTTTGTCATTTTATCCGGCAAAACTATGATTTTGTCAACTCAGAGTATCATTCTATCGGCAAAAGTATCATTTTATCAACTCAGAGTATCATTCTATCAGTCAAAACTATCATTTTATGCAGTAAATCTAACATTTATAAACAAAACTATCATTTTATCAACTCAAAGTATATTCTATCAGAAAGAAATATCATTTTATCGGCTGCAAGTATCATTTTGTCATTTTATAGGTTAAAAATATGATTTTATCTACTGCGAGTAACATTTATCATTTTATAAACTCAGAGTATCATTCTATCCGGCAAAACTATCATTTTATACAGTAAACCTAACATTTATAAGCCAAAAGTATCATTTTATCAACTTAAAGTATCATTCTATCTGGTAAAACTATCATTTTATCATTTTTATGTCATTTTATCAGCTTATATGCCATTTCTTTAGCTTATATATCAATTTATAAGGTTAGATTATCATTTTATCAGGTTAAAGTTTCATTTTATGACGAATGTATCATTTTATAAATAAAAGTATCATTTTATCAATTCAAAGTATCATTCCATCAGTCAGAAATATCATTTTATCGGCTTAGAGTATCTTTTGTGATTTTATCCCGCAAAATTCAGAGTATCATTCAATCGGAAAAAGTATTATTTTATCAACTCAGAGTATCATACTATCGGTCAAAACTATCATTTTATGCAGTAAATCTAACATTTATAAACAAAAGTATCATTTTATCTACTCAAAGTATCATTCTATCAGTCAGAAATATCATTTTATCAACTCAAAGTATCATTCTATCAGAAAGAAATATCATTTTGTCGGCTGCAAGTATCATTTTGTCATTTTATAGGTTAGAAATATGATTATATCTACTGCGAGTAACATTTATCATTTTATAAATTCAGAGTATCATTCTATCCGGCAAAACTATCATTTTATATAGTAAACCTAACATTTATAAGACAAAAGTATCATTTTATCAACTTAAAGTATCATTCTATCCGGCAAAACTATCATTTTATCATTTTTATGTCATTTTATCAGCTTATATGCCATTTCGTCAGCTTATATATCAATTTATAAGGTTAGATTATCATTTTATCAGGTTAAAGTTTCATTTTATGATGAATGTATCATTTTATAAACAAAAGAATCATTTTATCAATTCAAAGTATCATTCCATTAGTCAGAAATATCATTTTATCGGCTTAGAGTATCTTTTGTCATTTTATCCCGCAAAATTTAGAGTATCATTCTATCGGCAAAAGTATCATTTTATCAACTCAGAGTATCATTCTATCAGTCAAAACTATCATTTTATGCAGTAAATCTAACATTTATAAACAAAAGTATCATTTTATCAACTCAAAGTATCATTCTATCAGTCAAAAATATCATTTTATCGGATGCAAGTATCATTTTGTCATTTTATCCGGCAAAACTATGATTTTGTCAACTCAGAGTATCATTCTATCGGCAAAAGTATCATTTTATCAACTCAGAGTATTATTCTATCACTCAAAACTATCATTTTATGCAGTAAATCTAACATTTATAAACAAAAGTATCATTTTATCAACTCAAAGTATCTTTCTATCAGTCACAAATATCATTTTATCAGCTGCAAGTATCATTTTGTCATTTTATAGGTTAGAAATATGATTTTATTTACTGCGAGTAACATTTATCATTTTATAAACTCAGAGTATCATTCTATTCGGTAAAACTATCATTTTATATAGTAAACCTAACAATTATAAGCCAAAAGTATCATTTTATCAACTTAAAGTATCATTCTATCCGGCAAAACTATCATTTGATCATTTTTTTTGTCATTTTATCAGCTTATATATCATTTCTTCAGCTTATTTATCATTTTATAAGGTTAGATTATCATTTTATCAGGTTAAAGTTTCATTTTATGACGAATGTATCATTTTATAAACAAAAGTTGTATTTTATCAATTCAAAGTATCATTCCATCAGTCAGAAATATCATTTTATCTGCTTAGAGTATCTTTTGTCATTTTATCCCGCAAAATTCAGAGTATCATTCAATCGGCAAAAGTATCATTTTATCAACTCAGAGTATCATACTATCGGTCAAAACTATCATTTTATGCAGTAAATCTAACATTTATAAACAAAAGTATCATTTTATCTACTCAAAGTATCATTCTATCGGTCAGAAATATCGTTTTATCGGCTCAGAGTATCATTCTATCCGGCAAAACTATGATTTTGTCAACTCAGAGTATCATTCTATCAGCCAAAGTATCATTTTATCAACTCAGAGTATCATTTTATCAGTCAAAACTATCATTTTATGCAGTAAATCAAACATTTACAAACAAAAGTATCATTTTATCAACAAAAGTATCATTCTATCAGTCAGAAATATCATTTTACCGGCTGCAAGTATCATTTTGTCATTTTATCCGGCAAAACTATGATTTTGTCAACTTAGAGTATCATTCTATCGGCAAAAGTATCATTTTATCAACTCAGAGTATCATTCTATCAGTCAAATCTATCATTTAATGTAGTAAATCTAACATTTATAAACAAAAGTATCATTTTATCAACTCAAAAAAATAAACAAAAGTATTATTTATCAACTCAAAGTATCATTCTATCAGAAAGAAATATCATTTTATCGGCTACAAGTATCATTTTGTCATTTTATAGGTTAGAAATATGATTTTATCTACTCCGAGTAACAATTATCATTTTATAAATTCAGAGTATCATTCTATCCGGCAAAACTATCATTTTATATAGTAAACCTAACATTTATAAGCCAAAAGTATCATTTTATCAACTTAAAGTATCATTCTATCCGGCAAAACTATCATTTGATAATTTTTATGTCATTTTATCAGCTTATATGTCATTTCTTCAGCTTATATATCAATTTATAAGGTTAGATTATCATTTTATCAGGTTAAAGTTTCATTTTATGATGAATGTATCATTTTATAAACAAAAGAATCATTTTATCAATTCAAAGTATCATTCCATTAGTCAGAAATATCATTTTATCGGCTTAGAGTATCTTTTGTCATTTTATCCCGCAAAATTTAGAGTATCATTCTATCGGCAAAAGTATCATTTTATCAACTCAGAGTATCATTCTATCAGTCAAAACTATCATTTTATGCAGTAAATCTAACATTTATAAACAAAAGTATCATTTTATCAACTCAAAGTATCATTCTATCAGTCAAAAATATCATTTTATCGGATGCAAGTATCATTTTGTCATTTTATCCGGCAAAACTATGATTTTGTCAACTCAGAGTATCATTCTATCGGCAAAAGTATCATTTTATCAACTCAGAGTATTATTCTATCACTCAAAACTATCATTTTATGCAGTAAATCTAACATTTATAAACAAAAGTATCATTTTATCAACTCAAAGTATCTTTCTATCAGTCACAAATATCATTTTATCAGCTGCAAGTATCATTTTGTCATTTTATAGGTTAGAAATATGATTTTATTTACTGCGAGTAACATTTATCATTTTATAAACTCAGAGTATCATTCTATTCGGTGTTTCGTAAAACTATCATTTATATAGTAAACCTAACAATTATAAGCCAAAAGTATCATTTTATCAACTTAAAGTATCATTCTATCCGGCAAAACTATCATTTGATCATTTTTTTTGTCATTTTATCAGCTTATATGTCATTTCTTCAGCTTATTTATCATTTTATAAGGTTAGATTATCATTTTATCAGGTTAAAGTTTCATTTTATGACGAATGTATCATTTTATAAACAAAAGTTGTATTTTATCAATTCAAAGTATCATTCCATCAGTCAGAAATATCATTTTATCTGCTTAGAGTATCTTTTGTCATTTTATCCCGCAAAATTCAGAGTATCATTCAATCGGCAAAAGTATCATTTTATCAACTCAGAGTATCATACTATCGGTCAAAACTATCATTTATGCAGTAAATCTAACATTTATAAACAAAAGTATCATTTTATCTAATCAAAGTATCATTCTATCGGTTAGAAATATCGTTTTTATCGGCTCAGAGTTATCATTCTATCCGGCAAAACTATGATTTTGTCAACTCAGAGTATCATTCTATCAGCCAAAGTATCATTTTATCAACTCAGAGTATCAATTTTATCAGTCAAAACTATCATTTTATGCAGTAAATCAAACATTACAAACAAAAGTATCATTTATCAACAAAAGTATCATTCTATCAGTCAGAAATATCATTTTACCGGCTGCAAGTATCATTTTGTCATTTTATCCGGCAAAACTATGATTTTGTCAACTTAGAGTATCATTCTATCGGCAAAAGTATCATTTTATCAACTCAGAGTATCATTCTATCAGTCAAATCTATCATTTAATGTAGTAAATCTAACATTTATAAACAAAAGTATCATTTTATCAACTCAAAAAAATAAACAAAAGTATTATTTTATCAACTCAAAGTATCATTCTATCAGAAAGAAATATCATTTTATCGGCTACAAGTATCATTTTGTCATTTTATAGGTTAGAAATATGATTTTATCTACTCCGAGTAACAATTATCATTTTATAAATTCAGAGTATCATTATATCCGGCAAAACTATCATTTTATATAGTAAACCTAACATTTATAAGCCAAAAGTATCATTTTATCAACTTAAAGTATCATTCTATCCGGCAAAACTATCATTTGATAATTTTTATGTCATTTTATCAGCTTATATGTCATTTCTTCAGCTTATATATCAATTTATAAGGTTAGATTATCATTTTATCAGGTTAAAGTTTCATTTTATGACGAATGTATCATTTTATAAACAAAAGTATCATTTTATCAATTCAAAGTATCATTCCATCAGTCAGAAATATCATTTTATTGGCTTAGAGTATCTTTTGTCATTTTATCCCGCAAAATTCAGAGTATCATTCAATCGGCAAAAGTATCATTTTATCAACTCAGAGTATCATACTATCGGTCAAAACTATCATTTTATGCAGAAAATCTAACATTTATAAACAAAAGTATCATTTTATCAACTCAAAAAAATAAACAAAAGTATTATTTTATCAGCTCAAAGTATCATTCTATCATAAAGAAATATCATTTTATCGGCTGCAAGTATCATTTTGTCATTTTATAGGTTAGAAATATGATTTTATCTACTGCGAGTAACAATTATCATTTTATAAATTCAGAGTATCATTCTATCCGACAAAACTATCATTTTATATAGTAAACCTAACATTTATAAGCCAAAAGTATCATTTTATCAACTTAAAGTATCATTCTATCCGGCAAAACTATCATTTTATCATTTTTATGTCATTTTATCAGCTTATATGCCATTACTTCAGCTTATATATCAATTTATAAGGTTAGATTATCATTTTATCAGGTTAAAGTTTCATTTTATGACGAATGTATCATTTTATAAACAAAAGTATTATTTTATCAATTCAAAGTATCATTCCATCAGTCATAAATATCATTTTATCGGCTTAGAGTATCTTTTGTCATTTTATCCCGCAAAATTCAGAGTATCATTCAATCGGCAAAAGTATCATTTTATCAACTCAGAGTATCATACTGTCGGTTAAAACTATCATTTTATGCAGTAAATCTATTATTTATAAACAAAAGTATCATTTTATCTACTCTAAGTATCATTCTATCAGTCAGAAATATCATTTTATCGGCTCAGAGTATCATTCTATCCAGCAAAACTATGATTTTGTCAACTCAGAGTATCATTCTATCAGCCAAAGTATCATTTTATCAACTCAGAGTATCATTCTATCAGTCAAAACTATCATTTTATGCAGTAAATCAAACATTTACAAACAAAAGTATCATTTTATCAACACAAAGTATCATTCTATCAGTCAGAAATATCATTTTACCGGCTGCAAGTATCATTTTGTCATTTTATCCGGCAAAACTATGATTTTGTCAACCCAGAGTATCATTCTATCGGCAAAAGTATCATTTTATCAACTCAGAGTATCATTCTATCAGTCAAAACTATCATTTAATGTAGTAAATCTAACATTTATAAACAAAAGTATCATTTTATCAACTCAAAAAAATAAACAAAAGTATCATTTTATCAACTCAAAGTATCATTCTATCAGAAAGAAATATCATTTTATCGGCTGCAAGTATCATTTTGTCATTTTATAGGTTAGAAATATGATTTTATCTACTGCGAGTAACATTTATCATTTTATAAACTCAGAGTATCATTCTATCCGGCAAAACTATCATTTTATATAGTAAACCTAACATTTATAAGCCAAAAGTATCATTTTATCAACTTAAAGTATCATTCTATCCGGCAAAACTATCATTTTATCATTTTTATGTCATTTTATCAGCTTATATGCCATTTCTTCAGCTTATATATCAATTTATAAGGTTAGATTATCATTTTATCAGGTTAAAGTTTCATTTTATGACGAATGTATCATTTTATAAACAAAAGTATCATTTTATCAATTCAAAGTATCATTCCATTAGTCAGAAATATCATTTTATCGGCTTAGAGTATCTTTTGTCATTTTATCCCGCAAAATTCAGAGTATCATTCTATCGGCAAAAGTATCATTTTATCAACTCAGAGTATCATTCTATCAGTCAAAACTATCATTTTATGCAGTAAATCTAACATTTATAAACAAAAGTATCATTTTATCAACTCAAAGTATCATTCTATCAGTCAAAAATATCATTTTATCGGATGCAAGTATCTTTTTGTCATTTTATCCGGCAAAACTATGATTTTATCAACTCAGAGTATCATTCTATCGGCAAAAGTTTCATTTTATCAACTTAGAGTATCATTCTATCACTCAAAACTATCATTTTATGCAGTAAATCTAACATTTATAAACAAAAGTATCATTTTATCAACTCAAAGTATCTTTCTATCAGTCAGAAATATCATTTTATCGGCTGCAAGTATCATTTTGTCATTTTATAGGTTAGAAATATGATTTTATCTACTGCGAGTAACATTTATCATTTTATAAACTCAGAGTATCATTCTATTCGGCAAAACTATCATTTTATATAGTAAACCTAACATTTATAAGCCAAAAGTATCATTTTATCAACTTAAAGTATCATTCTATCCGGCAAAACTATCATTTGATCATTTTTTTGTCATTTTATCAGCTTATATGTCATTTCTTCAGCTTATTTATCATTTTATAAAGTTATATTATCATTTTATCAGGTTAAAGTTTCATTTTATGACGAATGTATCATTTTATAAACAAAAGTATCATTTTATCAATTCAAAGTATCATTCTATCAGTCAGAATATCATTTTATCGGCTCAGAGTATCATTTTGTCATTTTATCCCGCAAAATTCAGAGTATCATTCTATCGGCAAAAGTATCATTTTATCAACTCAGATTATCATTCTATCAGTCAAAACTATCATTTTATGCAGTAAATCTAACATTTATAAACAAAAGTATCATTTTATCAACTTAAAGTATCATTCTATCAGTCAGAAATATCATTTTATCGGCTGCAAGTATCATTTTGTCATTTTATAGGTTAGAAATATGATTTTATCTACTACGAGTAACATTTATCATTTTATAAACTTAGAGTATCATTCTATCCGACAAAACTATCATTTTATATAGTAAACCTAACATTTATAAGCCAAAAATTTCTGTCATTTTATAGGCTGAAAGTATCAGTTTATATCAAATTGCTTCAATCTGCCTTCTCATTGAATCTACCACAATTTCTTGAATCATGATGACCCATCTCATGACATTTACCACACCGTCGTTTTGGCTTATTTGCTTTCTTTATTGCACTATCCCTCTTTGATACCATGTCACTAGCCGATCCTTTGGTACGAACAACATCTGGAGGGTGTACATCAATTACATCAGGTACTGCCATTCCATAAAAATTCTTAACCATCTTTTTCTTTTCAATGACTGAAGGTGTTGCACAATTTCCAAATATATGCTCTTCCAAATCATCAAGACCAGCACATAACAAAGACAGATGATCCATACTTCCCTCAGACTTTTGGACTAATCGATAAAAGTTGGAGAACAACTTTTTCTTAACTTCCTGCTTTTCATCCAAATCTGCAAGGTAAAAGATAACATTATTACAATAAATACGAGTTGTGATCATATGATAACCCCTAAATATCGTAATAACCATATAACCAAATCTGAACCACACATATTTTCTAATCTTGTGGTTGAGATTCAAACTTAGATTTACTTCATAAAAAAAGGCGCGGGGGTAAATATGTCAAATCCCTCATTTAAATTTCTGAATTTCGCTCCATTCTTTCTCTCTTTCTCAGTTCGATTCTTTCCTATTCTCCGCGATTTGGTTTCAGATTTCCATAATCTCTAGATTTCCATAATCTCCAGATTTCCTTCCGTTTATTTCCATAGACTCCAGATTTCCTTCCGATTATTTCCATAGAGATTTCCTTCCGATTATTTCAATAGACTCCAGATTTCCTTTCCATTATTTTAATAGACTCCAGATTTCCTTCCGATTTAGTTCGTTATTCCATAATCTCCAGATTTTCATTGATTATCTATTCAATAGCTGTCAGAATTTGCTTCGATGGAGAACGTAGCAAATAACGAAGGTAACAATCATTATCTATTATTTAGCTTATTGATTGTGTTCATATTTTAATTTATTGATTGTTTTGATTCATGTATTGAATTTGATTTTTGATGAATATTAGCTGTCGATTGGTTTATGTTTCTGATGTACTAAAATTCTTATTTAATTAAATTATGTATTGCCGTTTTTGTGTTAAGATGATAGTTTTGGCTTATAAATTTTAGGTTTGCAGCATAAAATGATAGTTTTGCAAGATACAATGATATTCTGAGTTGATAAAATGATACTTTTTCTGATGATAGTTTTGCCGGATACAATGATATTCTGAGTTGATAGTTTTGCAACCTGTGCTGTTAACAAAATGTTACTTTCAGCACATAAAATGATACATTTGTCATAAAATGACACTTTTACCTGATAAAATGATAATCTAAGCGGATAAAATGACAGTAATCTTATAAAAATGATAGTTTAGCTGAAGAAATGACATATAAGCTGATAAAATGATACTTTAACGTGACAAAATGACATAAAATTGATAAAATGATAGTTTTTCCGGATAGAATGATACTCCAAGTTAATAAAATGATACTTTTTGCTTATAAATGTTAGGTATACTGCATAAAATGATAGTTTTGCCGGATAGAATGATACTTTCAGCAGATAGAATGATATGTATTTTTGGTGTATAAAATGACATTTTTGTTTAATAAAATGATACTTTTACCTGATAAAATGATAATTTAAGCGGATAAAATGACAGTAACCTTATAAAAATGATAGTTTTTTCCGGATAGAATGATACTCTGAGTTAAAAAAATGATATTTTTTGCTTATAAATGTTAGGTTTACTGCATAAAATGATAGTTTTGCCGGATAGAATGATACTTTCAGCAGATAGAATGATAGGTATTTTTGGTGTATAAAATAACATTTTTGTTTAATAAAATGATACTTTTACCTGATAAAATGATAATTTAAGCGGATAAATGACAGTAACCTTATAAAAATGATACTCTGAGTTGATAAAATGATACGTTTACTGCTTTGTAGGTTTGTATATTATGTATTGTGCCGATACAAAAAATGATAGTTTTGCCGGATACAATGACATTCTGAGTTTATAAAATGATACTTTTTCTGATGATAGTTTTTCCTAATAAAATGATACTTTGAGTTGATAAAATAATACTTTTACTGATTTGTAGGTTTGTACATTCCTGTTTGTAATGATGCTTTGAAGCCAATGATTGGTATGAAATTCAATACATTAGTAGAAGCATTTGGTTTCTATGAACACTATGCCCGTTCAGTTGGTTTGGCATTCGTAAACTGGGCAACAAATCAGTTCATGGTATTATTAAGTGGCAGTATTTGGCTTGCAGCAGACAAGGCTCTAAGAGTTTTATACCTGGTCATACATCCAAATCAACTGAAGTGTCTGTTAAGAAGTGTAGGTGTCGGTCGTTTAGGTGTGAATGTCTTGCTAAGCTCAACTTGAGATATTTTTCAGATGGTATTAGCAGCGGGTATGAGTTTTATCAGTTTGTTGAGTATCATAATCACTTAATGGTTGCGGATGAGCATAGGCATTTTATGACGGCCAATCGCAGTCTGGATCATATCCATCGAAGTTTTATGGAGGATTGTGGCAGGTGTAATATTGGTCCCGCTCAAACATTCAAACTTTTGAAGGAGATAATGGGTGGACCTGAAAATGTTGGATGTGATATTATTGATATTAGAAATGGTTATCGTGATATTATGTCCAATATTGATGGTTCAGATGCTCAAATGATTTTTGATTATATGCATTCTCAAAAGGAATTATCTGATGCCTTCTATTATGAAATTGAGATAGGATCTCATGGAAAGTTAACTAAACTCTTCTGGGCTGATGATATTTCAAGACGAAATTATCATATGTTTGGAGATATTTCATTTGATTCAACATACAACACTAACATGTATATTACTTTTGTTGCTAATAGACCTAAAATGATACTTTTTGCTGATACAATGATACTTTTTGCTGATACAATGATACCTTTTTGCTGATACAATTATATTTCAGTGGATACAATGATACTTTTTGCTGATAAAATGATAGTTATAGCTGATAACTGATACTTTTTTGTATGCATGAAAATATAACTCATTTTTATGTTATGTTTTGAAGGTATTGCATGGTTTTTGCTCCATTCACTGGAAAAGATAACCATTCCAGAGCAGTTACATTTGGAGCTGGATTGTTATCAAGTGAAGGTAGAGACTCATATTCTTGGTGGTTTGGCTGTTTTGTTCGATGTATGGGGGTTGCACCCAAAATGATTATCACTGATCAAGATTGGGGGATGAAACTTGTTGTTCAACAAGTACTTTTACAAACAAGGCACCGATGGTGCATGTGGCATATTATGGTTAAGGTGTCAGATAAGTTGCCCAAATCCTTGCTTGGTAGTGAAGATTTCAAAAAAGAGTTTAATGCATGTGTTTGGTCTGATTTGTTAGAGCCTGATGAGTTTGATATAATATGGAATGATATTATGGAACGGTATGGCTTAGAAGACGTCCACTGGTTTGGATCGATGTTTGAAGATAGAGAATTTTGGGTTCCTGCTTATTTTTGAGATTTTCCCATGGGGTCGCTTCTTAGGACTACATCGATATCTGAATCAGAGAATAGCTTTTTTAAAAACTACACAAAGCCTCGTGCAAATCTTGTACAGTTCATCAATTTCTTTAACTGTGCTGTGGGAGATCAAAGGAATGCCAATTCACGATTGAACTACTTGGATTACTCAACTATTCCTGATTTGTCAACCCAATTGCCTATTGAGAAGCATGCATCTACAATCTACACTGATTCTATTTTCAAACATGTACAAAAGGAAATAAGTATGGTATGTGAGATTGTTTCGATAACTGTTGAGGATAACATCAAGATGCATAAGGTCAAGGACCAATATGGTAGAACATGGGATGTTAAGTATGATTGTAAGCAAGACACATTCGACTGTAGTTATAAGAAGTTTTCCAGAATTGGTTTGTTATGCTGTCATATATTTTGTTTGTTGAAGAATAAGTCTGCTAATCTCATTCCTGAGAAATATTTTGGTCGAAGGTGGTTGAAGAGCTCTTTACTAAAGGCAGCCCATGGTCTACCATTTGAGGAGCAACTATCATTTGAACGTGAGCTCCAATTTTAACCTTATTTATAAAAACTCTATTTTTCAGTCATTGAAATGATAGTATTTATTGTAATAATGTTATCTTTTACCTTGCAGATTTGGATGAAAAGCAGGAAGTTAAGAAAAAGTTGTTCTCCACCTTTTATCGATTAGTCCAAAAGTCTAAGGGAAGTATGGATCATCTGTCTTTGTTATGTACTGGTCTTGATGATTTGGAAGAGCATATATTTGGAAATTGTGCAACATCTTCAGTCATTGAAAAGAAAAAGATGGTTGAGAATTTTTATGGAATGGCAGTACCTGATGTAATTGATGTACATCCTCCAGATGTTGTTCGTACCAAAGGATCGGCTAGTGACAGGGAATCAAAGAGGGAGAGTGCAATAAAGAAAGCAAATAAGCCAAAACGACGGTGTGGTAAATGTCATGAGATGGGTCATCATGATTCAAGAAATTGTGGTAGATTCAACGAGAAGGCAGATTGAAGCCATTTGATATAAACTGATACTTTCAGCCGATAAAATGATAATTTCAGCCGATTAAATGATAGATATTTTTGGCTTAAAAATGTTAGGTTTACTATATAAAATGATAGTTTTGCCGGATAGAATGATACTCAGAGTTTATAAAATGATAAATGTTACTCGCAGTAGATAAAATCATATTTCTAACGATAAAATGACAAAATGATACTTGCATCCGATAAAATGATATTTCTGACTGATAGAATGATACTTTGAGTTGATAAAATGATACTTTTGTTTATAAATGTTAGATTTACTGCATAAAATGATAGTTTTGACTGATAGAATTATACTCTGAGTTGATAAAATGATATTTTTGCCGATAGAATGATACTTTGAATTTTGCGGGATAAAATGACAAAATGATACTCTGAACCGATAAAATGATATTTCTGACTGATAGAATGATAATTTGAATTGATAAAATGATACTTTTGTTTATAAAATGATACATTCGTCATAAAATGAAACTTTAACCTGATAAAATGATAATCTAACTTTATAAAATGATAAATAAGCTGAAGAAATGGCATATATGCTGATAAAATGACCAAAAAATGATCAAATGATAGTTTTGCCGGATAGAATGATACTTTAAGTTGATAAAATGATACTTTTGGCTTATAAATGTCAGGTTTACTATATAAAATGATAGTTTTGCCGAATAAAATGATACTCTAAGTTTATAAAATGATAAATGTTACTCGCAGCAGATAAAATCATACTTCTAACATATAAAATGACAAAATGATACTTGCAGCCGATAAAATGATATTTCGTACTGGTAGAATGATACTTTGAGTTGATAAAATTATACTTTTGTTTATAAATGTTAGATTTACTGCATAAAATGATAGTTTTGCAGGATAGAATGATACTTTAAGTTGATAAAATGATACTTTTGGCTTATAAATGTTAGGTTTACTATATAAAATGATAGTTTTGCCGGATAGAATGATACTCTGAGTTGATAAAATGATACTTTTGCCGATAGAATGATACTTTGAGTTGACAAAATCATAGTTTTGCCGGATAAAATAACGAAATGACACTTGCACCCGATAAAATGATATTTCTAACTAATAAAATGATACTTTTGTTTGTAAATGTTTGATTTACTGCATAAAATGATAGTTTTGACTAATAGAATGATACTCTGAATTGATAAAATGATACTTTGGCCGATAGAATGATACTCTGAGTTGACAACATCATAGTTTTGCAGGATAGAATGATACTCTGAGCCGATAAAATGATATTTCTGACTGATAGAATGATACTTTGAGTTGATAAAATGATACTTTTGTTTATAAATGTTAGATTTACTGCATAAAATGATAGTTTTAACAGTTAGAATGATACTCTGAGTTGATAAAATGATATTTTTGCCGATAGAATGATACTCTGAATTTTGCGGGATAAAATGATAAAATGATATTTCTGTCTGATAGAATGATACTTTGAATTGATAAAATGATACTTTTGTTTATAAAATGATACATTCGTCATAAAATGAAACTTTAACCTGATAAAATGATAATCTAACCTTATAAAATGATATATAAGCTGAAGAAATGGCATATAAGCTGATAAAATGATAGTTTTGCCGGATCGAATGATACTTTAAGTTGATAAAATGATACTTTTGGATTATAAATGTTAGGTTTACTATATAAAATGATAGTTTTGCCGGATAGAATGATACTCTGAGTTTATAAAATGATAAATGTTACTCGCAGTAGATAAAATCATATTTCTAACCTATAAAATGACAAAATGATACTTGCAGCCGATAAAATGATATTTCTGACTGATAGAATGATACTTTGAGTTGATAAAATGATACTTTTGTTTATAAATGTTAGATTTACTGCATAAAATGATAGTTTTGACTGATAGAATGATATTCTGAGTTGATAAAATGATACTTTTATTGATATGTAGGTTTTACATTCTTGGTAGTTAAGGAGATACTTCTGGCTTATAAATGTTAGGTTTACTGTATAAAATGATAGTTTTGCCGGATAGAATGAGACTCTGAGTTTACAAAATGTTAAATGTTACTCGCAGCAGATAAAATGATATTTCTATCCTATAAAATGACAAAATGATACTTGCAGCCGATAAAATGATATTTCTGAATGATAGAATGATACTTTGAGTTGATAAAATGATACTTTTGTTTATAAAATGATACATTGGTCATAAAATGACACTTTAACCTGATAAAATGATAATATAAGTGGACAAAATGACAGCAATCTTATAAAATGATATATAAGCTGAAGAAATGGCATATAAGGTGATAAAATGACATAAAAATGATAAAATGATAGTTTTGCCGGATAGAATGATCCTTTAAGTTGATAAAATGATACTTTTGGCTTATAAATGTTAGGTTTACAACATAAAATGATAGTTTTGACGAATATAATGATACTCTGAGTTGATAAAATGATACTTTTACTGATATGTGGTTATGTACATTCCTGTTCGTAATGATGCTTTGAAGCCAATGATTGGTAGTTAAGATGATACTTTTGGATTATAAATGATAGGTTTACTGTATAAAATGATAGTTTTGCCGGATAGAATGATACTCTGAGTTGATAAAATGATACTTTTGTTTATAAAATCATATTTATAACCTATAAAATGATAAAATGATACTTGCAGCCGATAAAATGATATTTCTGATTGATAGAATGATACTATGAGTTGATAAAATGATACTTTTGAAAGGATTGAACTTTTGACAAATTCAAACTTTTAAAGGATTTAACTATCATTTTATACCTAACACTATTTTTTTCATAAGTTGGAGTATTTTGTGGTTACTTTAATAAAGTGGGGATAAATAATTAATAAAATATATAAGGGAAAAAAATTGTCATTTCTTTTTCAAATTGGCGCTTCGTTAGAAAACGTGAACTAGATGCTAAATTTGATTTCTCTGACACTCAAACCCTTCGAATCGCTTCCAAACCTTCCGAATCGCTTCCAAACTCTCCGATCGCATTCAAACCGTAGTTTTTTCCAATAATCCCCCACATTGGTTAGAGCGCTGCAAGCTCAAACCAACACCAGACACAAATGCATGCATGCAGACTCTATGCTCAATTCTCGAGAAACAATATTGCATTTGGAATAGTAGCTTGGGGCTTTGAACTTTCCATAGTCAACACTATCGGGCATACCGGCGGCCTGGTGGACGTGATGCCTTGAACCATTCCTCCTTGGTGTATACCGAGACAATAATATTGACACAATATTTTTTACAAACTCATCAGTTCTCACGTTTGTGTCCTTTACTGGCCATGGAACACCACTTTGGATTCATAAGTGATTCACATGTTGAAGCGGCCCACACTTCTTCACTTACATAGGTGATTCTTTTCCAGGTATCTTGCAATACCCACCTCCTCGAGGTTTCTAAGAATCATTAAAAGTCAAAACTTAGCCTCTTACCACATGCAGTTTACAACACTCAATGCTTTCTAAAGAATGGGCGAAGATTAAAAATCTTCCGAGTGTTACAACTAGATTCATATAGCTTCGTTTTCTCGTTGAACCAAGCCCATGGGATCTCCAATCGTATGGTTGGGTTACCACTATAATCATCTTTTAAGATGTGGTTTTCAGTCCCATTCCTTTTAGCAATTTATGCATTTGATCACGGTTTAAACCTTTTGTTAACGGATCCGCTAAGTTATCAACTGACCTTACATAGTCAACTGTGATAACACCACTTGTGATCAATTGTCTGACGGTATTATGTCGTCGACGAATATGTCGAGACTTACCGTTGTATAAGCCATTATGTGCTCTCCCTATAGCTGCTTGGCTATCACAGTATATCACTACTGTCGGCACTGGCTTCTTCCAACATGGAATACATTCTAGGAAATTTCTGAGCCACTCGGCTTCTTCCCCTGCTTTATCCAATGCGATAAACTCAGATTCCATGGTGGATCGAGCTATACACGTTTGTTTCGTCGACTTCCACGAAACATCACCACCCCCACAGTGAACACATAACCACTCGTCGAGAATGAGTCTTTTGAATCAGAGATCCAATTTGGATCACAGTACCCTTCAAGTACTAGGTGATATCTTGTGTACTGCAGCTCAAAGTTAAGAGTATACTTCAAGTATCTCAAAACCCTAGAGCTTTCCAATGTTCCTTGCTTGGGTTGCTCGTAAATCGGCTCAGCTTATTCACCGTACACGCAAGATCTGGTCGGGTGCAGTTTGTGATAAAAACTCCCTATGATCTTTGCATATTCTTCTTGAGCTATAGGCTCACCCGTGTGCTTACTCAAATGCACGTTGGGTTCCAATGGAGTCTTAGCTGGCTCACAATCGAACGAGTGAAATTTCTTTAGCACTTTCTCAATATAATGAGATTGTGTCAGAGCAATTCCCTCATGATTTCTTTTAATTTTGATTCCGAGAATCACATCAGCTAAACCCATATCTTTCATGTCGAAATTTCTCTTCAACATATTTTTGGTTTCGTTGATAATGGCACTATTGCTGCCCGTAATCAACATATCATCTACATAAAGACGCACAATAACAAAACCGTTATCTGTGTTCTTAATGTAAACACACTTATCGCACTCATTGATAGTGAATCCATTTGCCAACATCACGTTGTCAAATTTTAAATGCCATTGTAATGGTGCTTGCTTCAACCCATATAATGACTTTACCAGTTTGCATACTTTACGCTCTTGCACAGGCACAACAAACCCTTCGGGTTGTTCCATATATATTTCTTCTTCCAGATCACCATTCAGAAACGCAGTTTTCACATTCATTTGGTGAATATCGAGATTGTGCAAAGCAGCAATCGCAAGAAGCACCCGAATGGAAGTGATTCTCGTAACAGGTGAATAGGTATCAAAAAAGTCATACCCTTCTTTCTGCTTAAAACCTTGGACAACTAGGCAAGCTTTGTACTTATCTATAGTACCATCAGGCTTATATTTCCTTTTTCAGAATCCACTTGCACCCTAAAGGCTTACAGCCTTCAGGCAAGTCTACTAACACCCAAGTGTTATTTCTCATGATGGATTCAATTTCACTGTTGATAGCTTCTTGCCACCACGATGCGTCTGGGCCAGACAGAGCTTCCGCCAATGACTTTGGTTCGTCATCCAACATAAAAGTTATGAAGTCAGGATCAAATGTTTTAACAACTTTAACTCTTTTACCACGTCTTGGTTCAACATCCTCAGGACTTGACCTCGTCCTTTTTGGAGGATTAGAACTAGTGGATTCATCCATCATTCTTTCACTAGAACGATCCTCTTGCCTCTTGCAAGGGTAAACATTCTCAAAGAATATAGCATTCCTTGACTCAATCGTTGTTCCTTCAGCCACACCAGGCATAGCTGATCTATGGACTAGGAAACAATAGGCACTACTATTAAGTGCATGGCCAATAAAGATGCAATCGACTGTTTTAGGGCCTATTGCAACTTGTTTCGGAGGTGGTACTTCTACCTTCGCTAAATACCCCCACACTTTGAGGTATGAATACGAAGGTTTCTTTCATTTCCACATTTCATGAGGAGTCACATCCCTATTTTTTAGTGGAATTTTGTTCAGGATATGATTCGCTGTTAACACAGCCTTCCCCCACATGTTCTGGGGTAATCCTGAATTAATCAACAAAGCATTCATCATCTCTTTTAGTGTTCGATTTTTGCGTTCAGCAACACCATTTGATTGAGGAGAATATGGAGCTGCGGTTTGGTGAATTATTCCACTTGCATGGCATAATTCTGCAAACGGCGCTACATACTCACCACCTCTATCACTTCGAACACACTTAATTCGACATTTAAGTTGATTTTCAGCTTCATTTTTGAAGTCTTTGAACGCTTCAAATGCCTCATCTTTACTTCTTAATAAGTAAAGGTAACAATACCTTATGCAATCATCTATAAACGTGGTGAAACACTTTTTACCACCTCTTGTTTGCACAAATTTCAAATCACATACGTCTATATGGATCAATTCAAGAGGTTTTGTGCTTCGCTCTACCGAATAGAACGGCAGTTTAACCATTTTGGCTTGAACACACACTTCACATCTTTCTTGTGAGTTAAACTTATCTACTTTTAGTAAATTAAGATTTAGTAATCTTTTTATAGCATTTAGATTTACATGTCCCATTCTATTATGCCATAAATCAGAGCTTTCAAGCAAATAAGAGGATGTGTCATCTTCCTTATTGCTTATTCCATTTCCACGGTGAATGACCGTAATATTCAGCTCAAAAAGCCCATTCACTAGGTGACCTTCACCTATGAACTTTTCATACTTGGTCAATATAACCTTTTCACACTCAAATTCTAGTGAAAATCCATGATTTACTAGAAGTGAGCCTGACACCAAATTATTTCGGATGTCTGGGACATGCAGTACATCCTTAGGTAAGAACTTTTCCAGATCCTAATTTTATGAACACATTACCCACACCAACCACCTTAGAAGAGGCTTGGTTTCCCATACGTACTTTTCTACCTCCAACAGAATTATAGGTAGAAAAAACGCTTCTCTCGGAGCACACATGACATGTGGCACCTGTATCAACAAACCATTCATTTGGATTGTTACCATGGTTCACGTCGGAGACCATTGCGACCACCTCGTGATCTTTGTAGTTTATAACAACACGTTCAAATAATTTGCACAATATTGTCTCCATCAATAAGTACACAATTATATTGAACCATATGTGCATTGGTATATTCAACAACCCATGCATCCCAATTACTACTACCAAGTCTAAATTGGTCTTGCTTGTCAAATGACAAACGATAAACACAATTCTCAAGAGAGTAGATCTCAAGGAATTAACCATTTCGTAGCCCATGAACATTGGTACTGTTCGTTTCTTCATTCCAGCTTTGAAGCTCTTGTTTTCTCCAACTTCGATTGATATAACCCTATCTTAAAAGAGTACACTAATTTGTCTTGCGATTGTTAGAAATAATGGGAAGAAATTCCCAAGCCGTGTACAGGCGGTACTCTAACTATTACAATCGAAAGGAAACTTGCAACAAAAAGAGGAATGAAAATTACAACGGAAATAAAGCAAATCAAATTTATAAGTCGAGTCGAGGAAAACCCTCTTTCCGCAAGACAAATTACGCCCCGGCTAGTGCGCACAGAATGGCGTATTTCCCCCAAAGATAAAACGACTTCCTCCTAGCGTGTAGAAGCACCTCAAACCCGCTAGGCACCGGCAAACTTGATGGAGTTCCGAGAATCGAGCTAGACAATGCTCCTAAAAAGCTAACTAGAATGCTTGAGAGCTAGAGAGAAGATAGAATGTTTTTGTTTGTGTATCCACATCTCTCAAATCCACATGCCTTATATAGACACAAAAGAGGACATGGAAGGTCTTGATCATAATCAACCATTAAGCAAACCATTATGCAAAAGGTGGTTACAAGAGATGGAAAGCCAAAGGATTGGCAATTTACACATTTTTTTCCCCAACAAATCCATCCAAATTCTGTAATATGACGTCGAGAAACACTCAAGCATCATCGAAGAAAGGTTGGATGAAGTTTTTTACTTATTTCACTTTTGTTTTTGCTCGATTTTATCATTTTGCCTGCGATTCTCCTTTTTTTTAGATTCTATAGTTTTTAGTGTAGATTTAGAGTTACATATGACAGCATGATGAATTTACTTCAAATTTACTTTATACTTGGTTTTGTATCATCAATACAAAACTCATATCCTAACTCAGCGGTTTTTAGATTCAAAATCAGCGGTTTATTCGAAGAAGTTTATCAGTGTCTATAGCAAATGTGTGACTATAGCGGCAAAACTCATATTGATAAAGCGAATAGTTGAGATCCGTTAGTTTATCAGTATCTGCAACCATATCCTAACCTCCGTTAGTTTAGAAAAATGTGTGCAGCAGTAATGCAGATTCGAAGAAGTTTATTTGAGTGCTGATTTTGTGAGTGTTTTGTTCTACTTAAGTGACAAGTTTGCTCTCTCTCCTGTTTTGAAGTCATTGAAATTTAGTAAATGATAGTTTCAGGTGATAAAATGATATTTTCAGGTGATAAAATGATAGTTTCATGTGATAAAATGATAGTTTCAGGTGCTAAAATGATACTTTGACTTTATATAATGACATAAATCGTTTAACACACTGAAATCTTTTGTGTATTAGGAAACAACATTCCTGATGCTGTTGCTGATGATGATGTTAAACTCTTAATGATGGTTTCAGAAGGTAAAATGATAAATCTTTTGTGTATTATTGATACATCTCTAAATTGAAAATGATAGTTTCAGGGGATAAAATTATAGTTGCACTTAATAAAATGATGGTTTCATGGGATAAAATGATAGTTTCAGGTTATAAAATGATAGTTTCAGTGTGTAAAATGATAGTTTCAGGGGATAAAATGATAGGTTTAGTGATAAAATGATACTTTTATATCATAAAATGATAGTTTTCAAATGATAAAATGATACTTTGGATAAAATAATGATAGTTTCGGGGAATAAAATGATAGTTTCAGTGGGTAAAATGATAAACTTACTAGTTGCACTTGATAAAATTATAGTTGCACTTGATAAAATGATGGTTTAAGGGGATAAATGATAGTTTCAGTAGATAAAATGATACTTTTACTTTATATAATGACATAAATTGTTTAACACACTGAAATCTTTTGTGTATTAGGAACAAACATTCCTGCTGCTGGTGCTGATCATGATGATAGACATTTAGTGATGGTTTCAGAAGGTAAAATGATAAATCTTTTGTGTATTAATGATAAATCTCTACATTGAAAATGATAGTTTCAGAAGGTAAAATGATAGTTGCACTTGATAAAATGATAGTTGCACTTGATAAAATGATAGTTTCAGGGGATAAAATGATAGTTTCAGTGTGTAAAATAATAGGTTCAGTGATAAAATGATACCTTTGCATAAAATGATAAAATGAGAGTTTCTTGGAATAAAATGATAGTTTCAGTAGGTAAAAGAAAGTTTCAGTGGATAAAATGATAGTTTCAGGGGGTAAAATGATAGTTTCTGAGGATAAAATGATACTTTGGCTTAATATAATGACATAAACCGTTTAACACGCTGAAATCTTTTGTGTATTAGGTGATGCTGATGATGCTGATGATGATAGACTATTAGCAGATGAAATAGAAAGTATAAGAAATAACAAGAAAAGAAAGAATGATGATGCAAGTAAGAAGAAGGCAGCTGCAAAGAAGTGCAAGAAAATAGTTATTCAAGATGATACAGCCATTCACTCACCGACTTTGGCAGGAAGAAGGAATACTGACTTCTTCGTAAACATGCTCGAAACTCTAAAAAAGAATAAAAAAGAGCTGTAAGAGAGATTGGGTTTGGCGCACTCCTAAACTTCAAAATAAGAAGTTTCCCAAGATCATTGGCTTATTATCTGATTTACAACTTTAACCATAAAAGTTGTTCAATTAAATTGAACAGCGGAGAATCACTATTTTTAGATGATGAAGATGTTCATATTACTCTTGGGCTCCCGATGGGATCTTTACCTATGAGTAGGATCAAATTTCAGAAAAATATCAACATCAAAAGTGAAATTGCTAGATTCTGTAAAGGTGGAGAAAAAAAATATGGTTCCAGCGTATGTTGTAGAGCAGATGATGAAAGACGAAGAAGGTGGTGAGTGGTTCAAAAGGAATTTTATGATTCTGGTGGAGTATGCCTTGATCAACACCCTTGCTGATGGAAATCTGAGCCCACAAGTTTTAGATTACATAGCTGATGTGGAGAAGATCAAAGAATACAATTGGTGTAGCTATGTCATATCCAAATTGCTTGAAACACAAAAGAGATGGAAAAGAAACACATCAAAGATATTTACAGGACAAGTTATCTTTGTAGTGGTAAGAATATATTTTTTTTCCATTGTCTATGAATCTATTTACAGAAAAACTAATATTTAGTTTTTGTTAATGTAGGCCGGTTACGTCGACAGAATTTTGTTTGAAAAAAATGGTGTCAAGATGCTATCCAACAGTTAAGGGTTGGACTGCCGAACTGCTGAAAGAAAGGCAAAGAGTGGTTCAGATTTTGGTCTCGGTCATAAGTATGACCGATATAAAAAGCAACCACATGAAGAGAATGATGAAGATGATGATGATATCTTGCTTTACATATTTTTTAGAATCTCAATACATCTTTATTTTATTTTATTTTATGAAATGAATATTACAAAATCCAAACTATATGGAGTATTATGCATTTTGCTATATTCTTTGTATACGTAAATTGCTATTTTTCTGATGTTATTTCTACAAACAGAGGGACTATCATAATATTTTTTGGCTCGATAATATTTTAAGCTCTTTGGCAGATCCGGGGTTATCATTTTGTCATTTTATAGGTTAGAAATATGATTTTATCTATTGCGAGTAACATTTATCATTTTATAAACTCAGAGTATCATTCTATCCGGCAAAACTATCATTTTATATAGTAAACCTAACATTTATAAGCCAAAAGTATCATTTTATCAACTTAAAGTATCATTCTATCCGACAAAACTATCATTTTATCATTTTTATGTCATTTTATCAGCTTATATGTCATTTCTTCAGCTTATATATCATTTTATAAGGTTAGATTATCATTTTATCAGGTTAAAGTTTCATTTTATGACGAATGTATCATTTTATAAACAAAAGTATCATTTTATCAACTCAAAGTATCATTCTATCATTCAGAAATATCATTTTATCGGCTGCAAGTATCATTTTGTCATTTTATAGGATAGAAATATCATTTTATCTACTGCGAGTAACATTTAATATTTTATAAACTCAGAGTCTCATTCTATCCGGCAAAACTATCACTTTATACAGTAAACCTAACATTTATAAGCCAGAAGTATCTCCTTAACTACCAAGAATGTAAGACCTACATATCAATAAAAGTATCATTTTATCAGCTCAGAATATCATTCTATCAGTCAAAACTATCATTTTATGTAGTAAATCTAACATTTATAAACAAAAGTATCATTTTATCAACTCAAAGTATCATTCTATCAGTCAGAAATATCATTTTATCGGCTGCAAGTATCATTTTATCGTTTTATAGGTTAGAAATATGATTTTATCTACCGCGAGTAACATTTATCAATTTATAAACTCGAGTATCATTCTATGTAACACCCGTACTTTTTATAGTGCTTGGCGCGCATAAAATTGAAGAACGGTCGATGAATTTATATTTGGAACAACACCAAATATAAGTGGTTGCGTTGGACGATTTTAATCGTTGTGAAGACAAGATAACGAATTGATTAAAGTTTCCGTGAATTTTAATTAATCGAAAGAAATGCGAGAATATAAAGAACGTATATTATTATTTGGGCTTCTCGAATTAAGTTAGAGTCCAAATGATTATCTACAAAAAATGGCTTGGGCCCTAACTATTTAAGAAGCTAGCCAATTAATGAATATACAAACTTGGGCTTGCAACTATTGAGCCCAAAACAAATTAAATCAAAATGTGGGAGCAAGCCCAAGAAGCCATTCTTCTTCTCTTTTCTTACCATGGTCGACGGTTTCCACAAAGACTCTCCACCTCCAACTCTTTCACCTTCCCTCTTCCACCATAAATTCTTCCATCCAAGAGTCACACAAGTATTACATTAACCTTCCACTTCTTCCTCACTTTATACTCCACAAAAAAAAAGAGAGTGAGAGAGGGGAGCCGAGAGAAAGAGCCGAGAATAGTAGGAAGTGGAAAAAGAGAGGGATTTGGGAGAAGAAGAGGTCTTCGATGGAAAAGTTGTTCACAAAATTCACAGAGCAGGCATGCGGCAACGGCGGCTGTACTGCGAGGGCAGCGGCGAGGCTGCTGAACGACGTGCTGGAGGAAGGCGGCGCCGGCTCGGTGCTGGCAGCAGCGACCACGTCTGCACGGCAGCACGATCTGCACCGAGCAGCAGCGGCGATGCGACGTCGACTGCACCGTGACAGCAGCGGCGTTGCGTTGATCGAGGGAAGTGCAGCCTTACCTTCGACTGAGAGAGAGAAAGAGACGAGCGTGGAGGTAGCAACGACGGAGAGACCAAGCGGGGTGGTGGCGCAGTGGAGAAGAGAGCAGCAGCAGTAACAACGGGCAGCAAGGGCTGACCGCGATGATGAAGGACTCACTGCTGGAACGCGATGGAGGATTGGACGGCGGCGGGTAACACTGCGAAAAGACGACGTACAACACGAGGCTGTACAGCAGTAGTGGCTGTAACACGACGACGCGGAGGAGCTATCGAAGAGCCGCAAATACCGCCACTGGAGCAGCAAAGAGAAGGAAGAAACTACAGAGCTGCAATCGTTGGAAGGTGATAGAATCGATGATGCTGAGGTTGAAGAAATCAAATTAGAAAGTACTGCGGAGGATGGTGGAGCATCTTTGGTGGAGCATAAATCTGATCTCGCCAGATTGGATTATGAGATGGAGGAAAGAGAGATAGTGGAGGATGATGGTTTAGCTGATTTGGTTAACAAGGATTCTGATAAGTTGCAGAAGAATTCGCAACCAGATGTTGAATTTGGGGAAATTAAGACAAACGGATGTGTTGATTTTAACATGGGAATTAATGAAGATTGGGCCAGATTACCAATTAAAAAGAGATGGGCTAGGTGGAACACTCATGGTGACAAAGGCTTTTCACGCACACTATTCGAGAATGGAACAACAAGACAAATTAAGGTTTTAAACGAACGAGGTGGGCTTTCGAACTAAATTATTTTCAAGAGCTTGCGATTTATTATATCCGGTTTGAGCATCTTTTTAAGTGATAAATTGCTTCCAAGTGTGATTGCCGATTATTATTTCATTCCATGACGGTGTGATATATGTGTTTAAGGTGTGAAAGTGATTGTCATATGTTGTGAATTGATTGTGAAAGTGATAGCTTTTGAGTGGTTGTGAATTGCTCGACTTTGTGGATGTGATATGATAATGCTCGACCTTGATAGAAAAATGATTTATGTTTTAAATATGTTTTTGAGGAAAAATAAAGTTTGCAAAGGGTATGTCATGCCATGCTTTTGTTTTGGAGAAATGCCTATCTGTTTGTTTAGCAAGGGAGTTGTCCCTACTAGACCTATTGAAATCGAATTCGGGTCTGACTAGGGAGTGAGTCCCTACTTAGGCTAGTGTACACCAATGGGGATCGTGAGCCGTCTTTTAGGTCGGCCGATCTAGTGATCGAGTTTGCGGCCACATTCTCGTTCGCAGGATGTTGATGTTGATGAGATTGATGTTGATGTTGATGATTGCTTAGTGGGGAGTGAGTCCCTACTATGAGTTTAATCGAATTCGGGTCCTAGCAAGGGTGCGTCCCTGCTCGGGCTAGTGTACACGATGAGGACTGTGAGTCATCGAACGGGTTGGCCGGTTTTCGTGCTCGTGGAAAGTGGCCCCTTACACGGCACCCTAAAGAACAGATATGGCATTTTCTTAAATAAATCAAGGAGAAATGGTTGTGTTTTGAAATGATGAGAAAAAAGGACTTGAGGTTGAGTTGAAAGTTTGTGATTGAGATATTTTTTAGTGTCTCGGGCCTTTTCAAGTTAAAACCCCGAGGTCACTCAATGGTGGCATGATATAGCTTTATTGATGAAATATATTTTGGGCATGAGTTCACTGAGTGCATCAAGTACTCAGCCCCTGCATATGTTTTCCCTATGTGCAGGTTGAGCGTGGACGGGAGACGGAGAATGTTGAGCATTGGACAGAGACAGTATTCAATAAATGATCCGGTTACTATTGTGTCTTCATACATAGTAGTAGCTAACTCTCAATTGCTTCCGCTACTCTACGTTTTAAGAATTTCTTCTATTTCCTTGGAATTGTCAAACCATGTCATTCACGTTATGTACCTTCGGGATTTGAATCTTTGATTGATAAATGTAAATTTCATCTTTTGATCGATATGTCGTACTTCTTTTGATTGTTCCCCCTTCTTCCCCGCCTCTTAAATCCCCCACGAGTCACGATTCCCCGTGCTTCCTATCCTTAGGAAGTGCGGTCGTGACAGAATGGTATCAGAGCAATTTTTCTTTCCGCTCTGGACCGAGAGTCCTTTATTCAATCTAGTCTAGACTCGTTTCGCTAGACTAAAAGAGTATTTATTGAAGGTTCAACATTCCGTCTCGTCGCGCTCAACAAGAGAGAAGGTAAAATGTTTTGAAATGAGAAAGTTTTCGAGAAAGCAAGGTGATAAAGTTTCTGAGAAAGAAAGATAGAAAAGTTTTTAAGAAAGAAAGATGATGAAGTTTTGAAGAGGAATGATGGATTGTTGTTCTACTTGAAAGATGAAAGTTGATGTTAAAGTATGTTTTGAGTTTTAAAGTGGAAAGTAAGATGTAGAAATTTTGTTGAAAGTGCGAGAGTTTAAAGAAAATTTTTATTTCAAAAGTTTTGAATGTTAATGAAGTTCGAAAGTGTTTGCTTTGGAAAGTTAGAATGTTGTGTGTTATATTTGGTTATCCTGAAGTATGAATGGTTTGATGTTGGATGTGATGATGATGAGGAAATGTTTTTGAATCCCGACTTGGTGATGAGGAGACTACATGGGAACTCGAGGATAAAATGAAAGAGAAGTACTCGGAGTTGTTCGTTAGAGATGAGCAAATTTCGGGACGAAATTTCTGTTAAGGTGGATAGATTGTAACACCCGTACTTTTTATAGTGCTTGGCGCGCATAAATTTGAAGAACGGTCGATGAATTTATATTTGGAACAACACCAAATATAAGTGGTTGCGTTGGACGATTTTAATCGTTGTGAAGACAAGATAACGAATTGATTAAAGTTTCCGTGAATTTTAATTAATCGAAAGAAATGCGAGAATATAAAGAACGTATATTATTATTTGGGCTTCTCGAATTAAGTTAGAGTCCAAATGATTATCTACAAAAAATGGCTTGGGCCCTAACTATTTAAGAAGCTAGCCAATTAATGAATATACAAACTTGGGCTTGCAACTATTGAGCCCAAAACAAATTAAATCAAAATGTGGGAGCAAGCCCAAGAAGCCATTCTTCTTCTCTTTTCTTACCATGGTCGACGGTTTCCACAAAGACTCTCCACCTCCAACTCTTTCACCTTCCCTCTTCCACCATAAATTCTTCCATCCAAGAGTCACACAAGTATTACATTAACCTTCCACTTCTTCCTCACTTTATACTCCACAAAAAAAAAGAGAGTGAGAGAGGGGAGCCGAGAGAAAGAGCCGAGAATAGTAGGAAGTGGAAAAAGAGAGGGATTTGGGAGAAGAAGAGGTCTTCGATGGAAAAGTTGTTCACAAAATTCACAGAGCAGGCATGCGGCAACGGCGGCTGTACTGCGAGGGCAGCGGCGAGGCTGCTGAACGACGTGCTGGAGGAAGGCGGCGCCGGCTCGGTGCTGGCAGCAGCGACCACGTCTGCACGGCAGCACGATCTGCACCGAGCAGCAGCGGCGATGCGACGTCGACTGCACCGTGACAGCAGCGGCGTTGCGTTGATCGAGGGAAGTGCAGCCTTACCTTCGACTGAGAGAGAGAAAGAGACGAGCGTGGAGGTAGCAACGACGGAGAGACCAAGCGGGTGGTGGCGCAGTGGAGAAGAGAGCAGCAGCAGTAACAACGGGCAGCAAGGGCTGACCGCGATGATGAAGGACTCACTGCTGGAACGCGATGGAGGATTGGACGGCGGCGGGTAACACTGCGAAAAGACGACGTACAACACGGGGCTGTACAGCAGTAGTGGCTGTAACACGACGACGCGAAGGAGCTATCGAAGAGCCGCAAATACCGCCACTGGAGCAGCAAAGAGAAGGAAGAAACTACAGAGCTGCAATCGTTGGAAGGTGATAGAATCGATGATGCTGAGGTTGAAGAAATCAAATTAGAAAGTACTGCGGAGGATGGTGGAGCATCTTTGGTGGAGCATAAATCTGATCTCGCCAGATTGGATTATGAGATGGAGGAAAGAGAGATAGTGGAGGATGATGGTTTAGCTGATTTGGTTAACAAGGATTCTGATAAGTTGCAGAAGAATTCGCAACCAGATGTTGAATTTGGGGAAATTAAGACAAACGGATGTGTTGATTTTAACATGGGAATTAATGAAGATTGGGCCAGATTACCAATTAAAAAGAGATGGGCTAGGTGGAACACTCATGGTGACAAAGGCTTTTCACGCACACTATTCGAGAATGGAACAACAAGACAAATTAAGGTTTTAAACGAACGAGGTGGGCTTTCGAACTAAATTATTTTCAAGAGCTTGCGATTTATTATATCCGGTTTGAGCATCTTTTTAAGTGATAAATTGCTTCCAAGTGTGATTGCCGATTATTATTTCATTCCATGACGGTGTGATATATGTGTTTAAGGTGTGAAAGTGATTGTCATATGTTGTGAATTGATTGTGAAAGTGATAGCTTTTGAGTGGTTGTGAATTGCTCGACTTTGTGGATGTGATATGATAATGCTCGACCTTGATAGAAAAATGATTTATGTTTTAAATATGTTTTTGAGGAAAAATAAAGTTTGCAAAGGGTATGTCATGCCATGCTTTTGTTTTGGAGAAATGCCTATCTGTTTGTTTAGCAAGGGAGTTGTCCCTACTAGACCTATTGAAATCGAATTCGGGTCTGACTAGGGAGTGAGTCCCTACTTAGGCTAGTGTACACCAATGGGGATCGTGAGCCGTCTTTTAGGTCGGCCGATCTAGTGATCGAGTTTGCGGCCACATTCTCGTTCGCAGGATGTTGATGTTGATGAGATTGATGTTGATGTTGATGATTGCTTAGTGGGGAGTGAGTCCCTACTATGAGTTTAATCGAATTCGGGTCCTAGCAAGGGTGCGTCCCTGCTCGGGCTAGTGTACACGATGAGGACTGTGAGTCATCGAACGGGTTGGCCGGTTTTCGTGCTCGTGGAAAGTGGCCCCTTACACGGCACCCTAAAGAACAGATATGGCATTTTCTTAAATAAATCAAGGAGAAATGGTTGTGTTTTGAAATGATGAGAAAAAAGGACTTGAGGTTGAGTTGAAAGTTTGTGATTGAGATATTTTTTAGTGTCTCGGGCCTTTTCAAGTTAAAACCCCGAGGTCACTCAATGGTGGCATGATATAGCTTTATTGATGAAATATATTTTGGGCATGAGTTCACTGAGTGCATCAAGTACTCAGCCCCTGCATATGTTTTCCCTATGTGCAGGTTGAGCGTGGACGGGAGACGGAGAATGTTGAGCATTGGACAGAGACAGTATTCAATAAATGATCCGGTTACTATTGTGTCTTCATACATAGTAGTAGCTAACTCTCAATTGCTTCCGCTACTCTACGTTTTAAGAATTTCTTCTATTTCCTTGGAATTGTCAAACCATGTCATTCACGTTATGTACCTTCGGGATTTGAATCTTTGATTGATAAATGTAAATTTCATCTTTTGATCGATATGTCGTACTTCTTTTGATTGTTCCCCCTTCTTCCCCGCCTCTTAAATCCCCCACGAGTCACGATTCCCCGTGCTTCCTATCCTTAGGAAGTGCGGTCGTGACAGAATGGTATCAGAGCAATTTTTCTTTCCGCTCTGGACCGAGAGTCCTTTATTCAATCTAGTCTAGACTCGTTTCGCTAGACTAAAAGAGTATTTATTGAAGGTTCAACATTCCGTCTCGTCGCGCTCAACAAGAGAGAAGGTAAAATGTTTTGAAATGAGAAAGTTTTCGAGAAAGCAAGGTGATAAAGTTTCTGAGAAAGAAAGATAGAAAAGTTTTTAAGAAAGAAAGATGATGAAGTTTTGAAGAGGAATGATGGATTGTTGTTCTACTTGAAAGATGAAAGTTGATGTTAAAGTATGTTTTGAGTTTTAAAGTGGAAAGTAAGATGTAGAAATTTTGTTGAAAGTGCGAGAGTTTAAAGAAAATTTTTATTTCAAAAGTTTTGAATGTTAATGAAGTTCGAAAGTGTTTGCTTTGGAAAGTTAGAATGTTGTGTGTTATATTTGGTTATCCTGAAGTATGAATGGTTTGATGTTGGATGTGATGATGATGAGGAAATGTTTTTGAATCCCGACTTGGTGATGAGGAGACTACATGGGAACTCGAGGATAAAATGAAAGAGAAGTACTCGGAGTTGTTCGTTAGAGATGAGCAAATTTCGGGACGAAATTTCTGTTAAGGTGGATAGATTGTAACACCCGTACTTTTTATTGTGCTTGGCGCGCATAAATTTGAAGAACGGTCGATGAATTTATATTTGGAACAACACCAAATATAAGTGGTTGCGTTGGACGATTTTAATCGTTGTGAAGACAAGATAACGAATTGATTAAAGTTTCCGTGAATTTTAATTAATCGAAAGAAATGCGAGAATATAAAGAACGTATATTATTATTTGGGCTTCTCGAATTAAGTTAGAGTCCAAATGATTATCTACAAAAAATGGCTTGGGCCCTAACTATTTAAGAAGCTAGCCAATTAATGAATATACAAACTTGGGCTTGCAACTATTGAGCCCAAAACAAATTAAATCAAAATGTGGGAGCAAGCCCAAGAAGCCATTCTTCTTCTCTTTTCTTACCATGGTCGACGGTTTCCACAAAGACTCTCCACCTCCAACTCTTTCACCTTCCCTCTTCCACCATAAATTCTTCCATCCAAGAGTCACACAAGTATTACATTAACCTTCCACTTCTTCCTCACTTTATACTCCACAAAAAAAAAGAGAGTGAGAGAGGGGAGCCGAGAGAAAGAGCCGAGAATAGTAGGAAGTGGAAAAAGAGAGGGATTTGGGAGAAGAAGAGGTCTTCGATGGAAAAGTTGTTCACAAAATTCACAGAGCAGGCATGCGGCAACGGCGGCTGTACTGCGAGGGCAGCGGCGAGGCTGCTGAACGACGTGCTGGAGGAAGGCGGCGCCGGCTCGGTGCTGGCAGCAGCGACCACGTCTGCACGGCAGCACGATCTGCACCGAGCAGCAGCGGCGATGCGACGTCGACTGCACCGTGACAGCAGTGGCACTGCGTTGATCGAGGGAAGTGCAGCCTTACCTTCGACTGAGAGAGAGAAAGAGACGAGCGTGGAGGTAGCAACGACGGAGAGACCAAGCGGGTGGTGGCGCAGTGGAGAAGAGAGCAGCAGCAGTAACAACGGGCAGCAAGGGCTGACCGCGATGATGAAGGACTCACTGCTGGAACGCGATGGAGGATTGGACGGCGGCGGGTAACACTGCGAAAAGACGACGTACAACACGGGGCTGTACAGCAGTAGTGGCTGTAACACGACGACGCGGAGGAGCTATCGAAGAGCCGTAAATACCGCCACCGGAGCAGCAAAGACAAGGAAGAAACTACAGAGCTGCAATCGTTGGAAGGTGATAGAATCGATGATGCTGAGGTTGAAGAAATCAAATTAGAAAGTACTGCGGAGGATGGTGGAGCATCTTTGGTGGAGCATAAATCTGATCTCGCCAGATTGGATTATGAGATGGAGGAAAGAGAGATAGTGGAGGATGATGGTTTAGCTGATTTGGTTAACAAGGATTCTGATAAGTTGCAGAAGAATTCGCAACCAGATGTTGAATTTGGGGAAATTAAGACAAACGGATGTGTTGATTTTAACATGGGAATTAATGAAGATTGGGCCAGATTACCAATTAAAAAGAGATGGGCTAGGTGGAACACTCATGGTGACAAAGGCTTTTCACGCACACTATTCGAGAATGGAACAACAAGACAAATTAAGGTTTTAAACGAACGAGGTGGGCTTTCGAACTAAATTATTTTCAAGAGCTTGCGATTTATTATATCCGGTTTGAGCATCTTTTTAAGTGATAAATTGCTTCCAAGTGTGATTGCCGATTATTATTTCATTCCATGACGGTGTGATATATGTGTTTAAGGTGTGAAAGTGATTGTCATATGTTGTGAATTGATTGTGAAAGTGATAGCTTTTGAGTGGTTGTGAATTGCTCGACTTTGTGGATGTGATATGATAATGCTCGACCTTGATAGAAAAATGATTTATGTTTTAAATATGTTTTTGAGGAAAAATAAAGTTTGCAAAGGGTATGTCATGCCATGCTTTTGTTTTGGAGAAATGCCTATCTGTTTGTTTAGCAAGGGAGTTGTCCCTACTAGACCTATTGAAATCGAATTCGGGTCTGACTAGGGAGTGAGTCCCTACTTAGGCTAGTGTACACCAATGGGGATCGTGAGCCGTCTTTTAGGTCGGCCGATCTAGTGATCGAGTTTGCGGCCACATTCTCGTTCGCAGGATGTTGATGTTGATGAGATTGATGTTGATGTTGATGATTGCTTAGTGGGGAGTGAGTCCCTACTATGAGTTTAATCGAATTCGGGTCCTAGCAAGGGTGCGTCCCTGCTCGGGCTAGTGTACACGATGAGGACTGTGAGTCATCGAACGGGTTGGCCGGTTTTCGTGCTCGTGGAAAGTGGCCCCTTACACGGCACCCTAAAGAACAAATATGGCATTTTCTTAAATAAATCAAGGAGAAATGGTTGTGTTTTGAAATGATGAGAAAAAAGGACTTGAGGTTGAGTTGAAAGTTTGTGATTGAGATATTTTTTAGTGTCTCGGGCCTTTTCAAGTTAAAACCCCGAGGTCACTCAATGGTGGCATGATATAGCTTTATTGATGAAATATATTTTGGGCATGAGTTCACTGAGTGCATCAAGTACTCAGCCCCTGCATATGTTTTCCCTATGTGCAGGTTGAGCGTGGACGGGAGACGGAGAATGTTGAGCATTGGACAGAGACAGTATTCAATAAATGATCAGGTTACTATTGTGTCTTCATACATAGTAGTAGCTAACTCTCAATTGCTTCCGCTACTCTACGTTTTAAGAATTTCTTCTATTTCCTTGGAATTGTCAAACCATGTCATTCACGTTATGTACCTTCGGGATTTGAATCTTTGATTGATAAATGTAAATTTCATCTTTTGATCGATATGTCGTACTTCTTTTGATTGTTCCCCCTTCTTCCCCGCCTCTTAAATCCCCCACGAGTCACGATTCCCCGTGCTTCCTATCCTTAGGAAGTGCGGTCGTGACAGAATGGTATCAGAGCAATTTTTCTTTCCGCTCTGGACCGAGAGTCCTTTATTCAATCTAGTCTAGACTCGTTTCGCTAGACTAAAAGAGTATTTATTGAAGGTTCAACATTCCGTCTCGTCGCGCTCAACAAGAGAGAAGGTAAAATGTTTTGAAATGAGAAAGTTTTCGAGAAAGCAAGGTGATAAAGTTTCTGAGAAAGAAAGATAGAAAAGTTTTTAAGAAAGAAAGATGATGAAGTTTTGAAGAGGAATGATGGATTGTTGTTCTACTTGAAAGATGAAAGTTGATGTTAAAGTATGTTTTGAGTTTTAAAGTGGAAAGTAAGATGTAGAAATTTTGTTGAAAGTGCGAGAGTTTAAAGAAAATTTTTATTTCAAAAGTTTTGAATGTTAATGAAGTTCGAAAGTGTTTGCTTTGGAAAGTTAGAATGTTGTGTGTTATATTTGGTTATCCTGAAGTATGAATGGTTTGATGTTGGATGTGATGATGATGAGGAAATGTTTTTGAATCCCGACTTGGTGATGAGGAGACTACATGGGAACTCGAGGATAAAATGAAAGAGAAGTACTCGGAGTTGTTCGTTAGAGATGAGCAAATTTCGGGACGAAATTTCTGTTAAGGTGGATAGATTGTAACACCCGTACTTTTTATTGTGCTTGGCGCGCATAAATTTGAAGAACGGTCGATGAATTTATATTTGGAACAACACCAAATATAAGTGGTTGCGTTGGACGATTTTAATCGTTGTGAAGACAAGATAACGAATTGATTAAAGTTTCCGTGAATTTTAATTAATCGAAAGAAATGCGAGAATATAAAGAACGTATATTATTATTTGGGCTTCTCGAATTAAGTTAGAGTCCAAATGATTATCTACAAAAAATGGCTTGGGCCCTAACTATTTAAGAAGCTAGCCAATTAATGAATATACAAACTTGGGCTTGCAACTATTGAGCCCAAAACAAATTAAATCAAAATGTGGGAGCAAGCCCAAGAAGCCATTCTTCTTCTCTTTTCTTACCATGGTCGACGGTTTCCACAAAGACTCTCCACCTCCAACTCTTTCACCTTCCCTCTTCCACCATAAATTCTTCCATCCAAGAGTCACACAAGTATTACATTAACCTTCCACTTCTTCCTCACTTTATACTCCACAAAAAAAAAGAGAGTGAGAGAGGGGAGCCGAGAGAAAGAGCCGAGAATAGTAGGAAGTGGAAAAAGAGAGGGATTTGGGAGAAGAAGAGGTCTTCGATGGAAAAGTTGTTCACAAAATTCACAGAGCAGGCATGCGGCAACGGCGGCTGTACTGCGAGGGCAGCGGCGAGGCTGCTGAACGACGTGCTGGAGGAAGGCGGCGCCGGCTCGGTGCTGGCAGCAGCGACCACGTCTGCACGGCAGCACGATCTGCACCGAGCAGCAGCGGCGATGCGACGTCGACTGCACCGTGACAGCAGTGGCACTGCGTTGATCGAGGGAAGTGCAGCCTTACCTTCGACTGAGAGAGAGAAAGAGACGAGCGTGGAGGTAGCAACGACGGAGAGACCAAGCGGGTGGTGGCGCAGTGGAGAAGAGAGCAGCAGCAGTAACAACGGGCAGCAAGGGCTGACCGCGATGATGAAGGACTCACTGCTGGAACGCGATGGAGGATTGGACGGCGGCGGGTAACACTGCGAAAAGACGACGTACAACACGGGGCTGTACAGCAGTAGTGGCTGTAACACGACGACGCGGAGGAGCTATCGAAGAGCCGTAAATACCGCCACCGGAGCAGCAAAGACAAGGAAGAAACTACAGAGCTGCAATCGTTGGAAGGTGATAGAATCGATGATGCTGAGGTTGAAGAAATCAAATTAGAAAGTACTGCGGAGGATGGTGGAGCATCTTTGGTGGAGCATAAATCTGATCTCGCCAGATTGGATTATGAGATGGAGGAAAGAGAGATAGTGGAGGATGATGGTTTAGCTGATTTGGTTAACAAGGATTCTGATAAGTTGCAGAAGAATTCGCAACCAGATGTTGAATTTGGGGAAATTAAGACAAACGGATGTGTTGATTTTAACATGGGAATTAATGAAGATTGGGCCAGATTACCAATTAAAAAGAGATGGGCTAGGTGGAACACTCATGGTGACAAAGGCTTTTCACGCACACTATTCGAGAATGGAACAACAAGACAAATTAAGGTTTTAAACGAACGAGGTGGGCTTTCGAACTAAATTATTTTCAAGAGCTTGCGATTTATTATATCCGGTTTGAGCATCTTTTTAAGTGATAAATTGCTTCCAAGTGTGATTGCCGATTATTATTTCATTCCATGACGGTGTGATATATGTGTTTAAGGTGTGAAAGTGATTGTCATATGTTGTGAATTGATTGTGAAAGTGATAGCTTTTGAGTGGTTGTGAATTGCTCGACTTTGTGGATGTGATATGATAATGCTCGACCTTGATAGAAAAATGATTTATGTTTTAAATATGTTTTTGAGGAAAAATAAAGTTTGCAAAGGGTATGTCATGCCATGCTTTTGTTTTGGAGAAATGCCTATCTGTTTGTTTAGCAAGGGAGTTGTCCCTACTAGACCTATTGAAATCAAATTCGGGTCTGACTAGGGAGTGAGTCCCTACTTAGGCTAGTGTACACCAATGGGGATCGTGAGCCGTCTTTTAGGTCGGCCGATCTAGTGATCGAGTTTGCGGCCACATTCTCGTTCGCAGGATGTTGATGTTGATGAGATTGATGTTGATGTTGATGATTGCTTAGTGGGGAGTGAGTCCCTACTATGAGTTTAATCGAATTCGGGTCCTAGCAAGGGTGCGTCCCTGCTCGGGCTAGTGTACACGATGAGGACTGTGAGTCATCGAACGGGTTGGCCGGTTTTCGTGCTCGTGGAAAGTGGCCCCTTACACGGCACCCTAAAGAACAAATATGGCATTTTCTTAAATAAATCAAGGAGAAATGGTTGTGTTTTGAAATGATGAGAAAAAAGGACTTGAGGTTGAGTTGAAAGTTTGTGATTGAGATATTTTTTAGTGTCTCGGGCCTTTTCAAGTTAAAACCCCGAGGTCACTCAATGGTGGCATGATATAGCTTTATTGATGAAATATATTTTGGGCATGAGTTCACTGAGTGCATCAAGTACTCAGCCCCTGCATATGTTTTCCCTATGTGCAGGTTGAGCGTGGACGGGAGACGGAGAATGTTGAGCATTGGACAGAGACAGTATTCAATAAATGATCCGGTTACTATTGTGTCTTCATACATAGTAGTAGCTAACTCTCAATTGCTTCCGCTACTCTACGTTTTAAGAATTTCTTCTATTTCCTTGGAATTGTCAAACCATGTCATTCACGTTATGTACCTTCGGGATTTGAATCTTTGATTGATAAATGTAAATTTCATCTTTTGATCGATATGTCGTACTTCTTTTGATTGTTCCCCCTTCTTCCCCGCCTCTTAAATCCCCCACGAGTCACGATTCCCCGTGCTTCCTATCCTTAGGAAGTGCGGTCGTGACATTCTATCCGGCAAAATTATCATTTTATATAGTAAACCTAACATTTATAAGCCAAAAATATCTATCATTTTATCGGCTGAAAGTATCAGTTTATATCAAATGGCTTCAATCTGCCTTCTCATTGAATCTACCACAATTTCTTGAATAATGATGACCCATCTCATGACATTTACCACACCGTCGTTTTGGCTTATTTGCTTTCTTTATTGCACTCTCCCTCTTTGATACCCTGTCACTAGCCGATCCTTTGGTACGAACAACATCTGGAGGATGTACATCAATTACATTAGGTACTGCCATTCCATAAAAATTCTCAACCATCTTTTTCTTTTCAATGACTGAAGGTGTTGCACAATTTCCAAATATATGCTCTTCCAAATCATCAAGACCAGCACATAACAAAGACAGATGATCCATACTTCCCTCAGACTTTTGGACTAATCGATAAAAGTTGGAGAACAACTTTTTCTTAACTTCCTGCTTTTCATCCAAATCTGCAAGGTAAAAGATAACATTATTACAATAAATACTATCATTTCAATGACTGAAAAATAGAGTTTTTATAAATAAGGTTAAAATTGGAGCTCACGTTCAAATGATAGTTGCTCCTCAAATGGTAGACCATGGGCTGCCTTTAGTAAAGAGCTCTTCAACCACCTTCGACCAAAATATTTCTCAAGAATGAGATTAGCAGACTTATTCTTCAACAAACAAAATATATGACAGCATAACAAACCAATTCTGGAAAACTTCTTACAACTACAGTCGAATGTGTCTTGCTTACAATCATACTTAACATCCCATGTTCTACCATATTGGTCCTTGACCTTATGCATCTTGATGTTATCCCCAACAGTTATCGAAACAATCTCGCATACCATACTTATTTCCTTTTGTACATGTTTGAAAATAGAATCAGTGTAGATTGTAGATGCATGCTTCTCAATAGGCAATTGGGTTGACAAATCAGGAATAGTTGAGTAATCCAAGTAGTTCAATCGTGAATTGGCATTCCTTTGATCTCCCACAGCACAGTTAAAGAAATTGATGAACTGTACAAGATTTGCACGAGGCTTTGTGTAGTTTTTAAAAAAGCTATTCTCTGATTCAGACATCGATGTAGTCCTAAGAAGCGACCCCATGGGAAAATCTCAAAAATAAGCAGGAACCCAGAATTCTCTATCTTCAAACATCAAACCCAGAAAATAAGCAGGAACACATACTAGACACACAAACTTCTCACACTTAGGCCCAGCAATGGCCTAAATGGGAGACGCCACATAAAATATATACGACTAAACTAAAAATAAAACTAAAACGGAAACTTAAAATTACTTGGTGTATAGGGGGGTCAATTTTGACTCTGGTCCCCAGGGGGACCAGACTTCCTGGCTACCGTCTTTATTTTCTTTGGTGGTGCCACGACTGGTTTATCATCCTTCCTGGCCTTCTGTCCTGCTGGCCTCGGGATATCCTTCTTCACAGATATATTTGTTGTGGTGGTGAGAAAACTCAGAATTCTGGAAACGTGTGTGATTTTAATGCTAGGTTAAGCTTCTCATATCCAGAGAATCCGCTAGATCACGAGGTCTAGGAACTCAGAGGATATCAGAAATCTCAGTCGTTGGACACACTGATTCCGCGTTCAAAACACTCAACCCGCTATACTATGAATTAGTACAGGGAAGCAGGGATCGATCCCACGAAGATGGACGCGTAAGAAGGCATTTAGAAGACCTTGGAAATGGTGAATGGCTGCTGCCACGCAATTTTGGGTTGAGGTTTAATTACTACTAGACCTAGGCATGAAATCAAATACTAGACCTAGGAAACTGTAAACATCATGCTTACATCGAACATCCGTATAACTACGAAATATTAAACTAACTTCTTAGACCGAGCAAATAACTTCCTAATATAGCTAGACAGAAAGTGAGTAACCAGCGGGGACCATCTTCCAGAAGCAGCAAGTACGGAATAAAAGCTGCAATTAACAAACTAAGAATTTAACTAACTCTGACATGCATCTCATCAGCTGATTCAAACGCGAACATGAAGAAAACAGAGCACATACCCAGATTCAAACAAGATATAAAAATTCGGGCGTCGGAAACTTGCAATTAGCCGAAAATTAAACAGATCTACATATACTAGACGAAATGAAATGAACACACGAAATCTAGGCATCAATCACGAATCCTCTGTTTCAAATCCAGTCGTCGGATGTTTAATCCACTCCGGATCCAAGCATTCCGAACCCAACAATCCACAACATCAACTCCATAACTTCCGATTTCAATAGATCTGCCCCGATCAACACAAGCTTCCAATAATTCCACTCAAACTCAGTAAACCAATGCAAAAATCACAGTAACTACGGCAAACTCAAAACAATTTGCATCCATAATCGAAATCAACAGTAGCTCAAATACGGAAAAGAGAAATTGCATAAACCAACGGAAATTCAACAGAAAACGAGGCCGAGCTTCGAACAACGAAGCTCGGTGAAATTCACGACAGCAAATTAAAACGAAAGCAATTAAATTATATCTTCGTCCTCCACAAGGACGGTGTTGCCCAACTACTGACTACCAGTGAAATGAACCGAATCCCTACAAATTCCCGAACATTCCCCCAAGTGTGTAAAAGTGAGTGAGCTACGAGCTATAATCTGGTTACAAGTCCTCCACCGAGTCTCTACAAGATTGCATGCTCTCCTCTTTATATAGGCGCGGAGTTGATCTTCTAGAAGCCTTCGTAGAAATCTCCATTCTACCCTTCAGCTTCGTTGTCTCCTCCGTCTAGTCATTTTCTCCAAATTGCTCACTTATTCACCAGTTTTGTTGGACCATGCAAATGTCCTCTTGTTTTCCTGGACATGGCGAAAACCGTTTACACACATGGCTTAAAACATGTGTTAGACCCCGCAAATGCACGAATTTAACCCTTTAACCAATGCACGAAATTAGCCTTATCAAACTGCTCACACTTAAACCATACTTGTCCTCAAGTATGAAGACAAGAAAAATAGAAATCAGGCGAATTTCAATGCCTGGTTATCCTTGACCGACTCACAGACACAACAAAACCAAAAACTCCTAGATCTAAACATACTACAGACTCACAAAAAAGAAAATAAACACTAAAAGAAAAACACAAAGAAAAACATAAAGGCGTGAACTAGCTTCAACTTTTCAGCAGTCGTCCCCACAAGCTTAAGGTCTATCCGATTCGTCTACAGTCTCCAAATCCTCCCTTTTCCCTCTTCTACCTAATCGGTCTGTGAGTTCATCAAGATAGCCTATTGACTTCCTAATTGTTGGATTCACTCGATCACTCATTCCTCACCAGGGATGTTAGGATCGAATCACTCTTAAGTCAATGTTATACCACTGATGCGTCAGGTTATGAGAGTTTTTGCTTCCTACATGCCCTTTTTATTTCCTGGGTCAGGTAACTATTGCCTCCGATTTTTTTAATTTTATTCCTCTCCTGGACTTCGTCCAACTTATACCTCCATTTCCTGGACTTTGTCCAGCTTATACCTCCATTTCCTGGACTTCGTCCAGCTTATCCCTCCAGAACCCATTTTTTGTTATTTTTCTTCTTCTGAATCTACTCCCTAGGCATCAAGTGGTGGCCCATTTTTATACAAGTTAGCTCAAAGTGTATAGGCTTATAACTCACATTTATGGTGGGGCTTCACAACTAAGTCATCTAAAGCGTCTTCTATCGTCATCACTTTATTCAAATCGAATTCGGCTTATTAAGGAAAAAGGCCTCAAAGTTGACATACCTCCTATCTTCAATTGCTCTTACTAAGAGGATCTTGCCTTATTATTTTCACTAGCTCATGCGACACACAAAATAAAAACAAAATCCCAGACCTAAAAACACCTATTCACATTAAAACACAACTGTACGACTCCCTCCCCCTCCCACTTCACTCAAGCTTGTCCCCAAGCTATCCTAGTGAAGGGGGAAAATGGGAAGTACGGAACAGATCACAACAAAACACATAACAACAGAACTTACAAACAAAACAAACTTCTCACAGTTAGACCGAGCAACGGGCTAAGTGGGAGAAATCCCAACAGAACATAACCAAAGCATGCTTGAAAAGAAACACAAGCTTCTCACACTTAGACCAAAAATTGGGCTAAGTGGGAGAAGACAACTATAGACGTAGACAAATATATACAATACGCGGCATGCTGGAAAAAACAAACACACAACACAAAACAGCAAACAAACAAGCTTAAAACTGAAAGAAAATAAAAGGAAACTGAAAGTAAAGTAACTTGGTCAAGGGGGTTTCAATTCGGGGTTTGGCTCCCGCGGGAGCCAAACTGCGGTGGTACGTAGGGTCGGGTCACTTTTGCTTTCTTTCTCGCCGGCAACTCCGGTTTATTCTCCTCCTTCTCACTCGGTCTAGACACCTTCTCACTCGGTCTAGACACTAGCTTCTTAACTGACACGGGCTTCGATGCAGTCGGGGCTGTCAAGGGCTTGGACGCTGGTGGGGGCTGCTGGATGGAAGAACTTCCTTGCCCTGGCTGCTTGGGCACACTGCTAGGTCCAGCAGGCAATTTCATTTGGGGCCCGGGAAAGTTTTCCTTCATCCATTTAGTCATCATCATCATCAAGGCTACGGCCCCCGCCATTCGATCAGTCTGTGCAGACGACCTCCCCGCCAATTCAGTAAGGCTGCCCCTGAGGGCCTTGACCTCATCCCGGACGACACCAAGCTCCTTTCTCATCAGTCCCATTTCCTTTCTAACATCACCCAGTTCCTTGTGCATCACACCCACTTCCGTTTTCACTTCCCGTACTCAACGCTGGCAGCCGTTTTGACACCTTCCTTCTCTGGCTTCACTTGGGGCTCCAATCTACCGACCTCATAGAAGCAAACTTCCTTCCCATGCATGTATAACAAGCCCTTGTTGAAGAAGTAATCCACATTGAACAGCTCAGGGGGCTCACACATCACTACCTCCGGTGCAGATTTGGCAATCTTCATTATCGAGTTGCGCTGAAGGTAGACACCTAGAAGGTGACAGGTGTACATATGTCGGGAAGGGTTTGCGGCCATTTGATGGTAGGCCTAGGCTAACCAATAACCCAGATGCACTTTAACGCCCTTGGCCATGCACCATGTGAAATATAGATCCCGGTGGTCAAAGCAGAATTGGCGGTCCCCATCAAGTTATAGCTGATGAAAGTCTGAGCGAAGCGCATGATTCGATTGTCGATATGGAAGGCTTTCGAATAACTCGTCTTGAACTGTCCCACTTTCGGATGCGTAACGAACTCCCAGGCAGACTGCGGTTTGAATCCAGGAGTGTACTTTGGAGCTCCGACCATGCGTTCATTCCATACGCCCTCGTCATCCTCCGCTCGCGTAAACAGACCCATCCTGAGGGGCCATTCTCTAAGACTCATTTCATGTTCTTCAGTAAAAAGGCGAAAAGTGATAGAATCCGCATCCAAATCTGTGGTGGGCTTCAAGAGGAAGGTGGAGAAAAATTCCCTGGCCAATGCAGCCGGCACCTCCGTATCACTGTCCTTTAGTAGCCAATAAAATACTATTGCGCCTATGTACTGCCGAAATTCCGCGTTGGAGTCTATATCTTCCAACTCCTCTTGAACATACCGCTTCCCTGACTTTGCTAGCTTTCCCGAACTACAGCGTTCCTTATATGTAGCCGTTCTCTTGGGATCCTCGAACTTTCCCATTGCTTCTATCAAACCTTTCGTAATCCAGACTTCAGCTGGCTTGAAATTCAATACTTCCTCTGGCTCTTCTATATCTTTTGCCTCGGATTCACTAGACGAAGGAGGCCCGACTGGTTCCTTGGCGAATGGCACTTTAGTAGGGGCTGGGAGTTGAGCTTCCATAGCTTTGTCCTCCTTAGTCCGCTTGGACTTCTTGACCCGGGAAGTAGCAGCATGTTTGCCTTTCCTTTTTCGCTCTGCCGCCAGGCGGCGCTCTTCTGCTTCGTCTTCTTCCCCACCAGACCTAGGGGTATCCTTTGCTTGCACGCCCTCAGTTCCCGGGGTTAGGCTTCCCACCTCCGCGGCCAGGGTGAGATCCTCGATCTCGTCCCTCAGTTCTCGGGCCCTACGCCTGGCCCCTCTCTTGTCCACCGGTGAATCTGTGTCGGCCGGATTTTCTTCCAGATCGATCACCAACTCGAGCACGCTCTCCTTAGGCTCCGAAACTTCATCAAGAACAGGGGTCTCTATCCCCTCAGACAAACCAGGGGTCACCCCCTCAATGTAGACATGGGTTTCCCCCGCAGCAACCATCAAATCAGAATTTAGGGCTTCACCGCCCACACACCTTTCTGGGGTTTCCCCCTGAACAGCTTTCTCAGAAATAACAGGGGTTTCCCCCTCCAAAACATCCACATGGGTTTCCCCCTCAACAACTTCAACTGGGGTTTCCCCATTTTCAACACTTTCAGATACAACAGGGGTGGCCCCCTCGATCACACTATCAACAGAAACAGGGGTTTCCCCCTCAACGACACCAACAACAGCAAAGAGGGTTTCCTCCTCCACATCCATCATCTGTTCCAACCCCGCAACCAGATCCACCTCTTGTCCCTGCTTCTCGCTCACCGCGGTGTCTTTTTTCGGTGCTCTGGTAGAAGGTTCGGCTACTGCATGTACAATGGAAGGTTGGGCCGCCGAATCTTTCGGAATCAGCGGTGGTGGTGGTGCGGTGGTTGTGGTGGATGTGGTGGATGTTGACGCGACAGGTTTAGTTCTTTCCATCATCGTTGTGAACATAGCGAAGGCTTTCATTGCCTCTTCTGCACTGCCAAATTTCTGCATCAACTCCGCCATAAACGTCGCTGCACTTGAATCGGCAGATGTGGTGGGTTTCCCTGCGTCAGATTTATTCTCCATGGCCTGAATCTGCAAAATCTTGTCAAGAACTTGGAAGAAAAATTCCGATTAGGGTTAAAGAAAAAGTGGGTATTGCGAGAGAGAGTTTTGGGGATTTTTAGAGTGAGAGAGAGAGTTCGGTTTGAGAAATAAAAAAAATAAGGAGAGAAAATAGGTATTAGATAGGAATGAGAACGGTTTGCAAGCGGTTGCAGGCATGATGTAAGCAGCCGTACCCCTTCCATAAAGTGTAGATTTGAATTTCGAAACTTTCTTGGCTGGAGTAGTTGCTAGGGAGCTGGAAACTGGCTTTACTGGGGTGGCTCATGGGGCTGGCTGTTTGGGCACTGCAGGCGCCTTAGGAATCATGCGCTGCTAGGCCAGGAGGATCTGCTGCTCGACCACAACGACTATTCTCATCATCACGTCGATTGCCTGTGTCATTTTCTCTGTGTGCATCTCCATCAGTCCCCTCAGAGCCACTGCTAATCTTCTCTGTATCGTTCCAATTTCTCGATTTATGCATGTCATCCTTGCGTAGGGTCTTCTCTGTATCGTTCCAATTTTATCAGATGTCCCCGAAGGGATTGGTCGTGATTGAACACTCCACATAAGATTTAATTTTTTTTCATAGTTTCTTTTCGTGGTTCATGATTTTTCACCACATTAAAAGCTACTAATAAAGACGTGAATTGACTTATAATTGGTGTATTTTTCAGCTATTATTATCTTTATTTAAAATAACTAATTAGGAATTTTATTGCAGGTATAATGGATTGATTTAATTGGCAGCATTGGAATTAGGGGCAAGAGGGGGCCGCTGACCCCTCAGACCACCAGGAGAGCTTAATTGTCACTTATTATCAAGCAGAGAAATATTATGGTTGGCCCTCAGTTTATACAAATATATTGTTATTAATACATGTCATTGATACGCTCAGATTTTGCACATTTTTAAGGTCTTTATTTGATTCATTTTGAGTGGCATAGTTGCATTACATGTCTATTATTTATACATTTTCTCTATTTTGGTATTCTGACGTGTCTTTTTTAGAAATATGAAAAATAGAGCATAAAAAGATAGCAAAAGTTCGAATTCAGAAGTTTGGAGCATTTGAGCCTGCCAGCGATGCGTTGGACCTTAGCCAGTGACCACTGGGATGTGCGCAGCGATCCGCTGAAAGTTGCACCGAAGAGTCAGAACTTTGGCAGCGGCCCACTAAAATTATGCAGCGGTCTGCTGGAAATGGACGGCGCGTGATTTTACCTATCTAGATTAGAAGATTTGTCATATTTGCAATACATGACTTGGAGGCTATAAATATCCCCAAAGCTTCATCAAAGGAACCTTTTGCTGCATTTTACACTTGAGATACAGGATTATGAGTTCCTTTCCACCGTTCATCATCTTTCCACCATACTTTGAGTTTGAAGCTTAGATTCAAGAGAAGATCAAAGACTACAAGATTCTTCCCTTATCTATTTAGTTTTTATGTTTTCTATATTTTCCTCTATAAACTATGTATTTAGTGCTAAATTTGTTGGTTCTTTAGAAATGTGTCTTTGGTTTATACAGTTTCTATTTATTCAATATCCATTTTGTTCATGTTTGTTTTATTCTATGTTGTTCAATAATAATAGGGGTTAAAAGTATCACAAAAAGGGTGTAAAAACACTAAAAAGAATGTGTTTGGGCATTTCAGCGGGTCGCTGGGTTGCAACCCTGCGATTCATTGGAGCTGTTCTGGCAGTCGAAATCTTCGACTCACCAACTTGCCACTCGGCGAGTCACCGGCTTTGCTCTACTTCTGCACAGTTTTTGTACAACGACCACAATGTAGGGGCTGACTGAGGAAGCATGCGTTCTAACGGATCACATAATAATTATGATCTCTTTAGCAGATTATTTAGACAAATTCTATTCGCGTAATTCTCACATTTATCATGCTCATAACTTGAATTTAAATATGTTTTAGCGCAATTAACACCTAAAACATGTTTGCTACGGAGTAAGCCAATTTACCTCGTTGATTCGGTGAAGAATCGAAGATAGCTCGCGCCTTCTCCACATGAAGATCTTGAGTACTAAATCACGGATCTTCTAACTGGTTCCCGAACTGTAATCTGATATCAGTGTGGGCTGATCTCACCAGAATACTAGGACTTGAATAAAGAAGAAGGAAACTGCTCACAGATGGAGCTGAAAATCGTCCCTCGGCTTAAAGGAGATGGGGACGAAATTTTGATGAAAATAATGTGTTTTTTCTGTCTCTTTTATTCTCCTATTTATATTAAGTCATATATTGGGCCTAGTCAGGGATCTATGGAAGAATTTGGATATGACCTCCCCCAATTAGCTTCTTACTAATTAATTTGAACCCATTAAATATGCAACATTTGGGAATCGGCACGGGTTTTTATGTAGTGTTGTTTTGTGAGTTAATGAAGAGAGAGTAAAGTAAGAGAGATGAAAAAGTAGAGATAGAGATGTTTCCATTTTAGGAAACGTTTCATTTTTAATGGGACAGAGAGAGTATAAGCTTATATTGGAATATTATGAGCAGCCACTACAGAAGTAATATTGCACAACCCATCCAATTCTGAAATTACAAGTATTCCGGGTTTCCATTTGTTTGTCATCAATTTTCCGAGCTTAAGATAGAAACGTCAATTAATTAATCAATGTCAGCTATGGACTTAATTAATTAACATATTATTATCTCCAAGAGTGGACTTAGCAAGAAACGCTTATTTATTATTCATAGAGTAATCAAACTCCAACTAGCTAGGTTCCGAATAATAAAACTTTGTTTCGAACTCCTCTTGTGGACGTTATCAAACGAGACTTACCTCGCGCACGATTCAATATAATAGCAATCCTAGCACCGCTAGATATTAATCAACACTACCCAATATACCAGGATTCTTGGATTGCGAAAAACCCACACGTTTTTGTAAGTCAAAGTAGTGCATAATCAATATTGTATGCTCAATGCTAACGTACATTGATTAAGAAATTAATTATCAAGACCACGTCTTTCAGTAGATAGCATAAAGACTCGTCTTGATGTTAGATCCAATTCAGTGTTATACCACACCAATGTCATCTTATTTCAGTAAGGCTTAGAAATATGCGGATTGCTATTGCAACCTTTCACGATAGGTAGTATAGGCCTATCTAGGTTGTGAAATTATTATTTTTCTTTGTTCAGGACTGACCGTGTTACCTTAAAGTAAACGACGCCCACAACCGGTCTACTAAAACAAAGACTTAGACTTTGTTACGTTGCTTATACATTTAAATATGCAATAAACATCCATTAAATGTAAAACATAACAACATTATGACAAAAATAATCTGTTTCATTACTTTGGAAAATAACATATAGAGTGTTACAGTATTCAATCACTCGAAAGATGATTTCTAGTATACAAACTCTAACACACAACTCTTTCATATGGACTCCAATTAAGGTGTGCGAGGTACCTACGCGAAACTCTTTCAAAGACAAAGATAATGGTAGTCTTAGAAGAGAATTTGGATGTCATCTTAATAGGCAGATTACTGTTTGAAACGGACCCAAGAATTTACCCTCCTCTCGGATGATGTTGATAATATAGATTCACATCAACAACATTGCATAAAATCTTGTGTCATAAACTAAATATTTCATTTTATTGGGACCAAGGGAGTATTAAGCATTATCACAAAAGTCATAAATCAAGGATTCAAGATACTCCATCTGTTCCGACTAAGATGACACATTTCTTAGTCAGCACGAGATTTTAGGAGTTGTTAGATAATATGTTTAATTGAAGAGAGAAAAGATGGTCGTAAGTATTAAATGGAGAGTGAAAGATAGTTGAATATTTAATTAACGGGAGAAAAGATGATTGTAAGTATTAAATGGAGAGTGAGAAAGATAGTTGAATATTTAATTAACGAGAGAAAAAGTGGTTGGTTGTATTAGTTGAAGAGAAAAAGTTTCCAAAATAGGAATGTAGTATCATCTTATTTGGGGAAAGGGAAAGTGTGTCAAAATGAGAAAGTGTGTCCCTTAAGTGTGACGGAGGATGTATTAATTTTACTATACATAAATTATTGTAATTTAAAAGAAAAAAAACAACCAAAATGGAACACAAATATCAAATTGTATTTTACAATATTTTACCTTTGAAGATTGAATAGGTAGTCAGCGCGGTATGCGACGGAGGCTGTGCGGGCGAGCTGAGAGGGTGGGAGCGGGAGAGTGGCTAAGTGGGCAAGCAATGGGCGATCTGACATCTAAGCTGGCAGGCAGTGGGTGAGCGGCAACGACAACGACAATCAGGCGACGGTGATGCAGGTATCTAGAGTGGCTGCGTTCTGTGAGATAATTGGTTGGGGTTTCCTAAAACTAAATGGTTAATGTCTAATTTTTCAATTTTGTAATTTAAATTAAATTAAATTAAAATTGAATATTTTATACCTGATATCCGATCGTAGTATCCAACGAAATCCACTATTAAAACCCGCACCCGATATCAAAATTGATATCGGGTTTACGATATCCACAGCTCTAATTATCATACTAATTTATTATAAAAAAAAAACCAGAGGCCCAATAATTATTGTGTTATCGGCGGCCCATATTAGGTGTTAGGGTTTTGCTCTATTATATCTTCTGCGTCTGTAATCCCTTCCTCCAGTTTGGTGAAAATGGTAAGCTTTTTGCTGAACTCAACGCGATTCCCGTCTAATTACTTTTCATCTAGGCTATTTTGCCTTTGCATCGAACAAACTCACTGTTACTGACGCGCCTTAATTGCTTTAAGTCGAAATCCTTTTGTTGGCTGTCATTTCAGTTTAGTTTAGATGCTTGCAATTGTTTAAGATTTGATTTTGATTAGCTCTTGTTCAGTACGGCGTTATGAACTCCTATTATTTCCTCAGTTATTGTCGACATTATTCGTTTTAGGCCGTCGTCGCTTGTTAATTTTTTTCTTTGGTTTAGTAATTGATATCGTTAACACGTAAATCAGTGTTGTGTTTAACTGAATTCGAATAGAGCACGACATTTTATATTGCATTCTGAATTCTGAGTGTTTCCAATGTTATTTGAAGGCTTAGGGGATGAAATACAATTGTGCTTTTACAGTTATTCATAGTGTTGGCATATGCTTTGACTCCTGGAATTGGATACCGGTTGATGTTTTATTTTTATCACTGTATGTGCTAATAGGTGTTTGCTACTTTTAGGTGTTCGTCAAAGCACAAAAGTCAAAGGCGTACTTCAAGCGTTTCCAAGTTAAGTACAAGAGAAGAAGAGGTGAGCAGCAATGATATGTTTCTTCTCAACTGATGTGAGGGTTCTTTTTTCTTTTTGATTAACTTTATCATGATGTTTCTCAATTTAGAGGGGAAGACTGATTATCGGGCAAGGATTCGCATGATCAATCAGGATAAAAACAAGTACAACACTCCAAAGTTTCGCTTTGTTGTACGATTTGTATCCTGATCCCTGTAGTGTTTAATTTTTCCCACTCTAGAGATTTGTATTTGGTACTTTATTATCTTTATTCATCATGCGCATTCAACCGCTGATTGTGTCTCTCTTGCTTATCGATCACGTGATGCAATGTTGGCCTTAACATCTCTATTAGACCAATAAGGACATAATTTGCCAGATTTTGTCCTCGAGCATTGCTGGTGATCATGTCCTTGCTGCTGCGTATGCACATGAGCTGCCTCGTTATGGCCTAGAAGTTGGGCTGACCAACTATGCTGCAGGCTAGTATAAATCTAGAATAATCTTTTCTCTTAGTAATAAGAATTATCTGGAATTATCTGAAATGTTGTTATGTGACAGCTTACTGCACTGGACTTCTTTTGAGCCGTCGCGTTCTGAAGACCCTTGAATTGGACGAGGAGTATGAAGGAAATGTGGAGGTAACCGTTTTATATTCTCGTTGTTTGCATGTATTGTTGCAATGATTTACTTTTTGATGATATATAATTCAGTACTTATACCAATTTTGTCCTATCAGGCAACAGGAGAGGATTATTCTGTTGAGCCTGCTGAAAGCAGAAGGCCCTTCCGTGCCCTTTTAGATGTTGGTCTCATCAAAACTACTACTGGAAACCGTGTTTTTGGTGCTCTCAAGGTATTAAGCTGGTTTATTGTTTCAGACAATATTGTCTTTGGCACTTGTGTAATATTTTCTCCTACAAGAAATTGTGTTCTTATTAATTTTCTCAAGAATGGAGTGACTTGCTTTGTTTAGGTGAGGTAGGACAGTTGTAAATGTTTCATTGTTGTCTGCAATATATTCGATAGCTATAAGAAGATTGTGTTGTATGTTTACTGTCTATTTCTTGAGCTTCTAGAGTGTGATTTGTTGTGTTGTAGGGAGCCCTGGATGGTGGACTCGATGTCCCACACAGTGATAAGAGGTTTGCTGGATTTAGCAAGGACAACAAGCAGCTTGATGCTGAAGTGCACCGCAAGTATATTTATGGTGGCCATGTTGCTTCCTACATGAACGTATGTACTTTCCTTTTCCCTGTGCAGGACAAAATTTAGACATTTCTACATATGCCTTCTTATAATGTGCTTTAAGGTTTCCTTTCATCAAATTAATTCAACTATTGGATGTCTATCCAGACTCTGATTGAAGACGAGCCTGAGAAGTATCAGTCTCACTTTAGTGAGTACATTAAGAGGGGTATAGAGGCAGATAACATTGCAGAGGTGTACAAGAAGGTTCATGCAGCAATTCGTGCTGACCCCACACCTAAGAAATCTGAAAAGAAGCAGCCAACCGAGCACAAGAGGTAAGACTTATGTTATGCTATCAATACAATGTAACGACTCTTTCCAACTATATTTGGTAAATAGTTATCCGTCTTTGCTTTCTTATGGCGTTTGTAATTAACTGTATCACTTGTTATGCAGGTACAACCTTAAGAAGCTAACTTATGAGGAGAGGAAGAACAAGTTGATTGAGAGGCTAAATGCACTGAATGCTGCTGCGGGAAACGACGATGATGAGGATGAGGATGAGGATGAAGATGATGAGTGAACTGTCACTGACAGCCAGTAGTTTGTAATATCTGGTCAAAGTTTTGCTTTGCTGCGGTAATCTGTTGGATGCTTCTATTTCTTTAGGGGTGTGACAATTTATTGTTGTTTTTCTACACAAGATTTAACCACCCGAATTGATGCTCTCTTGTCTAGACTTTCATTTTTTTCTTTTCTAGTCTTTTTTCTTCCCTCCTGAATTGATGAGTTTGCTCTTAATCCGACTTGTACTTTTTTTTTTTTTTTTTTTCTGGGTATTGCTTATAAGTTTTTGTTGCAACCTTGATAGTCGTATGTTTTTTTGTTCTTGAAAAAAATAGGCAAATTAAGAGAGATTGGAGAAAAAATAGGTAAAGTATGAGAGAGCAACTTTCCATTTTAGAAATGAAATTATTTTTTGTGGATATCTCAAAATGATAAAATCAGACTATTTTCATGGACAGAGAGGGAGTATAACACTATACTGCCTTATTTCAACATTGAATATCATGTAGAAAGTTTATTAGTTACTCAGCTTCTTCCATGGTTTATCCAAAGTGATAAATTGGATTTCATGGTGGATTAAGAGAAATACATTTTGAAATTTAGGTACCAACTTTCGAAGGACATACACAGCAATGATGATCAACAAAATCAGTGTTATTACGTGTAAATAAAAGTATTTCCAATCTTCTGTACACTAAACTCAAATTTATTTCAATAATGATTTTATTCTAACTATTTACATCAAACTAAAATTTAAAAGAATATTATATAAAAAAAGATTTGAATTTATTTTAGTATAAACCTAAAAATAAATATGCTATTTTACTCAAAAATCAAGAAAGAAACTAGTTTTGCAGTATCATTGGAGATATATTTCTACTGTATTTAATCTTTGCGTTATCATTGAAAATGGTCTATAAGACAAATATAATGCGTTTGATAGCTATATTTCATTGGGATATTGATATTTATCATTCCTCTATTTATTACTATTCGATTTGTGAAATAAATTAACAAAACTATTTTCCAAATTCATGCAGATCCACACTAATTTCCATATTTTGTTGGATTTATATAACCCGCCAGGTAGAATCATAAATGTGTTTATTTAAAACTTAAAAGGCATAATATTAGTAACCAAATTAATTCATGTCATTAGGATAATTTTATCCATTTAATTCTAAACAAATATAGTTAGTAGAGAAGCAAACAAGAAATTAATATCATCCATTTCGGAAAAATGAGCTAGTTCAAAATAGAGCTAGTTCTGTCACGACCGCCCTTTAGGGTTAATAAATACGGGCGATCGTGATTAAGAGAATTTAATAAAAGACGAAGGAAACTAGGGTTTCAAAACGAGCTTGACCAATAATTAATTATTCAAGAAAATAACCAAGAGTTTAATATTATCCAACAAGGAATTCAGAATATCCATTACCCCAACAATTAAAGTTGTCGGCCCAAATAAATCATAATTTAAGACACGTCACAGCGGAAACGACCAAGAGAAAGAGTGACGCCATGTGTGAAGACACAACGACACTCAAGGTTCAAAGACATCAATAATATATTATATTCATTTGCTCAACACCACCACATCCTCGTCGCCGCTCAACCTGCACATAGGGAAAACACATGCAGGGCTGAGTACTATAAAATATACTCAGTGGGCTCACGCCGAAAACATTTTCAATAAAAGTTGTCAATTTATCATGCCACACTTAAGTAACCGTCGGGGTTTAGCTTTAGAAAGGCCCGAGGCACTAAAATCATTTTCCCATAGTAAAAGTCGACTGATCAGTCATTTTCCCATAGACGTTAGCCATATCTGCCAATACATGACTTGGAATGTGGCCACAAACCAAGCCACTAGACCGGCCAGCCCGTAGCTAGCACACGATCTACCATAGGTGTACACTAGTCCAGGTAGGGTTTGCGGCCCCACGTGGACCCGAATTCGATTTATATAACAACGGCACATAGCCATACCAGATAGGCACGTAAAACACAAATCACGGCATGATAAAGTCATTTTAAACCACCCTTATCTCTCCACGGTCAAACGTAAAAGAGTTTAGTAAAATAAAAACCCACACGTAGGGCAGGGTAGAAAAGAAGCCCACCTCGAGTGCTTATTCCAAAACTATTTTCTTTCCTTTGCGATCACGATTCCCTTGCGAGATATCACCTTTAGAATTAAAATAACACATAAATCAACACACTTTCTAATTAAGTAAATAAAATGCATGCACCCTAGTTTAAAGCTTTTATCTCCCCTTTTTTTTTCTCGATTTTTCGATCGTTCGACGGCCGCTTACGCTCCCAATTTCCACCGTTGGCTCCCCGTATATTTTTAATGATTTAGACTTAAATCCTAATATTTAATTAAGCCCATGAATTCATTATCGAAAATATTTCCCTCGCAAAACTATCTATTTCGAACATAGGATAAAAATTATTAAACTTCCACATTATCCGGAAATTATTTGAATAATTCCCCATAATTAATTTATCGGCCCAAAACTTAATTCATTCCCACCTTATGTCTTTAATTTAATTAATCAATACCCCCACTAAAGAAGGCCCAAACCATTTAATTAAAAGTCCAAGATTTAATTGTTTCCTCCACTTCATCTTCAATTACAATTTTAAGCCCAACAATTAAACATTCTACCCACTTCTAATTTAATGAGGCCCAAAACTTAATGAGCCCAAATGAAGAAAACCCCCTCCCTCACCTACGTGTAACACACCTTCTTCCCCCCCCCTTCTCTCTATCTCTCGACCAAAACTGCAGAAATTTTTCCTCCGATTTCCATCGGCTTTCTCAAATTCCGTCGCTCCCCCCCCCGTCTCATTCACGACGGCGACCTCACCGTCCCCTCGCTCCGAGTCGCCGTTCGCGATTCGCCGCTGTCCGCAGTCGCGCTGCTCCCCTGGACCGCTGCCGCTGCTTCTGCCCGTCGCCGGAGGGAGCCCGTCGTCGCTGCTGTGCGGCTCCAGCTCCGCCGCGAAGGGTGCCGCCATCGGTCGGCCCCAATTAACCCCGATTTCACCCGCAAGGTAAGTTCCCATTAGAAACAAAAAACGTTTCTTTTCATTCCTATTTTGGTTGCTACGGTTATCCGATCAGAGAGGATTTTTAGATTTCATAATATTTACAAAATGTAAGCAATTGCCGAGGGGAGTTGGTGCTGGGAAAGTAATGTATGGATGCAGCATGCGATAAGTCATGTTCCAAATCTGGGTAGGAAATTACCTCCGTGAATTGGATTTGGGTTGTGAAGTTCACAAGGCTGAAAGGCGGGTTCTTGAAGCTGGAGGAGTTTGATTACTGCCGGAAGCAACAATTTGATGTTAGATTTTGAAACAGGAGAGAATTTAGATACAAATGATAAATCATAGTTTACCTTGGATAGAAGTTGAAGATGATTCTTGCTTGCAGAGACGATAGGTGAGAAAAGAAATAATGGCTGAAGATTTAATATAGAGGAAAGGGGTTGGGGATATGGGAGAGATTCATGGGATTGAGGGGAGGCGGTTTCAACGGGGTTGAGGGAGGGATTCAATTTTTTTCTTCTTTTCTCTTTTTTTTTTCTTCTTATTTTTGAATTAGTTGAATTTATTTGGTATTTTATTTGCAGGTTACGGAGGAGGAAAATTCCATCACGGAGCAGGAAAATCTACATAAAATCTTTAATTAAGATTTGAATTAAAGATATTTTGTCTTAATTAATTTAGTTTAATTCGCAGCTCATTGTATTTTATCACGGACTAGACTTTTATATTAATTATTTAATTTATCGGATCCAACACGGAATTGAGTCCAATAAATATTCCTCACGGACAGGAGTTAATTAAATTCTCATAATCATTTATTTCACAAATCCCCAATTAACAACAATCAATTACCAACAATCAATTCACGGACTTCGCAGAGTTAATACTATTAAAACAAGTAATTTAGGTTCACAAATTAGGTTTAGAAAAACGGGGCGTTACAAGTTCCATATCCATTATTCCGTGCTTGCGTTGTGCTCCAATGGAGCTGGATTTCTAGACTACCACCTGCATTATCTCTCTGCCTCCACTCTGCAATCTTCTTCCAAATTCTCTATTACACACCCTGCTGTAATTTAATCTCCATTTTCGGCACTCCAGCTTGCTAAATCAAACCCATCTGAGGATTGTGTGTGTGTGATGACGGATGACTGAGCAATGTGCTTCATTTTCGGCTCGATCCGAGATTTGTATTTTGAGGCTGCTAATTTCAAGGAATTAAGAAAATGAGGGTTTTAGGGGACTCGTGGTGTTTCTGCAACAGTGGAACCAAGTCGGAGAGAATGAAGGCCGCCATTTTCTCCGGCAAGGCTCCCTCCATGGCCAGAATTCACGGAGGCGGCACCGCCTTCCTGATCCACCGCAATCTGCTGCTCACCACCCACGCCAATCTCCCCTCCGTCGCCGCCGCTGAAGCCGCCGAGATCCGCCTCCACAATGCCCTCTCCGCTTCCTTATTCCCTCACCGGTCAGTTTTCTACTATACCAATTTCTGTTCGCTTGATTCGTGCAAAAAAGTGGATAAGGTGGTTGGATGTTGAAGATCATTTTTCACAACCAATCTACTTTAATTAGGGTTCGTAATGATAGAATTGATGGTAAGATACAACATAGTTAATGCTAAATCTAGAGTAATTACAATTATGATTTTGTAATCATGGAATTAGGGCTCCACGCTTCATCTTTGCAACTGTTTTGTAATGTGTAAGTTCCACCAAACTCTTGAATTGTATAGTTATTTATTTTCCTTTTGAGGAGACATTCACATAATTGATTTACTAATCATCAAGCCTTACTTAATTAGTCTCCTTTGTATTTATGTTTGCAGATCTAACTCTTGAGATTTATCTCCATTGTAATAGCCATTAGTATTTAACTATGCCTTACCCTGATTTGCTGATGCTGGTGAATAAAAGGAAGAAAAGAGGCAATGCTTTCACCAATAATTGATGTTCCTGTCTAATGCAGCTTCTTTATCACAAGCTCCGTTCTTGACCTGACAATGGTGGGCCTTGACACTTTTGATGGTGAATCAAAAGCTCCCGTGCAGCATCCTCACTACTTAAGGACTTGTTCGAAACCGAATCTGGAGCTGGGAAGTATAGTTTATCTTCTAGGGTACACAGATAAACAGGAATTGGCAGTCGGTGAAGCGAAGGTAGTAATAGCTACTGACAATCTGATTAAGTTATCGACTGATGGAGTAACATGGAGCCCGGGTTCTGCTGGTTTTGATTTTCATGGAAATCTCTCCTTTATGGTTTGCGATCCTATGAAGCTTGCAACTTCTCCAAATACCAGATCCACTTCAACTTCTTCATCGTCAACGTCGTTGTGGAGGAAAGACACCCCGATGCAATTTGGCATCCCTATGCCCGCTATCTGTCATTGGCTTAATCAGCACTGGGAGGGGAACCTCGATGAACTCAATAAACCGAAACTACCTCTGATCCGATTGATGTCCTCCGCCCAGAAAAGTGAGCATTCTTGTGCATCATTCACCATGCGAAGCGTTTTTAAGCCAACTGAAGGTGAGAACGAGGGGACTCCATCTTCATCCAAACCAGTAGAGCAGCAACCTGGACCAAGTTCAGCAGCTGTCCACACTGTGGAAGTCAAAGACGAGAAGTCCTCAAGTGGTGATCGGCAAGGCGCAACTCATGCTCCCGGTATCCCAACTCCTGAGATTTACGAGTCCCCGATGCTGACCTCAAGCCCAGTTAGGAACAAGGATGCTACTACTCCTACTCCTACTACTCAAATCCAACTTTTGGACATCAACTTCCCTCCAAGGATTAGTAAAGCTGCATCATCACCTAAGCAATCAAGAAAAACGATGCCACCGAGCTTTGATCAAAACTATGTCAAGGATTTCCTGCTTCAAAAGCAACACAAGGGCCCCATTCCAGATGCAGAATCAACGGGGTCCGTGAATGGAGCCCAGAATGATGTCCAGTCGAGCTCTTCCCCCGTTGAGTTTCCACACGAATACAGCAGTGAAGGAGAAACCACCATGTACTCTGCAGAAACAGCCGAAAGCCGGAACTACCCAAGCCCCAGAGAGGGAAGGTTCTGTCAGATAGGAAGGAGCCAGAGCTGTGTGAGCTACAACAGATGGGGGCCGGTCCCAAAAAACTCGGTGGCCCGTGGCTTGAATCTTGAGAAGCACCACAACCTCATGCAAGGGAGGAAGGTGTACTCACAAGGTGCAACATCTCAAAGGAGCAACGACTACTACAGCCCAACAGTTTCGTCCAATATGAAGAAAAGGAACGACATGGAGCAGCAGCAAAAACGCAGGCCGAGGCCGAGGCAGAGCGCTGTTTATACATCTCAAAGATGGAATTTTTAATAGTGAGTGTCATTGATTATAATTACTTTCTTGATTCAGTGCTCCTATACATGCCTTGTTTCTTGCTTATACCTGTAAGTAGTGGATTGTTTAGACGAATAGAAACGATTTTAACACACCTACCCTTTTTTTGTTTAAAATGGGATTATGTTTGTCTTGTTATTGAAGGGAGTAACTGTTTATAGGTTAGCTTCCCAAAACAGTATGTTAAACATGCTGTTGCGATAACAAGGATTGTTTCTGATGATATTTTGATTGGTGTTGGACTTGGTTGGCTTCTTCTCCCCATTCATTCGGTTTGCTTTCTGCTACAACTATCATATTTGCACGTCTAATTTAATTTAATTCCTTGAGGAAGTATTATAAAATATAAACTACTCCCTCCGCCCACGAAATATTTCCACATTTACTTTTTCCATTTTGGATAAATAGACTCCATTTTCTATCAACTCATTACCTCATATTCTATTATAAAATCAATATATGAAGTGTCACCCTAACTTTATTAACTCATTTTTCTTCACATTTTTTAAAACTCGTGCTGCATCAAAATGAGATTTTAATTCATGGATAGAGGGAGTATTTGGAAAAGGAAACACTGCAGCAATTCTAATTTTTCTTTGCAAGTAGTCCGTTCAGACAGTATCTTAAAAATATGAAGCGATACCAATGTTATCATGTCCAGGTTCGCCCATGAAAAGGTAATTAAAGAAAATTAAGTAGTGAAATGTGTTGGTGAAATGATTGATGCATACGACCAAAGCTCTTGAGTCCGAGTTCACTGTAACATTTAAATGTAAATATTATTTAATCGATGAAAATGAAAATTAATAACCCCCGTCTATGCAGTAACATTATATTCAATTTGAGTTGGTATTTTCAATAAAAATAATGAATGTGTTTTAATTAGTAAAAACACCCGTTTTATGTTTAAAAACAGTAGATATTCGTTACAATTTTCTCAGCCAAAATAAAAAACTGGCGCAACAAATGCAAGTAAAATGGCAATGCAAAAAGATGATTAACAACGAGCTGCATTCATCGTTGCAAAGATTGATAAAAACACCATCTATGTAATGGCACCAAAAATCTCATCTTCACTCAAGAAATCTACCAACACTGATCTAAATTGTAACGAAAAATATATTAAAACACAACATAATTACACAATATGTAACAGACACTCCCCCTTCTCTGGCTTTGATCTGGTCGTAGATCTCCTCCTACTTGTCTTGAGCAACAATGAGTTCGACGACGTTGTCCGCACCCCCTGAATCTTGCAGCATCAGCATATCGTCTTCGGTAGTAAAATCATACCTCTGCCCAATAGCTCTCAGGAGCTGGAACACCTCAAACATGGTGGGCCGCTCCTTGTGCCCTGGCAGCACGCAACTACACGCCACCTTAAGAAACTGGAAGAGTTCGCTGTCGTGGCCTTTCCCCACCAAGGACGTGTCAATTGCATCGTGGAGCTTGGAGGCCGCAGAGAGCTCGGATATCCACTCCACTAGGCTTCCCTTGAAGGTTTCTGGGGCTTTAGCTACGTGTGTAGGCCTCTCACCTGTCACCAGCTCGAGAAGCACAACGCCAAAACTATAGACGTCCCCTTTTGGCGTGGCCACCAGCGTCCGCGCATACTCAGGGGCAACGTAACCCAAGTCACCAAACTCACCGTTCACGAAAGTGCTCAGATGGGTGTCAACTGGATTCATGAGCCTAGCAAGTCCGAAATCGGATATCTTTGGTTCGTAATCCGCATCCAACAAGATGCATTTCGAACTGATATTTCTGTGGATAACACGCGGATTGCAGCTGTGGTGGAGCCAAGCGAATCCTTTGGCAGCTCTGATCCCGACTTTCAGCCGCAGGGGCCAATCCATAACTTCACCCTCAACGCTCGAGTGTATTTTATCATGTAGGGTTCCATTAGGCATATATGTATAGACCAAGAGGCGCTCCTTCTTAGCAACGCAAAAACCTAGAAGAGGAACCAAGTTGCGGTGTTTTATACTGCCTAAAGTATCCATCTCGGACATGAATTCTTTCTCAGAGTGTTGAGTGTCCTGCAATCTCTTGACCATAAAGGATGTCCCATCTTCGAATGTTGCCTTGTACGTTGTCCCAGTTCGCCTCGACCCAATTATATTCTCATTGCTGAAGTTGTTCGTGGCCTTCATTAGATCGCCTAGGTTCATTTTTGTGACTGTATTCTCAAACATCGAAAGCTGAAAAGGACGAGACGGGAAAGGAAAACACTGTTACTTACATTCTATAATGTGATTGAAACATTAAAACAAGAACAATTGCAAAGTGATTTAAATGAGTGGAATAAAATTTATGAAAACGAAATCCGAGTTTATGTTACCTTGAAGCGTTTTGCGCCCTTGATGCTCCTCGCCCATTTATTGCCCAGAGGGTCATCTTCCTTCTTCTTTCTATAAACTCTGCGCAAAAAGTACATAGCAACCAAGAAGGCCAATGCTGCAATGGTCAACCCACCAATGGCTGCCGCAATAATGATAGGAGTATGGCTAGCCTTCGACTTGCCATCGCAACGGCGTAAAGGGCCGCCACATAGTCCAGCATTATTTGCGTAGTTTTCTGCTGGGATGGTAGCGTTTGCAAATATGGGAACTTGTCCACTCAGTCGATTATTTGCCACGCTAAATGTCTTGAGCCGGCTGAGTTGGCTGAGCTGAAGAGGGATCTGACCAGTGAACTGGTTGCTGTCGAGTCTCAGGACATTCAGGAACGTGCAATTCGCAAGATCCATGGGAATCTCTCCCGACAGCTGGTTGGATGAAAGATCAAGACTAGTGATAAAACCAATTAGCCTTGAGATATCATTTGGAATATTTCCACTGATGCTGTTTCTAGAAAGATCTAGGCCCGTTAGGGACTGGCAACCGGCAATACCTTGAGGAAAACCACCCTTAAGCCCCATGTCCGTCAACCTGATATTCAATATCTTGTTGTCATCAGCGTGCCAACACTCGATCCCAGTGAACTTGCAGATAGACGTTTGACTGTTGTTGCTGAAATCCCACGTCCCTAAGTTGCCCAACGGGTCTTCCAAAGAATTTTTTATCGCTCTGAGGCAGCTGACATCGTTTTGAGCAAACGAGCCAAATGGGAGCAGCCAAACGAGTACAGTGATGAAAGCCGAGAGGGCTCCAGAGCCTGATAAGATTCTCATCGATACAACAAACGAGCAACCAATGACATACACGGGTTCAAGATTTTTGGGAGACCAACTGCTTCATCTTATGATTAGAGACAAAAATAACAGCATCATCAAGAGCAGAAATCTCAATAAACATAACTACTCAATGAGAAGTTACAACAAACCACTAATATGTTTTATACATATATCAATTTAATTACTTAGGGCTTGGGGATTATGATTATAACTAAAAGCAACCTAAAACAGTAATTATATTTACTCAAACCAAATCAAAACAGTAAACACAAATAAGCTTCACCTCTTCAACCACAATTCATAATCCATAAGCCATAACAAATAAACGCTCAATTTAAAGGAAATTACCCAGAATTCCAGACTTAATTGGGCATCATAGAATAAGAAAAATCAAGTGTTGAAGGGAACCAACTAAATAACTCAAGACTAATTAAATACTGAAACAAAAATTTAAAGAGAAGAGATTGGGGGAAAAGAAAAAAAAAATACCAGAAGTTAAAGGATTGGATCTTCGTCGAGGACGATAGTTTGAAATTGGAGAGAAAATTAAAAAATGGTAGAAATAAGAGTTGAATCAATCAGTGTCAAGAGGCGGGTCAAATACGGTATGGAGACCATCAAAAAATTTCATAGCTGGTTTCCCACTCCGACTGATGGAATGTGCGACGACCAAAAAGGGCAAGACTTTTTCCTTTGCATTTTGCCATTTTCTTTATTTTTAAATTAATTGAAATTGTTTTTCATTTTAGTTTGTCCAATGACACATTTCTTTTTATGAAAACTTTCTCTCTCTAACTAATACACCAACAATTTTTTTCACTTTTATTAAAATATTCATCTTTCTTTCTCTCTCTATTTTAATACTTTCACCCACCTTTCCTCTCTCTAATTAAACACTTTAACCAATAACTCCTAAAATCTCGTGTCGGCCAAGAAATGTGTCATCTTAGCCGAGACGGAGGGAGTATAATTTTGTGGTCCTAGCGTATAGGGAATTATTTAAACCCAATTCATACCTTCAACCGAATACAAGATTAAAACATCTCCAATCATTTATATTAAGCTCAAAACAAATGTAAATGTCATACTTCCTCCGTCCCATAGAAATAGGTCGTTTAGGGTTGACATGAGTTTTAATGTATAATTGGTAAAGTAAGAGAGAAGGTGAAAAAATAGTTGAAATTGTGTAGTAGGTGGTGGGGCCAATGTTTTAAAAACCGGACCGGACCAGCCGGTTCGAGCGGTTCAATCGCGAACCGGTAGGTGGTCCGGTCCGGTTAGCACTATAAAACCATTGACATGTTCAACCGCCGGGGGGTCCGGTCCGGTCCGGACCGGTCTGGCCGGGAACCGGTTCAAATGCTTTTCAAAATTTTATTCTAAAATTTTGGCCTTGATAGGGGTTGAACTCAAGACCTCCCAGTGAACTTACCAACAATTCTACCACTACACCACAAGGACTTCTTGGTAGTAATATGAACATAAGTTATTTTCATATGTTAAACACGAAATATTTTATCTATATAAACTAATAATTCGTGTTTCATACGTATATATGTATATTAAGAATATGTGATTAATTATATTAAAAGTTTACTACTATTTGATTATATACTAGGAGTATTTACTAAATATATGTTTTTAATTTATGTTTATTCATATATCTTTGTGTATAATATTATTTTGCCGCATTACTTTTTGAAAATAATACTATGAACTTATTTATTTTTATACATAAATATTAAATTTTTTATTTACATTAACTTACTACTAGTATAATTTATATATTTAATTATATTTATTGATAAAAAATTAATAAAATTCTATCATTCACTAAAAATATGTTCCTTTTAATTTTATATTCTTTTAAGATAATTCATTTTAATTTTATATATTCTTTTAAGAAATTGTTAATTATAATATATTTCTTATATTTTAATTATACTTTTACAATCACTAATGTTTTATAATATAGGAGTTTATAATTATACATAGAGTTTAATACTAATTTTTAATATTGTGTATTATAATTTATTATTCTATTTAAACTTAACGTCATTAAATATTCTAATATACTAGTACAATACTTGTTTTCTATAATAATACTATTAAATGTATAATACTATAATATTTATTGATAAAACATTTAATTAAATTTTATTATTTACTACTAAATAAATAAATATATATATATAAATAGTATTCCGGTTCAACCAATGGTTCGACCAGTGAACCGGTTGAACCAGTGAACCAATAATGACGCCGGTTCGCTTGCCGGTTCGGTTTTTAAAACATTGGGTGGGACCATAAATGATAAAATAAAAGAGAAGAAGAAAAAAAATTGTCATAAATGGATATAGACTATTTCTATGGGACAGATGAAAAAGGAAATATGACCTATTTCTATGGGACGGAGAGAGTATTAAGTAATTTTGCTTCTATTTACACTAGATTCAAACAAATTTTAGTGTAAATATCACATATTTTACTTCAGTCATTTACATTAAACTCAAATTTTAATTTTTTTTTCTATATTATGCTTTTTTTACTCACAAAATTTGAAAAAGTTTTTGAGTTTATTTATAAACCTAAAGATAGGTCCAAAAATGAAATTGACTTTAAATACAGTTGGAACTAATTACCTACTGTATTTTAGATTTATTGTATCATTGGTAATGGTTTAATGAGTTAAACCAACTAGTAACTTGCTTAATTAAATTAAGGTACTGAATCAATAATTTAAACTTTAGATTTGAATCAATAACCAATTTGTATTAAATTGGTTAATAAATTTTAATTTTATTTTACTACAATTAAATTTACCTTAACCAGTAAAATGAAGTGGCAACCTTAGTTAATAGTGTAGTAAGAAATTATTCAAATAACCACAAGTGTGGGAAGATGATCCTATCGACGCTGTCCAAGATGAGACCCTCGACGTAATGTGACAGAGTGCAATCCAGGAGAAAATCGGATTTCTAGGCTATTTGACCTTTAAAATTATGTAAATGTACTCATTTTGTTATCAATTCCATTCATGGGAAAAACGTCTACGAGAATGGCGTGTTTATAAATGAAAACGCCAGTGATATTAGCGTGTGTATACGCAAACACGCCAACATAGTTGGCGTTTTACAATGGCACTGTATTTTGCTCGTATTATTAACCAAAATACTTAAATTTAAACACGCTAACTTCTTTGGCGTGTTTGATAGTAAAGACGCCAATCTTGATGGCGTGTTTAAGTTATAAAACGCCAAGATCATTGGCGTGTTTAACATAAAAAACGCCAACCTGGTCGGCGTTTTCCGGTTGAACCATATTTCACAGATCTCCCCAAAAATCGCAGACCCTAGTCACATTCCCTCCCCAAAACGCGAAAAACCTTCCCAAAGCTGAAAAACGCGAAAACGCTTGCCTTGGTCGGGTCAACCCGGTGGTGGATTGAAGCGTGTAGATTTCGATTTTGGCTCATTTCTTCCAAATATTAGTACTCGCAATCGGTTAGTATATCTAATTTTTAACTCATTCTTCCAAACATTAGTCTACCAATAATTGATGGATTATTATGATAGTATATATTGTAGTGTAATTTATATATTTATTTGATAGATTGTTATAGTATTATAAATTGTATTGTAATTAATAGAAATATTTTGACCAATTGTTATGGTATTATATGTTGTAGTATATCTAATTTTTTACTCATATTTGATAGGTTGTTATGATAGTATATATTGTAGTGTACTGTAAAGAAATATTTTTGACCAATATTTGTGTTTGACATTAATGCAGATAGTATGACGTGGTGTGTCCATTTATATTGGGGTGGAAATATAATTCCCGGAACAGTTATTTCATATGATCCTCCTTTTGCAAAATGATTGATTATGTTGGATGAAAGTATTTCCTACGATAAGCTTGTGGAAACAATTTGTGAAAGAATGGGAATAAACATATTTGAAAACAAACTTCAAATAGTATGGAAAAGTCATATATTCTATGGATCTTCAATCACGTATATAGGTATTTTACTAGAAGAAGTATACATGCCACTAATGTTTAGTGAGAGTATGACTACAGGAGGTCAAATTGAATTGTATGTTGAGTATTCGTCAATTACTCAACAACATAGTCATCATCTCATGAGTAATGATGTTGGTACGTCTACGAGAGGCCGAGAACCATATTTCGCTGCAACACAAGATTTTGATGTTGGTACGTCTACGAGAGGCCAAGAACCATGCTTCGATACAACACAAGATTTTGATATTGGAGGCGTGCATTTAGGGGACAGTGACAACTGTGATGTGGTTGAGGACATAATTGGTCCTGATAAAGCCGACTTTCTTGATCCACAATCACCTTATGATTCTGAAGATGTCGATCCGGATAGTACAGATTCAGATGGTGCTTCGTCGGATGAGGACCAATTTGTTGCTCCAAGAACATCCATTCCGGTTGGAGAAACAGTGGTTGGAGAAACATCAATTGGAGGAAGAGCAGTACGAGAAAGAGTAGTTCCACAGTTCCCACAGCCTGGTATGAACTATTTTCGCACCTTACCAGGTCCATATGATAGTTTTGATCCAAAAAACTTTGAGTTTGATGATCTCAATGTGCATTATTGGAGTGAAAAAGATCCGAGCAATGTCGGTTTGCATACTAAATTTAAAACCAAATTGGAATTGAACTCAGCTGTGACTTTTTGGCATTTGGAAAAAATCCGACAATATACAGTTGCTGAAAGTAAAGGAAAGAGATGGCATGCAGTTTGTAAGTGGCCACAAGGAAATCCGAAAGATAAGTCCTTACCGCCATGTTTGTGGGAGTGCCGAGCAACATTGAGGAAGCATGATGAACACTGGCAAATTAGAGTGTTTAGCACTGCTCATACTTGCATGGGGGATCGTAATTATAATGGGCACGCTAATCTTTCGTCGGGTATGATAGCGTTGAGTGTTCGACATCAGATAGAAAACGATCCTTGCTACAAGGTAAAAGCAATTGTGGCGGATATTGAAAATAGATTTCATGTGAAAGGTAGTTACAAGAAAGCATGATATGCTCGGAGGACAGCTATTGAGCTTGTGTATGGTTCGTGGGAGTGGAATTTCAAAGTTTTACCAGCTTATTTGAATGAGTTGCAAAGACAAAATCCTGGCACAATTGTCGAATGGTTGCATGATGACAGATTAAGCAACGGTATGAACAAGGTTTTCAAGTACGTATTTTGGGCTTTTGGTCCAGCTGTGGAGGCTTTTCAACTATGCAAACCAGTTTTAACCGTTGATGGAACTCATCTACTTGGACGATATCGAGGTAAAATTCTTATTGCCGTTGGATTTGATGCTAATAAGAAATGTTTGCCTATTGCATATGCCATTGTTGATGAGGAAACCATACAAAGTTAGAATTGGTTTATGGAACGTATTAGACTTCACGTAGCCAAGCATGAATTATGTGTAATATCAGATAGGCATGTGGGAATCATAGATGCAATGAATTCTCCCATATGGAAAGAAGAACCCAATGTGGGGCATCACAGATTTTGCTTGGTACATGTTAGAAAGAATGTTTTGCAGAATCACAAAGGCATCATGGTAAAAAAACTTGTTTGGAAAATTGGTATTGCTACCAAGAAAGCAAAGTTTAAGATCAGACGTCGTTTACTTCGAACCATCAACAACGAGGCTGTGCAGTACCTTGATGCCGTGGAGTTAGAAAAATGGAGTTTGGCGTATGACAAACACAAAAGATGGGGTGAGATGACCACTAATATGGTGGAATCTTACAACAATGTGTTGAGAGGCGCAAGACAACTCCCAATTAAAGCTTGCATTGATCTGATATTTTGGAGGACAATAGAACGGTTTAATGAGCGGTCAATTGCATCAACACAGTGTGCCACACCACTTACCCCGTGGGCCCATGAAAAGGTGTGCAAAAATGATGTAAAAGGTCAATTACATAATGTGAGAGTCCCAAACACAATTGCAGGGCTTTACGTGGTTCGAACAAAGCGTCGAATTGGTGGAAAGGGTGGTAATAAGTGGAAGGTAAAGTACTTGGAGTCGAACTGCAAATGTCAAAAGTGGCAGATGTGGAGACTTCCATGTTCACATGCAGCGGCAGTTGCGCGGTTTAGAAACGAGCCCATGCTGTCGCTTGTTGATAACGTATACCGCACAAGTGTTTGGGTACACCAATATTCTACGGTGTTCAATCCAATCAGACACCAAGATTATTGGGCTGTGCCTGAATGGACTTTGCAATGTTCACGAGCCCAGTTAATGCCTAAAAGTCGAGGTCGATATCGTACTACTAGGATTCCTAATCAGATGGATGTCCGTGAAGCTGACCAGCCACGAGCCCGACGCCGATGTAAACATTGCCGTCAACCAGGGCACGACAGACGCAACTGCCCGAATGCTTCTTCAAGGATGGATACTCAGTTGGTAGATGATGCCGCTGACGATTTTATGCCTCCACCTCCATCAAAATCTGCAGTTCGAGGTCGTCATTCTATCAGCCACACTGATGATGCCGATCACGATTTTATGCCTCCACCTCCACCAAGATCTGCAGTTCGAGGTCGGCATTCTGTCAGCCACACTGGTGGTACAGGCGAAGACATCGGGCTCAGTGATATCCACATTCTCCACCTAGGTCTTCTGTGCGAGACGATTTTTTCGGGGTTGATTTAGAGAATGTCGTTGTGCAAGATACTCCTCCGTCTAGACTCTCCACCGCCAGAATCGGGAAGGGTATCCGTAGCTTCTTTACCCGCAGAAGGTGAGACAATTGAACGTGTAACAACTATTTAGTTGAATTGAACATTGTTCTGTTTATAATCGTAGTTATTTATTGAATTGAACATTGTAACGTTTTACTTATATTTGGCGAGCCGTGTGAGTTCGCGTTTTTATCAAAAAACGCCAATTGGAGTGGCGTCTTTTAAAACACGCCGACTACAGTGGCGTGTTTATTCAGAAACGTTACCTCGACGTAGGAAAAAAGTTCAAAAAATTTTCTAACTGTAAAACGCCATCCTGAATAGCATTTTTTTAATTACGCCAACGGCGATGGCGTTTTTCCCGAAAAACGCCTATATAGTTGGCGTTTTATGAAAAAACGCCACTGTAGTCGGCGTTTTTATGCAGAATGTCCGCTACAACGTAGGAAAATTTGGTCAAATTTTCCCCAAGTTAAAAACGCCAATTGGAGTGGCGTTTTATACAAAATCTTAGTGATATAAAAAGGCCAACTGGGAATGGCGTGTTTGTTCCTATCGTTGACCAATAAGTAATATAAAGAGTTCAAAATATCAATATGAATACGTGTAAAAAGAGGATTTATCAAATTACTAATATAAAGAGTTCAAATCAATGAAAAACCACCAATATCAATAGAATGTATCAAATTAGTTTAATCATCTCGCCGTTTCCGCATAAACAGACCCCGTATCCCCTTCCCAATTCTGGATGTAGATCTAGGGATCCTTGAGGGAGGAGTATCTTGAACAACAGCGTTCTCTAGATCCACCCCAAAAAAGTCATCTTGCACAGACGACCGCGGTGGAGAAGTGGGGACATCACTGAGGCCAATATCTTCTCCGGTACCACCTGTGTGGCTGACAAAATGACGGCCTCGAACTGCAGATCTAGGTGGAGGTGGTTCCACAAAATCGTCATCGGAGTGGTGTACGGGCTGAGATGACGACTCTCCGCAGGCGGTTTTCTTCTTGGTTCGTCGTTTTGCCTTTTGCCTTACGGGTACGTCCACGTCCATTGCAGAGCGCTGCGAAGGACGGTAGTCCATCCGCTCAGCCTCCCCGGATATCCGCAGTCCTTCTTCAATCATCCTCGAAATGGTTCCCAAAGCCGGATGTTCATTCGTATATTGGCCACTTAGAAAGTGGCGCACGTTGTGAAGTGTCTTCACCTACAATTATCAAAGTTAAATACATATCATAATATGAATTTAAATAATTAATTAGGGTTTGGTTAAGTATGAATAATTTACCGCGAATTTATGAGAAGATGTCGTTTCGTGGAAGCCCTCTTCAGCATGCACGCCAGGTTTGATTAAATACACCACAGTTATCTGCCGAAACCAATCCATATATTCTTCGGTTGCAACAGGCTCATCACTGTACTCCAGATCAGTCCACACCAAAAAGTGCCTGTTGTCCCACTCCTGTATATAATTGGCGTGCCAATCAACCCAATTTCGACCAGCTTTTCCACGGCGATCCTGTTTCGCAAAATCAGTACCGTGGAACCGGGGGAGTTGTGGGATATACGGTTGGACAATCCCAAATTGGCGCAACACTCGGTGTGGCAGGTGTTATCGACATCCATACAGGACGACCGGCATCACAACTTTCCGGCAACTCCCGTTGGAGATAAGGCATCCAAATAAACTACATGCAACACAAATTTATTCAAAATAATTTCAATAAAAAACAACAAACAAAAAACAATTTATAAGTATATGAAGTACCTGGTTGGCATGCATCATGGAGAACTGATCTCGGAAATTTTCAATACAATGTCCGGGTGCTTTTACATATGACGCCGGACCATTCCATCTACAAAATGTAAATTATGAGCGAATAACACGAAGATTGATGAACATAAAGCTTAAAAAATGAATTAGTGAACAACTTACGCGCTTGCACATGGTAGATAGTCTGTATGCACGTGATCTAGCATCCTCGGTCTAATATTTGGGATTCTCTCCCAAGCCCACAGCTGTAATAGAGTTAAGGCTCCCCCGACATCCGTCCTCTTAGCAACGGCAGCTTCACACAAATTGTGGTACAAGCAAGCAAGCGTCGCACCACCCCAGCTATAGGTAGAACACCGTTCTATATCCATGAAAAATTGCAGGTAGAAGAACGGAATTTTATTTCCGGTGGCATTCGGGATCATCAGACCACCAAGTAATAGCAGACAATAGATACGAGCCCGCTGAGCATATATGTTGTGATCGTGCTCATCATTCAGCTCAATCCTCAATTGACGCGATAAGCTTGTCTGCTTAAAAGCCATTTCCTTCAACTCGGATGCGTCCAGTATGAATCCTAGAAAATCCAAACACCTGTCCTGCCAATATCCCGGTTGTGTCGGGGGGATGTAACCCGTCACAGCCTCTCCATCAACTTTCAGGCCCCATAAAACCTCCACGTCTTCCAATGTTACAGTCGCTTCACCGATTGGGAAGTGAAACGTGTGAGTCTCTGGCCTCCAATGTTCAATCAAAGCGGTGATAAGATGGTGGTCAATTTCCTTTGGCTGACCACACCTCAATAAACCGCCGAACCTCATCTGGTCCACTAGTGCCAAAACACGGTGATGTATGGGAACATTCCAAATTATTCCTTCATATCGTCGGCAGCGTACTTATTCGGATGGAACTCCTGCCCATATGTTATTAGAGACGTGTTGTCTCTGAAGATACAGTACAGAAGGATCCGCAGGACCACACGCAAGCCGACGAGCAGAAGTCGAAGATGATGCCATAATTTACCTACACAACATTCATAATCCAAATTTAACATTTACCAAACATAAATCATTTCAATAATTACATACAATTTAATCCAATTTCACAAAATGGAACACCAAAATCAAATAATTCACAATACACAAATTCACCTACTCAACATTTCACATCCAAAATCATAACACAATTCATCTACACAAAATTGACAATTTCAATTACAAATTTGTCCGACCTAACAATTTCAATTTGTCCAATTTCAAATTGCCCAGCCTAACAATATAAACAAAATTAACAATTCAAACTAAACAATATACATCAACCAAAACCCACATAAACCAAATCAATTTGCCCAATTTTTTTGCTATAACAACCCTAGGGTTTAGGTTTATAATCAATTTTTTATATAAATTCACTTAAATCCAAATAATCCAACATAATAATCAACACTAATGTCATTCAAACAATCCAAAATGCATAATATTTCAACTCAATTCACAACCCATTACAAACCCTAGCTAACTATCCAACAATTACTCTAATAATGTAAAAGATAAGCATACTAACCGAAGAAAATATATGAATCTGGGGAAGAATAGCACCGATTGATGAATGGAGGGCGAAATCACGGAGAGGAGGGCGAATTCGCGGAGATTGGCGCTGCTTGGAGAAAAATCGCAAAGTGTGGGTGTGGCTGTGATGTTTCGCGATTTGGGGGTGGAGGCTGGGGCTATATCAGCCTGTTAAAACACGCCACTCAAATTGGCGTTTTTCTGTTAAACCCGCCGATGTTATTGGCGTCTTTTCTTTTAAAAACGCTGCTGTTATTGGCGTCTTTGCGTTTAAACACGCCGATGTTATTGGCGTATTTCCGTAAACACGCATCTAAAATTGGCGTGTTTTATATAATACACGCCAACACCAATGGCGTGTTTCAACGTAATGATAATTGGAAAGAATACGCTCAAAATACGGCACAAGTATAAAACGCCGTCTATGTTGGCGTCTTTACGTTTAGACACGCCAATATCGCTGGCGTTTTTACTTAAAAACACGCCAACTTCATCGGCGTTTTTCCCATAAATGGAATTGATAACAAAATGGGTACATTTACGTTATTTTAAAGGCCAAATAGCCTAGAAACGCGATTTTGCCGCAATCCAGTTTAACTCTTTTTTTCTTCAATGATTTATGTTTTATTTTATTTTTTTAAACTCTTTTGTCAACAAATTAAGTTGGCTTTTTTACGTTCACGTCTTAACAATCACCTTACACATACTTTTGACTTTTATAATTGATTCTCTTATTTATCGGCGCTAAAAATTATCACAATAAGAAACAGTGGTTTGGAACCTCCATCATATAAATCCTGCGTCTGCCACTTAACATATCAAATTGTGACAAAATATTCCTTTTATTTGATTGGAAAATAAACAAAGAGTTTTTTACAATATAGAAACACTATGAAAGATGCTTTGCAATGTACAAAACTATGAATCCGTTAGGAGATGTTATACTTGGCTTTTGTGACTGTGATTATGTAGAAAATGTTGATACAAGAAAAACTCAATCAGACTACATTTTCAACATCGTTTAAATTAGCTGTCAATTATCTCTCTTATTTGAGCAATTTTGCATTAAAACGGAAAGAGTACCAAGTACTACTACTGTGTAAAAAATCAAATGAAGAGTAAAAAAAGCAGGTTTAAAGCTCTGGAAGAAGGCATAATTTTGTACAGTCACTTTGCACATTAAAACTAACTTTGCAATGTAAAACTATATTACACCCGTTTTGATATTCTCCTCAGCAGCAGCAGCAGCAGCATTCGGGCCTCAGCTCTTACTACACTCTCTCTCTATGTATAAACTCAACACTACACAATGTACAGGTTTCTTAGTACACGCGGCGACAGCTTTATTCGCAATCAGCTTATGACCTCCTCCTCATCATCGAATATAATACGCTCCGCTTAAGAAAGAAAGATGAGAAAGAGAGGTATAGCGCAAACTAGCCTCAGTTAGCTGTACAATTTCTTTCTTTTCTACAACGCGTCTATGGCTATGCTGCTGGATTTGGGGTCTGAGCCGCAATTCTCCTCTCTACCATTCAACAAATAAAAACCATCGGTTAGTAAGTATGGTTTTTGACGAAGTAGGAATCAGGACTTTGAGATTCAACATACCCCCAGCGGCAACAAGTTTCTCCACACGGGCTACTATGTGCTTCCCATATGTGTATTTCTTCAATGCGTTCAAGTGAACTTTTATTCTTGACATGAGCAGTTCACGTTGCTGGTCGCTACAAGTTTCTAAAACCTTCTGTACAACGTAATTCGCAAATTGGTCTTTCATCATGGCCTGATTTTGAGGTTAGAATGAGAAAATACAAGTTTAGAAAAGTATTAGTTCATCTTCATGTATAAAAAGGCAAAATTGTGTGACAAACCTGAAGTGGCTCATTCTCATCAGTTGTTCCGAGCATTTCATTCACCAACAGTTGGCGTTCACTAGGATTGCTAAATGTTAAGCATTTCTCGACAACGTTTGATGCAAACTTCTGCTGGCTCATCTGGACAATCTTCCCACCTAATTCCTGAATAATGGCTGATCGCTCGTGTGGCTTTCCCTGCTCCAGTACGTGCTATATAGCAGCAGCATAAAAAGCAGTCAGTGAAAAGAAGCTAAATGACATGCATCCAATTACGAATTTTGTAAGTAAACAAATGAAACACATTATTAAACTTATGAAAAAAAATCATAGGAAACTACAAACCTGAACAACGTAATTCCCATACTGATCTTGTGCCAGCATACTTACGGATCCCAAAATTTCTTCCATAACTTTGCTCTGGGTAATTTCATCCTTACAGTGCTCTAAAACTCTCTGCATAATTGGAAGCATATCATGTTATGCATTAACATTTTGAACGCAATTCCAACTACAAGTGTGAACCAAGACATCTAAACAGTTCTTAGTAACCTGTATCACACGGCAACCATAAGGATGTGCCGAGAGGGTCACAACTTGATCATAGAATGTCGAGACAATAAACTGAATGTGCTCCTCGGGGACACATTCGATGCACTTCTGGATAACATGATTCCCATTCTGATCACGGACACAGCGCATGACACTCCCATCCAGCTCCTCCACCATTTTGATCTTTTGATCCACATCGACAACTTCTATTGCCTACATAATCCGAATGCAAGGAAGATTGATGTAAAGAGTCATTTCATCATATGAATGCGAAATCCAAAGAAGATGATACCTTTTGGATCACTCTACAACCATACATCTGGAGGCTTAAGCTAAGTACATGGCCGAAAAGCTTGTCAGCCAGCTCTCTTCGTTGAGACGCCATACCATGTTCGAAGAACTGGGAATGTATAAAATTCAGTATAGAGGTGGATTAACAAAGCCAAGATACAGTGAAGTGATTCAGAAGCACACGTATCAACTACAACTAGTCACAGGACTCTGTACCTTTTGGATTACATAATTACCAAATACGTCAGTCATTAATGCAAGAGCTTGTGGAAAAATTTCCTGAAAAACCATGTTCTTCTCATCTGTTGTTGCAGTTTCAAGTTTTTGTTGGATAAACCGGCTTCCATATTGATCAGCACTGACATAAGATGTAGAGACGAAAAGTCAGAAATCAAGAGCCTCACAAATGAATAATGATTTCAACTTTAAAGAAAGGCATACCTGAATTCAACAACATGACCAGCAATCTCGGAAAGCTCAAAGCACTTTGCTTTATTGCTCTTGAACTCTTCCAGCAGTGAAGAAGCAAAGGTACCATCCATGTTATCCAAGTGCCAGGGTCCAATGACGCTCCCTGAAACATTTCTCAACCCACCAGGGTATCTCACATTGAAATCTCCATGCCTCATAGGGCTACCGGGCCCTCCTGAACTTGGGATTACCGCACTAGCCAAGGGACTTCCAGGATATGACAATCCAATCCCAAATGCAGGATTCCCGTAGTAACCATGAGGGCTAGATACACCTGTTTTACCACCCATGGGAGCACCATATTGAGATTTCTGAGGAGTTAATAGATTCCCAAGATAGGTTTTCTGGAGTAGGTCCATGTATGAGTTACCCATGTAGTTCCTATCGACAGAAGGATCATTAAGAGCAGCCACTTGTGCAGCATATTCAGCAGTTCTCAAATACTGCAGATACAAAGGGTCGACATACGGTGCCTGCATTGTGCTACCCGGAACCTGATTTCCTAATCTTCCAAGGCTTTGCTCAGCAGCAGCAGTACCAATATTTGATCCCCCCAACATTCTAGAGTCCATCCCAGGTAAACCCATAGCTGAGGCTGCAGCAGTGTTTTCAAACAACGGAGGCAAATTGGACCCACCAAGTTGACCTGATATTGGACTCATAGGGTACCCACTTAATCCATAATTTGAAAATGATGAGTTTGGACTATCCAGATGCTGATACTGAGAAATTCCACCTACCCCGCCATTAGCTGCAGCATTAGGAGAAACTTGCAAGTATGAGTTATTAGAAGGAACAGAATTTCTGTGGAGCTCAGCTTGAAAATAATGATTACCACTTAGATCTGACCCACCACCATTTCCCATACCAGAATCAGAAGGCATTACTTTACCTGTCTGGGGAACAGAAGTCATATTGTACGGCCCAGATTCATGTTTCTTTGCGTAAGATTGTTTCCTTGAGTCATTCTGGCCACCCTGAACACTAAAAAGATAACTATTGTGGTATTCAGCATCAGGCTCATTCCGGGAGGATAAATGATTCTCCTCCTCCATGATGCCATTTGAAAGGTTCAATCCAGATAAAGACGACACAATATCAGCAGGTTCATTAGAATGGGAAGCTACACCGTTGAAAGAGTTAGGACTATTTATGTTTCTTTTTTCTGAATTTCCTCCCCTGCCTCCTCCAATGGGAGTTGGGCAAGGACTTGGTGCTCTTGCAATGCGTTGAGGATCAGGAGTTGAGCTTCTCGACAAGGATGCACCCAAGACAGCAGCATAAGAAAATGATGCAGCTGTTCCTGTGTGCTGAGGAGCAGATGAGGTCTGGACATTTGAAGTAGAGTGTACTAGATCAGATGAAGACAATTCCCGACGCAGATTAGCCAACTCAGCCTCAGCTGAATCCATACCACTAGAGTTCTCATCAAAAGCATTTCTGCTAGCTGGGCGAGAAGGGTGTCCAGGAACAGGAGTAGCACGGTTCATATCATCCTGTAGAGATATTAAGATCTTAAGATCAGATAAAATCGTAAAAAGGGCTTGGGGTATGCAGGACTAGAATGCATTATGATAGAAATGGGTCCAAAGTAACAACTTGGCCTTCACTCATCAATAGATGCAACACATAAATGACTCCAAGTAAGGTTTAAAAAGTACAAAACATTTACATCTGATTATCTGAAACTGATGATAACTCAGAAAATAAAATATGAATGCTCTTCCTGCCAAACAGGAAGCTTCTTAGAGAAGTATAATAAAGCAAGAAGACTAGCTCATGATAATGTTGCATATATTCATTCAAGAGGAGAAACAGAAATCCAAACATGACCACAACTACAGAAGAAATGATAGATAATCAAACTCATAAGGATAAAAAAAAGAGCATGTGATATGCATAAGCTTACCCACGTTGCGAGTTTAGTAATGGGTTCACAAGTACTCGATGATACATATATAATTCAAAGTGCAAAACTGCAAACACCCTGGGGGTGTGTCAGAAATCCTAATGGAGATAAAGTAATGACGTTTAGGAGGAGCATAGATATAATATGCAAGCATGCCAAATTCTAGAGTTCATAGTAGAATTAAATCATGTTGTGCTTGTAATAGTTTAAACAGAAAGGGCATCACCCTCGCAAAGGTGCTCCATTGCTAAATCCAAAACAAAGCCAATCGCAATGATAGGGACATAAGAACAAATAAAAAGCTATTATATCCGAAGAAGTGCTGAATAATCTTCAAAAACTCAGTCTGTATTAGAAAAAAAACTGTGCACACTAAAATCTCTAGAAAAATCCTAAGTTGCATGTTAGGAAGCATCACGTTCAAGGAAATGATAAAGGAACATATTCAATGGAACTATCAGCAACCGAGCAGAACCACTACAATTATACAAAATCAGATGCCAGGAACTTAAGATACTAATATCATTAGCAGAAAAAGAACATAAAAATAAAGGCAGAGCAAAAATTGCTAACCTGAAAAATCTCTGCGAGGCTCTTCTGCTTGCTACCTAGTCCTAATCCAGGCAAACCAATAAGTCCATCACCCCACTCGACAGAACCCTGCAGCTTGTCCTCATTCTCACTCTCTTGCTTCTTCGGAATGAAACCAGGAGGCATCGAAAACATGGATCTCCCGCCATTGCCACTATCACTCCTGTTCACCTTCCTCTTATCCCCAATAGCAGAACTCCCTCCTTGCAGCCTCTGAGCAAACCGCCAATCCTCTCTCGACAACAGAGGAGGCGGGAGGCGCGGGTTCAAATTGACATTCGAGTAATAGTAAGATAGATACGCGGGATCAGACCTAAGCTCCTCCTCAGACATGAACCCATTACCACTCTTATTTCTTGCAAACTCAGCAATTGCTGAAGAAACACCAGCTCCACTTCCAGAGCCGCCGCCACCGCTGGCTCCATGATTGAACAACCCACCAACTGCACTTAGTGAGCCCTCGACCGTCGGTGGAGCTGAACCACTTCTATACAAATTAAGCTCTTTTTCAAGATCATCAGCCTCTTGGCTCCTCTGTTCACGGAGCAACAGCCCTATTTCCTGCTCAAACTCATCCGGATATGATGAATTCTCACTATTCCCAACCATCGGCCTCCTACACAATTCGGATAACATGTTTATTCAACCGGAAATTCACTGTTCATTACAAGAAAGAAACAAAGCTCAAGTCAATTCAATAGCTACCAAGAACGGAACTTTACTAATTCAAACAAAGCCCACACGAGCAAATTAGAATAAAAATCAAATCTTGGAGCTCATAAAAAAACAACCTTTTGATCATCCAGGCGTCAGGATAGCTCAGTTCTTGAAGATGAATGAAGTCGTCAGCCTGATCAAATAGAAAGGAAAGGAACCCATCTCACAATAAATTAAGTGTTGGTGTTGATTGAAATCAATATGTAGAAAAAATGAAATTTTTTAGTTTCAGATTGAGTTAAGAGAGTGAGGCTGAGGGGAAGAGAAGTGAATGAGAATGAAAGGCATATATATATATATATATATATATATATATATATATATATAAGAGAGAAAGGATGAATATGGCGGCGAATTGTTCTTACAAAGAAGCCATTTTAGGGTTTTGTTTTGGAACTGTGTACAGAGTGAGAAGAGAAAGGGGTGTTGTGACTAAATACATGGTCACCAAATTTATCTAAAGTTGCTATTATTATTCGCAAGGGCTTTGCTTAATTTTGTCAATAACAAATTTCCTAAATACTAGGTGGTCTAATTGACCCAGTGATGATAACGGATTTATATCAACAGAAAGAAGTTCTACTCTGTAAATTGTTGCCAAAGAAGAATATGCGGGTGACACGTTCGCCCTTTGCATTCCAAGTGATATTTATTCAAAATGCAACGCACTACTACTATATCTCACTCGAATCAATTTTTATTGTTGTAACTTTCCTATTCCGTCGAAGGATTTTAGGTTTATTTATGAATTTTAAGTTCGGCACAAATTTTAATAAATAAGGGAAAAAGTGAGAGAGGGAGAAAGGGTAGTGAAAATAATGTTAGTGAAGAGTGAGATCCACATTGTTATAATAGTATAAGTGTTAATGTTAATGATACAAGTTGTAAATAAAATGATGTGTAGGGGTAGTATGTTATTTGAATTTTTTTAAAATTAGAAAGTTCATACTCTTTAGGGCGGACGAAAAAGGAAATAGTCCGTACTCTTTGGGGACGGGGGAAGTATAATAGTACTCTTTTCGTCCGTTATTATTTGTTACTAGTTTTTTTTTGGATCTGTGTGTAAATACTAGTCACACTTATTTTTTTTACTCTCTCCATTCTACAAGAATATGCACTTTTAGTTGGACACGAATTTTAATGTATAATTGATAAAGTAAGAGAGAAGTAGAAATAAAAAAAAGTAATTAAAGTATTAATAGAGGAGAGAGAATGAGTCACACTTCGTCAGAGAGAAAAAATAGTTTTCAAATTTAGAAAGTGCATATTGTGAGACGGATGGAGTACTACTTATGGTAATGGATCACATATTCCACTAACTCATTCCGCTCATATTTTATTATAAAACTAATATATAGAAGTAGAATTCATATTCTACTAATTTTTTCAACCCACTTTTCATTACATTTTTTACAACTAATGTCGGATCAAAGTGTGACATTTAATCGTGGACGAAGGAACTATACTATCTTTTGTTCTATAGGGAAGTTATTTATTCCCTTCATCCCATAAAAATAGGGACACTTTCCTTTCACATCCGTCCCATAAAAAATCCTATCTTTTTGCCAAGTTCTTTAGAGTTTATACTTTCAAGTTAATAATTGCCTTACAAATTACGTTTGAGAATAGAAACATATTTCATAATTTGAAATCGACGTCTTATTCTCTTAAAAATATTCAATTTCAAATCGTATCCATGCATGTTTGTGATTTTAGCAGTAATTTGTATTCGTATGCATGCATGTTTTCCTTAGTTAAAAGTTCAATTTTCGTTATATTAAAACATTCTCATTAAATGGTGAGCTGGTCGCCCTCTTTAAGTTCATCATCAGTAATTCATATACATAGTGATCACGCGATACTTTTAATAACATTAGCAGTAATTCATATTCGTAAACAGACAAAATGCTAATAGCTATGAGTAGGGATGTTAATCGGGTCAGCCCAATGAATTTCGAGTCAACTCTCCTTGGATTGCGAGTTAATTGGATGTGAGCTAATCTGTTGTGATTTTATCAGGTTATAAATATTCAACCATAACCCTAATTGTTTGGGTTTTAGGCTAGCCCAGTGAATTATTTGAATTGTTATCAACAAAATTAACATATAGTCAATCTATTAAATAATGATGAAAATTAGTCATATTATGTAATACCCGCCCCTTTTATTATCCTTTTCATTAATGTTAAGGTCGAACTAATAAATCCTAGCTCTCTTGATTTGTGTTTTGGAATGAGAAAATTTTATCGCTCGTAAATGCTTAATATTGTTGGTTCACAAAGAAGTAAAAGTTAAAGAAATAATTGAACGAACAAAAACGACCTCGATAATATGTTTATAAAAAAGGAGAAACAAGAAATTTATTTCGGACTAAAGGTGTTCGAATATCTTTTACATAATGAACTATCAACTAATTCCAAATAAAGTACACAAAGCAAAGAAACAGAATGCAAGATTTCTAATGAGCACTTCGGGCCTCTTCTTTAGGCCCGAATCGCGGCCCGATCCCGACGCCCATCGGGCCCGAATCAGCAAGGTGGCAGCCGAAGATGGTCAGTTTTTCCCTTGCAAAATACAAACAAATAAAAAATCCCCATGCATACATTGCTCGAAGATGGTCAGTTTTTCCATCGACGCGAATATGGAAAAAAATCCATTAAAAAAAGAAAAGTACATTTCACCAAATAAAAAAATACATTTCAATAATTACAAACTACATCAACGACGACCTCTATGCTGCCACACTTCTTCATTAATATCATTCCGGAGTCGAACGTGGTCTTGTTTTTGGCGAATGTCGGCAAATGCACGGACTCGATCGACGTCGTCATGGGGTATCCCCATGCGTACATTGCTCGTGGTCACGCCGTGGCTTGGACCCGCAGTGTCAGTATCATCATTGGCCCAATCGGTCAGTGCTGGGCCTTCATCTTCGACGATCATGTTGTGCATGATAATACATGCGTACATGATGTCGGCGATGCTGTCAACATACCACAGCCGTGACGGACCCTTCACTGCCGCCCATCGAGCTTGGAGCACACCAAATGCACGCTCCACATCCTTGTACGCTGCCTCCTGACGTTGCGCAAAGTATACCTTATTCTTATCCGTTGGGCATCTGATTGTCTTCACAAAGACGGGCAACATCGGGTATATTCCATCCGCCAAATAATAGCCCATGTAGTGCTGGTTGTCGTTGGCGACGAAGTTGACGGCCAGACAGACGCCCATGCACTGGTCGTTCAAAAGGGGCGACGACTGGAGGACGTTGATGTCGTTGTTCACCCCGGCTACTCCAAAATAGGCGTGCCAAATCCACAACCGGTAGTCAGCTACCGCTTAAAGGATCATCGTAGGATTCTTAGCCTTGAAACCAGTAGTGAGCATCCCTTTCCAGGCAGCGGGGAAGTTCTTTCATTCCCAGTGCATACAATCTATGTTGCCCAGCATACCCGGGAAGCCGTGCTGAGACCCATGCATATCCAGCAGAGCCTGACAATCTTCGGGGTAGGCTTCCGAAGTTACCTATCCCCGAATATCTCCCTCACGCCCTGACAAAAATACTTTAGGCAATCGCGTGCTGTCGACTCACCGATGTGGAGGTACTCTTCGAACATGTCCGCTGCACCTCTGTACGCCAACTGCCTGATTGCGGCAGTGCACTTCTGGATCGGCGTGTGGCCAGGTTTACCCGCTGCATCCTCCTGCACCCTGAAATACCCGTATCGACGCTCCAAAGTGCCAACGATACTCATAAACAGCGGTCGATGCATCCTAAACCGTCACCGGAATAGGTTCTCCCCAAACTATGGCTCCGACGCAAAGTAGTAATCGTACAACCGACGGTGGGTTGCGAGATGGTCGCAGGATACTATAGTGCGACGATGGATGGGTCGAGGCACCGCAGGCGCAAAGTCCGCTTGTTCCTCTCTCGCCGTGGCCTCTCGCACATGTGCCCAAATCCGAGCCATAGGGTCTTCGTGATGGCCACTACCACTACCACTACTACTACCAGCCATTACTATTATATAAAAGAAATTTAGAGAGAGAGAAACTTGTTAAAACAAGTGGTGCGAATGAAGTGAAATTCAACGAGCCGTATGTATAGACATTACAAAAAAATAATAAATAAATCGGAAATCCGCGCGGAATTCCGCGGGAGTCGACGCAATGGCGGACGTCCCTTCGGAATTCCGCGCGGAATTCCGCAGAAGGCTGCAGACCTGCGACGTCCTCAGCTCAATTCCGTATCCGTGCCATTCGTGCCTAATGGCGGACGTCCGCCACGGAATTCCGGCACATCCGTGGGAATTCTGCGGCGAAATCCGCCATTGCGGATGCTCTAAGCCACCAAGCAAGAGCAACCCCCCAAACAGAACGAAAAATCATAGCTTGTCCTCAGGCTTTGCTTTCCATGTTTTGTGAATAGCTATAATCCCAAGTACCGAGCTTCACCCATTGTACACCTAATCAACGGGATAGATGCGAGCTAGATAATGAGAGTTCAGAGACTTAGCTTTAGGGCCGATTGGTGGACGGTGGCTGCCCTGGCGGCGCATCTAGGCGACGCCGGCTGGGATCACAGCGAGCGGAACCGCAACTCGACGGAGGGCCAGCGGTGCGGGCGTAGCGGAGCTGTGGGTGCAGAGAGAGAAAGAGAGACGAAGCTTCCTTTCCTTACCCGACGGTGCGACACCAGCAACGAAGGGACCAGAGGCAGCGGCAGCGGCAGCGGGCCGCGATGTTTCAAACGGACAGCCAGCTTGGCGGCGGCGGTGACCGACGGACGGCGAAGGGAGAGACGCCGCCGAGTTCGCCTCGATCTAGGGTTCCTTTCCAGACGCTACCTCGACTCGAGAGTTCCGATTGGAATTTGAGAGGGAGCTCGCCGGAAGGAGAATTCGCAGAGGGGAAAACGCCGGCGAAGCTCCGGCAACCCGTCGGGAGTAGAAATCGCGGGGAGAAGAGGGGCGACGAAATTTCAATTTTGGGGATTCTAATCTAGGGTTTTCTTTGATTTAGAGATTTTTTTGGGTTGAAAGTTGAATTTTGTGAGATGGAATTGAGAGTGAGAGAAGCGACGGGAATGAGAGTATGATTGGTTGGGCCTTTTCAATTTAATTTTAAGTTTGGTTAGGAAACTAATTGAAGAGTGGGCTATCTTCATAGAAATAAATTATGGAGTTGGGCCAAAAATTAAGTAAAAGTATGGGCTAAGAATCAAATTTAATTTACGGGCTCTCCTAATGTTTGCCCGATCAAATATTTGACGGTCCGCTAATTAATTCCGCGATGATAAATTTAATTCCCGAACTTTAATCGAGTGCTCGAATAATTGATGTTAAGAAATGGTACGCTAATTAATTCAGAAATAATGCATAGACCTAAAATTTATTTTAATGATTGAATAATCTGCATAGGAGGTAATGCTCTCTTGACTATACAAAAATTTTGCGAGTTTCTACATCGATTTAATTAATGCTCAAAGACTTTCTATGAAATAAGGAAAAAGGATAAAATGATCATGCACTTAGGAATGCATCCACGTTTAAGTCTTCTAAAATTTCTTAAGTCTAATTTAAGTATTATTCTTTTCTAAAGGGGCGTCTTCGCATGTCGTTTAAGACCAAATCAAGGAACTTTTCGCCTAAGGAAATAGCTTTGAGGTGGGCATTCTTTTCAAAACGTGATTTTAGTATGAAAATGTGAATCTTTTCTAAACATGTTTGTTATGCCATGTTTTGTTTTTACGATTACCTATCTGCTTGACTATGCCAACTATGTTAAATCGAATTTGGGTTCTAATAGGGCCGAAAACCTTACTTGGACTAGTGTACACATATGGGGATCGTGAGCTAGCTTTCGAGTTGGCCGGTCCAGTGACCTTCGTGGAATGTGGCCACATTCCCGGTTCACATATGTTCAGATAAGGTATCTATGTTTATGTGATTGCGCAATCAATTTTATGAAATGAAAGGAATTTAGTGACTCGGGTCTTTTAAAATGAAAACCCCGTGTTCACTCAACTGTGGCTGACAAATTAAAAGGAACTTATTTTTGGCACTATGTCCACTGAGTATATCAAGTACTCAGCCTTGCATGTTTCTTTTCTAACATGCAGGTTGAACGTGAACGAGGAGGCGAAGCTGTTGGGGAAATGACTATTAATAAGTAGTTAGGTAGCCCGAAGTAGTATGTCTTCATACATATTATTTTGTCTTGGACTCTTCCGCTGCAATAGAACTATGTTCTAGGAATTTATGAATTTAGTCTCGATACTCTGATTTTCTTTTGACTATGTACCCATTCACCTTCGAAACTATTATCTCGAGTTGATTTATTGCTCTTATGTTTACTTCAAGATTGATGAGAGTATTTTTAGTCGCGAAATAGCTACGCTCACTAGTACTAGGGAGATGTGGTCGTGACATATTAATAAGATGAAAAACATTTAATTTGATATTTATGAGATATATGTTTAAACTCAAACTTAATTACATACTCCCTCCGTCGCAACTAAGTTGAGTCATATTCCTTTTTGGGATGTCCCAACTAAATTGAGTCATTTCTTTTCTTTTTTTTTTTGACAAAAACAAAACATCCAATCACTCTTACTTATTCCATCATCTACTTTACTCTCTCTTTATCTTTCTTACTTTATTACTTTTCAATACAATTACTTTATTACTTTTCAATACAATTCCCTCATCCATTTATTACTGTTGTTTCATCTTAGTTGGGATGGAAGGAGTACTAATTTAAAATTTGAATAAATAAAATAAAAAAGTAGACCCATTTTAAGAAATTTTAAAGCATATTTTAGAGCTAGAATATTTCTTATAGTTAATATGATTTTTTAATTAATTTATTTATTATATTAATAAATTTTTGATATATATATATATATATTATAAATAAAATTGAAGATCGTTTTATAGTTATTTATATTTTTTAAATAATTAATGAAATGTCGAATTGCATGTTAAACATGAAGAAATAATAAAAAATAGTTGTATTTAGGTCCAATCTATCAGGCAAGCCCATTGAATTTTGGATTTGGCCCACTCAGATTGCGGACTTATCAGATTGTAACTTTATCGTGGTTGAAATTTTCAACACTAATCCTTTAAATTTAGTAGATTATTCGGACCTACCCACGCTACACTGACGTTCCTAACTATGAGGTATTAACAACATAGAATAATGCAAAATGTATAATTGATTATTAATAAGCTGCACTAATATCCCTAATTTGATTATTCATGTGATTATTATATAATGCAAAATAAATTTGTTATGCATCAAGAATTAATCATGTGATTGTAAATGTGAATAAGCGGCACTGACATTCATAGTTTGATAATTCATGCCATTACTTATTAAATAACGCAAAATAATCACTACGAGGTATTACACAACATGGTATACTTTTGATTGTGATTCCGTTATGTTTTTAATATTAAAAATTAATCGAATCACAATCAAAATTAATATCTTATACGTGAATAATGTATATACAATTATGTGTTCAGCATGTCAATCAATTAATTCAATTATTTGTTCATCTGATTTATTTATATATGAAAATCATTCGTTGTGCATGGTTCACCATAACCCCAACACAAAGACAAAGAGTGAGGTGATTGGTTTAAAAAACTCTTCCTATGTGTTGATGGTGTCCTTGTTGATTGAGTTTGCTGTTAATGGTTATTGAAAGCCCAAAGTAATCGACATTATGCATAACATTTCCGCGATTGAAAATTATAATTGATGCAAATATGTGTTAGAAGTATTGGTTGCAACTGAATGAAGCAATGATGTCATTGTTAAAATTTTTGTGATACCATGATATTATGATATGGAGTGGTTCCCTTAAAAACTCTCCTTAAAGTTAGAACATAGAACCAATCAAGTCAAATCCTTTGCAGAATTCATGACAAACCCTTAGAGTTCACGTGCTTCGGGAAGCCAAATCCATTCGTGTTCAGAAATGCTGAAACTATATTAGCACATCTTCTACAAACTTGCAGTCCTGGTGATGTTGGAACAGGAAATGGTGATTCTGGTTCGCCGTCTTTCAGGACGCTTTACATGATTGGTGATAATCCTTTAGTTGACATCAAAGGAGCTCAACAGGCAGGGTATCCATGGTTTTCAATCTTGACAAGAACTGGTGTGTTTAGACAAAGAGAGAACCACACGAAGTATCCAGCTGATTTGGTTGTGGATACAGTGGAAGATGCGGTGGCGTTTATACTAAATAGGGAGGATGCTTTGCAGTTGTAGCCAATGCATCAGCTCTAAACACCACCTAGTACAATTTTTGGTTTCATTGTCAACAACAGAGTTCTGACCGGTTTAATCCTTATTCTTTATATATTCATATACATTAGCTTATCATGTAACAATTTATTTTATAATCTTTCTCTTCCTGTTGTCTACCGCAGCTAGACGAAAAAAAAAAAAAAAACCAATCAAGTCCATTGAATTAAATAAATATATGATCAAGATAGGATTATACTAATATCAGTTGTAGCATTACACAATATCAGTTTAGGGGCATTTTAGGAAATTCATAATTAAACACCTACCAACTTTGAATAAAGATCACGCATTCAATTCAATTCATCTCCCAATTTCTGCAAACCTTCAAAAGCAGCGATTGAATTTATTTCACTGCTTTAAGCTCTCTTTGCGGCCATAAATACATAGATTCATAGAATTAATATGCACTCGCCTATCCGAATCACATTTCTTAATAATGCGCGCATTATAGAATTACATCAAACATCGCTTAATCATATACAAGTTTAGAAACTGAAACTGAATTCTTTCTAAATAAAATTGTACCAATAAAACAAAATCTTACTTATCAAGACAAAACAATAAAGTGAATATAAATAAATAGCTCCCACTGCAACAACTGCCGAACTGGATCTGGAACTCTCTTTTAGAAGTTGCATTGCTACCTAAGCCATTGTCCTTCTATAGAAGAGGTCAATCCGACTTACAATGCATCTACTCTCTTTTAGAAGTTTGATGAAGCATGCAGGTGTGCAGGTGTCGTGTGAAGCAAGGGTGTATCCTACTGATCAGGATAGAAAGCCTAGCTAAGTCTGAACCTGACTATCAAAGAAATTCCTCAACCCACTTCTACTGATTAGTATAGTGGAGGTAAGGGTCGAATCCCACAGAGATGATGCGTTTGGGTAATTGTGGTGATATTCTGGAAGGGTTTGGTTAGCTACCACGCTTGGGTTGAGATTCTACCTAGACAGGAATTAAAGGGTGTACTCTACTGACTGGGTGGTGTGAAAGTGAACGACATGTGGCTGTGTACGTGAGAGTGGGGGACAAGGAGTTTCAGGGACATGTGGAAAGTAGATGATTACTATAAAAGGCTAAACGGAATATCAGAGAATAAGAGGCAGTTAGGTGGCTACTCTGTCAGATCTGTAGGGTACAACATAAAAAGCAAAGGACAAAAGCAAAAAGTAACTAAAAGGCAAAAGTGGTCCCAAACTTGGATGTGGATGTTATCTTCTTCAACAAGAATGTAGAAATCAAACAAACTCAGATTCCATGAATAACATTTTTCAGATTAACAACTTCACGATTCGGATCCACAAATTAAAACAACAAGATTCGAAGATTAACACACGAAATCAAGAATTACACATACTGGACGACATGCAAGGTGACAGAATAACGTAAACTCAGATTTCGCACTTAATCACTTCAGAAAATAAATCTAAACAACTACTTATCTAACAATCACAGATCGAGCAACTCCAAATGAAATCATGCTTTCAACACTCAGAAACAACCGCAACAACTAGATCTAAGCTACCTAGGCAGAATGAAACAAATTCAAACCGAAAGAGATGCATAAAAACAACTTCATTGCATAAAACGTTTGGATCTGAACAAAACACTTCATAAGATGATAAGTACTGAAAATGCAGCAGATCCAACGAAAGAAAACAAGTAAAGGTTAACTAAGAAAGCGAATAAAGATTGTTTTGCCACTCCGGGTGATGAAACAGCTACGACTACGAGATAGACTGGCTGGAACGATGGAAGGCAAATCTCGGCGAACTTCTGGAACTTCAGGTGATCATGGTTGTTGCGAGGAATGAGAAGATGTAGGACAATGCTGAAGGAACTGGTCTACCGAGAGAGAATACTCTAACTAAGAGTGGAGTGTGTCGATTCTCTTTTCTCTCTCCAAGTGGCTTCCTTTTATAGGGAGGCCTGCCCTTAATTTTTAGGGTAGACTCTCTTCGTGAAATGACACTTTTGCCCTCGTTTGTGTTTGATCCTTCCCAGCAATCCTTCTTCTCCATCTCGAGCCTTTTCTGGCATGCATCCTGATTAGTATTGCACCCTTCTAGCGCTCTTTTCACCTGAGTTATCCGAAATCCTTCCTACTGATTGGAACCCTTTCCCTGCACACTTTAGCAACTGTTTTGCAGATTTAATCCAATTATGCACGTATACTGACCAGTAACCAAGGCATAGAATGCGACTTATCAAACTGCTCACACTTACCACATGCTTGTCCTCAAGTGTGAAGAACAAACAAAAAGAAATAAGTCAAATTCTAGCCTAGTTACGCCCCTGACCGACTCTATCCTAAACAAGACTCTAAACTATGACATAAAGAAAAACATATACATGACGGACGGACACATAAACACAGACACAAAAAACACTTAAACACATTAATCGGGCTACATTTTCATCCATCCCTCCCCCTGGGACAGGTGCAATTCGGCCTTAGACAGCCTTGAACTTCTGCCGCCCTTTTCCTTCCAAATCAGTACATCTGCTCGTCAAGATCACCCAAACTCTCGGCCAAACACCAGATTCGCTCAGTCACTCATTCCTCACCGGGGATGTTAGGACTGTCTTTCTCTCAAAATGCAGAACCACAGATGCTTCGGACTCAGATCTCACGTGCGGCTCCTGAAGGACTTTAAGGCTTGTAATGAGGCTATTGGTTTGTAGTGTTTGGGGTGGATGTTCCTAAGGCTCTAAGGTTCAAAAACTACTACTTTATTTTGATGTGGGGGAACTGTGTGCGTTTGGGCTCTTGGCTGTTGCTTCTTTTCGGCTGGACGTTTCCTGATATTGGACTCCAACTGGTCAGTAGCTTCTTTGTGGCTTCGCCACCCTTATTCCTTCTTCCTTCTTTTTGTGGTCAAGTGTTTTCGACCATTTTCTTCAACATTATTTTATTGTGGCTTTGTCACCCTTATTCCTTCTTATTTTCTTAGGACTTGGGATTTTTTTCCTGGTCGATTTTCTCCTTGCCCCTCGACTTCTTTCTCTTGTTGGTTTTTTTTCCTGTATGTCCTCTTGGCTAGTCGTCTTCTTTCCTTATGCCTCGCGCACACACAGTCCCAGTGGCTAGTGGGTTATATCTGGGTATAGATTTGGCTAGAAAGAGGGGTTCTAAGGGATGGTTTTTTTTTTTTTCAGGTGGGGGTTTCCTACTGCCTTCAGGACTTGCTACACGCGGTCACCTTACCATAGGAATCTTGTGGCAGCCACTCTTTTCTTTTCTAATTTGGTGGAAAGTGGTCCACTTAGGCTTATAACTCACCATTTAAGAGGGCTTTTGTATCTGGCTCTAAGGATGGGGTTTTCTCTCATACTTGCATCATCTATACTGACTTGGAGATACTAAGGGAGTGGTTTCCATTGTCCAGCACGCCTTATCTCCCTCAATTCCCCTCACCATCAGTTCGAGGCAGTTGAGTTTTAAGCCCAATCAACACGTATAAAAAAAACTTGACCTAGACAAACACTGACACGTTCAGTTAAAACAAATTAGACATATATACATGTCATACTGGCCATTGTATCCCCCCTCCCACTGCACAAGTGTCTGCCCTCGGATACAGCTAAGTGGAAAATTGGAATGGCTAGTATGGCCGACATACAGACACATGAACAAAACAAGAACAAAACATACTTAGACTAAACTTCTCACACTTAGACTATGCAATAGACTAAGTGGGAGGGTTGAAAACCTAAACAGAGTTAAACAAACACAAACACATATATACACAAACTCCTCACACTTAGGCTATGCAATAGGCTAAGTGTGAGTTAACATGCATACGACAAGAAAACAAACACATACTCATGCGCCAAAGTTGCAAACCCTATACTTCTCACACTTAGACTATTGAATAGTCTAAGTATTGTGAATGGGGTTTGCAACACACATACTATACAAAAGTACTCTACCTAAAACAACAAAACAACAAATAAAACTAAAACTGAAAAAGATAAAGAAAAACTAACTGGTCAGTGGGGTGGGTGGTCATATAATTCTCCTGCTCCTCCGCGGGGCAGGGTTGGGTGCAGGTGGTTCTTCTGGTTCATCTTCCTCGGTATCGGACTGATTCTCCTCAGATTCTACTGGTTCATTGACACCTTCCTCTTCTGGCTCTTCTGCTTCCTTCTCGGTTACCTGTGGTTCATCATTCCGGCCTCCATGGCCACTTGTTCCAGCCCCCTTAACTGTCTTCCTTTCGCTAACTCTTTCAGAATACTCTCCATCACATTCGCCAAACGGGTCAACTCCGCTCTGGCTTGCCCTCTCCAAATTTGCTTGCCTTTGAGCTCGCATCTATTCTCCCTGGCCTACTGTTGCCCGCCCGATAGGGATAACCTCTTCTCCCATAGCGTAGAAACGCGGGACTCCTTCCCTAATGTAGACATCATTAGTTCGGATGAAGAAGGGTGTATCAAACGGGCCAGGAGGATCCATCATATTTAGGGGGGACAAATCGTCAGGCTCCACAACAGTGATATTGTTCCTCACAAAGACTCCCAGCAGGTGGCACAGGGAAAGAATTCTTGCGGGATGGGTGGCAATGAGGTGGCATTGATAAGCGGTCTAGAAACCCAGATGTAATCTCTTTCCATGCTTGGCGCACCAAAGGAGGTAAAGTTCTGTCATCGACGTCCAAACGACTGAATTTGATTGCCCTAGTAGATTGAAATCAAGATAGAGCTGAACTAGGCGCAGGATGGGGTTGTTGAAATGGATGGAGCGAGATATGGTGGATGAAAATTGCCCTGCATCTGGGTGAGTTAGTTCCACCCAAGCATCCCGGGGTTCGAAGTCTATATGGCGTCTAGGAATTCCCCTCTCTCTATTCCTCCAGTCCGACCCTATGGCATCTTCCAAACTACACATCCCCAATCTGACCGTCCATTCAATCAAACTCATGCTCACCTCTCCTTCGAACAACCTAAAGCTTATTGACTCCTCGTCCAAATCGGTAGTAACCTTGAATCTGAAAGTTGTGAAAAATTCCTTCGCTAGCCTAACAGGGATATTCATATCCGTATTCTCCATTAACCAATCAAATCCCAACGCACGCACATAAGATAGAAAAGGTTCACAGGCATCCAACTCATCGAGGAAGGAAGATGGAGTACCTTTCCACACTTAACTTGCTTGCTTCCGTCATCCTTATCATCGAAAGCATCTTGGAGCTTTTCGGAGTTGAACAGCTTCATCTCTTCCACCAGCTCATCTGTGAGTTCCACTGCCCAGCGCCTGTATCTTAGCCTGTCCACCGGAGGGTGTGTCAACTCCCGATGGTCATGTGGGAGATGCCTCTCGCTAAGTTCCTCATCTTCTAATGAGATGTCGCTTTCTGACCATGACTCATTGTTGGCTATGTACTCGCTGTCACTTGTCTCCTGACGGTGTGGTGGGATTCCTTGCTCTGGCTCTTTGATCTCAATGTCGGTGTTACTCGTGAGTTGTTTCTTACCTCTTGGCCTGGTTGTCACAGGGGCTTTCCCCTTCCTTTTCCTTTCTTTACGGTATCTGTCCTCATCTTCTTTTTTATTCTTTTCTAGTTGCTCTTCTGCGGTTTGTGTTGAAGGCTTGTCCTGGGCAGTAGGCTGGGTCTCCACGCGGATATGGGTACTGTCATCTCTTGGCTCGTTGTGACCTACTGACTCAGATATGAGGTCCAGACCCTCAGCCATCTTATTAGTCTCCTCTCTCTGGTCACTCGGCGTGGGGATGACCACTTCAGTTGCCGTCGAAGCATCTTCCAAGTTAGTAGTTAATAAGGATTCGTCCCCAGGTTTTGTAGGAGTAGTCCTTTCTTCTTCACTCGAAACCTCCACTGCATCCGCTGCTGTGTTTGCTTTCGCCTTGCTGGATGTCCACTTCCCTAGGCATCTTTGCGATACTCTCTTCGGCTTCGACCGTTCCGCCTTAGGATCGTTCTTCAACACCAATTTCCTCTTAACTGCCTTCGGTTTCGACACTAGAGGTGCCACTGGCTCTGGCCCCTCTGTTCGTACTACGGTCTCATCCTTCTCGATGTGTGTATCACTCTCCCCTACTTCTGGCAGGGGAGTCACTGACTTTGGCTCTTCTTCTCTGGTCTGCCTCTCTTCCACCTCGTCTTCTGGCTGGTGGGCTAGGCCTTCTGGGTCGTTCCTTGTACTAGCTTCTTCACCCTCTCCTACTGCCTCCGATGCGAGGTCCAGACCCTCAGCCATCTTGGCAGTGCCATCTTCCATCCTAGTCTCCTCGTTCAAAAGTGCCTCAATCTCCTCATCAGTCATCAGGCCTTGCTTTCTGGCCATTTCGTTCAGATCTATCTCCTTCCTTTCCATTTCTTGGGGAACGGGTTCCGCTACCGGTGTTCTCTCCGATTCATCTCCTTCCTCCCGGCTCCTCTTTCTTCGCCTTCTTTCCCTTCGGTCACTTCTGGATCTGAGTCATAATAGGAGGAAAGGGGGTCAACATCCATTGGTTCAATAGGAGGGGAGGGTTCTGAGTATTCTGAAGGTGCGGTCGTCGAGGGAGATATCTTTTCTGGTGGAATTGTTGATGAAGGCGGAATGGAGGTTGGTGGGGTTGGTACTACTGGGGTTTCTGCGATCAAGCTTGATTGGCCTCCGATTTGGCTAAAACCTGCCAACGCAGCCGCCCAATCTTTATTCGGGTCCTGCTGTCTGAGGAACTCCGCCAGTGCGTTCAATGAAACCATCGCCGGAGCCTGTGGTGATGATGGTCACGACTGTGGTTGTGGGTTCGGTGGCTGCTCTGTAGTAGGCGGTGATGTTTCGGGGGTTTCTTTACGGACGGTGGAAGTGAATTTACCGGATGCTTATTTGTGGGCCATTTTCTTCTTCCCCATATTGAACGGTGGTGGTTATCGGAGGTGGGTTGTTTGGGTGTTGATTTCGGGGGGAGATGGTGGATGCTTTGGGTGAGAGAATGTAGGTAAGGGTTTATGAGGTGAAAGGGAATGGGCGGTGCCTTTTTTTTAGAGTAGAATGAAGCAGTTAAGGGTTTATAACCGGCTATTGGCGGTTTCCAGGTCACGCCGCTTCGTGTGGGAGACGGTTGGGAGCGCTGGCTTCTGATTGGACGTCGCCTGTTCTGTCCTGCAAAGCTGCACCACGCGCTAAATTCAAATATCACCCTATCCTTTTCAAATTTCTCCCTTAACCTTTGCCCCCTATTTTCCAGAATGGTAACAAAGTAAAAAGGACACTTAAATACAATTGGCAGTTTCACCAAATTGGAATTCTGGTGGTCAGTACGTACTCCAAATTAATATTTAAGGTCCGAAATTCGCTTAAAAGAAAAACTAGCCCAGTGGAACTCCAAATTCCTATCCTACTTGTCAGTATGCAACTTTAGTGTGTGGCTGCAGTGGAATCTCATCCACTACACCCACATCACTATTATCCCTAAACACCTTCAGCCTATGTCCATTTACGATAAAAGGTTCAGAGTTAGGAATACTCCCTGAAATCTCCACTGCTCCATTAGAGCGGAGTGCAGTTATGACATAGGGTCCTGTCCACTTCGACTTGAGCTTCCCAGGCATTAGCTTCGATCTTGACTAGAAGAGTAGTACTTTCTGGCCAACATGGAGGTCTTTAGTCCTTAGATTTCTGTCGTGCCACAATTTAGTTCTCTCTTTATACCACATGGCGGAATCAAAAGATTCCAATCTAAGCTCCTCTAACTCCTGTAGCTGCAGCTTCATTTCCTCCTCACAGGCTTTAGCATCCATATTAACTTGCTGTACTGCCCAGTATGCTCGATGTTCAATTCCCACTGGTAAGTGGCACATCTTCCCAAAAATGATTCGGTATGGGGACATTCCTATAGGAGTTTTGTAGGCTGTTCGATATGCCCACAAAGCATCCTCTAATCTCACACTCCGGTCCTTCCTAGAAGGGTTGACAGTTTTCTCTATAGAATACTCTTTATCTCTTGGTTAGAGATCTCCGCTTGACCATTCGCTTGTGGGTGGTAGGGGCTAGATAATATGTGGTGAACATCGTACTTCTTCATCAAGGCTTCGATAGTGCGGTTACAGAAGTGGGTTCCCTGATCGGATATGATGGCCCTTGGTACCCCGAACCGGCTGAAAATATTACTCTTGAGGAACTTGGCCACCTCTTTCGCCTCACAAATGCTCATGGCCTTGGCTTCTACCCACTTAGAGACGTAATCAACTACGTCTAAAATATACAAGTTCCCATAGGACGAGGGAAAGGGACCCATGAAGTCCATCCCCCATATGTCGAACAACTCACAAACAATAATTGGGACTTGTGGCATTTCATCTCGTGCAGAGATCCCACCGGTCAGTTGGCAACGTTCACAACTTCTACAGAATTCATAAGCATCTTTGTTGAGAGTTGGCTAATAAAAGCCACTGTCCAGAATCTTCCTTGCCATTTTCTTGGGGCCGAAGTGTCCTCCACATGCCAAAGAGTGGCAATGTGTCAATACGTCCATCTGCTCTCAGTCCGGAACACATCTTCTTATCACTACCTTCCAAAGGTACGGATCATCCCAAAAGTAGTATTTTGCTTCACTTTTGATCTTCATTCTTTGAGCTTTGGTAATGTTTGGCACTTCTGGAAGCTCTCCTGAGACTAGGTAATTGGCTAGGTCCGCAAACCATGGCTCCTGCTCTACTTTTTCCTTCCCTTTTTGCTGTTGCATTTTGGCCAGTAAGCTTCATCACTTCTTCCCAATCAATTTTTCTGATGGCAAATATCACCTCACATAAGTGTTCCTCCGGGAACCGGTCGTGAATCTCCTCGCTGCTCCTATCTTGCACTATTTTGCTCAAATGATCCACCACTTTATTCTCGACTTCTTTTTTGTCTTCCACTTCCCAATCGAACTCTTGTAGCAGGAGTACCCATCGGATTAGTCGGGGTTTTGATTCTTTCTTGGCAATCAGGTACTTAATGGCCGCATGGTCAGTATAGACGATGACCTTGGATCCTAACAAGTACTGCCGAAACTTCTCGAATGAATACACCACAGCCAGTATCTCCTTCTTAGTGGTGTCATAATTCCTTTGAGCATGATTCAATGTTTTAGATGCATAGAAGATCACATACCTTTTTCCCTCGATCTTCTGACCCAGAACAGTGCGTAATCGCTAGCATCACACATCACTTCGAAAGGATGGTCCCAGTCAGGAGCTTGGATGATTGGTGCGGATATCAGCTTTTCCTTGAGAAGATTGAAAGCAGCCTTGCACTGTTCATAAAAAATGAACTCCACCTCGTTTTGAAGAAAAATCCTGCATGCCCCAGAAAACCCCTTATTTCCTTCTGGTCAGTAGGGAAAGGAAGTTTGGAAATGACGTCCACTTTGGCTTGATCCACCTGGATACCTCTCTCTGACACCACGTGTCCTAGGACGATCCCTTCTGTGACCATGAAATGGCACTTCTCAAAGTTCAAGACTAGGCTCTTTGCTTGACACATCTCCAGAACTACGTCCAAGTGATGAAGGCACGAGTCGAAAGAGTCTCTGTAGACTGTAAAGTCATCCATGAATATCTCTATACACTTCTCAATCAGATCGGAAAATATGCTCATCATACATCGTTGAAATGTACCGGGAGCGTTGCACAGACCGAATGGCATGCGTCTATACGCGTAGGTTCCAAATGGGCAGGTGAAGGTGGTTTTGTCCTGGTCTTCAGGGTCCACGTAAATTTGAAAATACCCACTGTACCCATCTAAAAAATAGAAGTACTTCTTCCCAGCCAGTCGCTCCAACATCTGGTCGATGAACGGCAGGGGGAAGTGATCTTTCCTGGTTGCGGCATTCAGTTTGCGGTAATCAATGCACATCTGCCAACCAGTGACTAGCCTTGTTGGTATCAGCTCATTCCTCTCATTTTGAACAACTTGGATCCCTGACTTCTTGGGGACCATGTGAATGGGGCTGACCAACTCGCTATCGGGCACCGAATAGATAATTCCCAACGACAGCAACTTCAAGATTTCCTTCAATATCTCCTCCCGCATGTTAGGGTTCACTTTCCTTTGCAAGTCTCGACGTGCTTTTGCTCCTTCTTCTAGCCTGGTGTGGTGCATACAGACATCGGGGCTTATTCCCACCAAATCTGTAAGGCTCCATCCAATTGCTCTCTTGTTCCTGCTCAGTACAGTCAGTAGTTTCGCCTCTTGCTCTTTCGTAAGGCTGCTGCTAATGATCACCGGGTATGAATCTTCCGCCCCGAGGAAAGCATACTTCAGGTTTGCTGGCGTTTCTTCAACTCAACTTGTGGGGGAAATGTGTCTGCGGGTAGAAGGCTCCTTGCAGCGCCCCCTCCCTTTCTAACTCACCATCTGAAAGTTCCTCTGTACTGGCTGGTAGCTGAGCCCCTGCGGCTCCAATAAATTCTGATTTCTGACAAAATTCCTTAATCGCTCCTTCGATCTCTTCATCAGTCAACCCTTGGCTACTGATCGGATCGCACCATGCAGCCGCTTCTACATCAGCCTGTCCATACACGTCCAAAGCTTGGAGTTTTTCCTGCAATAATTCGGTCTTAAGAAAATCTTGGACTAGGGGGTCAATTACATCAACATAACAGAGATTTTCAGAATCGATAGGCTTTTTCATGGCCTCATTGATATCAAATGTGAATTTCTCTCCATGAAAATCAATGCAAATTGTCCCCTCAGCCATGTCCACGATTGTCTTAGCTGTTCTAAAAAACGGTCTCCCTAACAATATACCACTAGACTCCCTAGCTTCAGACTCACTCATCTTGATCACATAGAAGTCAACAGGATAAGTAAAATCATGTACTCTTACCAACACATTTTCTAGCACACCCTCAGGATTTATGCATGACCTATCAGCCAGTTGGATTAATACCCTAGTGTTTGGCAACTTCACTCCCTTCAACCGGTTATAGACTGATAATGGCATAACATTTATAGATACTCCCAAATCACACATTGCATGCTCGATTTTTACATCTCCTATAGTTATAGGTAAAGTGAACATACCTGGATCGGCTCTCTTGGGCGGTAGCTTTTCCTGCACAATTGCTGACGCTATCCCTTCCACCATGATCTTTCCATCCCGGCTATGAACTCTTTGATAAATTTCCCAAGCGGGGGTAGCTTCACAGCTTGGGGGAATGGTATGGTGACATCCAGCTTCCCAAAAATCGACAGGTAATCTACTGGGTTCTCCTTCTTTCTCTTAGTCACGAAACGGTAAGGGAATGGTTTTTTTCCTTTCGCCTCGTCTACCGGTTCTTCAACAGCGTTTCCGGAGTCTTCCTTGGGCATATTCTGGGCTGGAGTTTCTTTCATGGGTTCTGTTCCTTTAGGAGGGTCTTCCATGGGCAGTACGACTTTGGTTTCATCTTTTCCCAATGGTGTTTCTTCCAAGAAAAACAAATCCTGCATCTGAGGCAGAGGTTTGTTGAGCTCTCCTTTTGAGACAACGTCTCTCAGCAAGTTTGTCCCACTAGGTTCTCCACTGGGTTTCCTCGGTTGGGGTCCCTCATAGGCAGTACCGGACCGCAAGTGACCTTGCTCACGTTTGCCTTTTCAGGCACATGGACTGTAGACGAGAGTTTTCCTGAATTCCCCTTCATTTCACCCATTGAACTCGCCAGCTGGGCTAATTGCCTATTCATCATATCTATGTTCGCCTTATGCTCCTTCTGGGCATTCTGCATCCACTGCACTACTTCATTATTGGATTGCAACTCACCCTTGATACTACGCTGCGAAGCGAGCAGTCCTCCCATCATGTCCTCCATAGATCTTCTTGACCTGTTAGGATATTGGGACTGATTTGGTCCTTGATGCTGGTTGTACTGAGAATTTTGGTTGTGCTGGTAATTCTGAAAGTTTTGCTGGTTCTGGTTAGGTGGGTATTGGTTATACTGGGCAGGAGGGTTGTACTGGTCTTGGTGATATTGATTCTGATTCTAGCTTTGAAACTGGTTCTGGTTCTGCTGGTGTTGGGGACCTTGATTATACTGATTCTGGTAATTTTGAAAGTTTCTTTGGTATGGTGGCACGTAGACATGGTTTGAGTTTTGGTTCTGTGGGTTTTGGTTATGGGGTTGTTGGTTCCTTCCTGACCAGTTGGATTGGTGGTCGGGATTTGCTGGGCCGCGGTGGGATTTTGGTTCGGGTGGGGATTGTATTGGTTCTGACCTTGACCTTGGCTTTGGTTTTGGTTTTGGTTCCCATCTCCCCATCGAAAATTTGGATGGTCCGTCCATGGTGCGTCCCGCTGTCTCCCCGCGATCCAATTCCCACTAGAATTATAGTACCCTGCAGCATTGACTTGCTTCATATTGACGAAGTCATTCGGCTGAGCATAGGTTGGCCCTTGACTTCCCTGCTCTGCACCCTTATAGCTCCCAGTTGGGGAAGGTGGTGGAGTGTTCTTCTCGATCGCGCTCAGGAGCATCTTCTTCAGCTCTTCCATCTTCAAGTCCATCTTCTGCTCTATCTTATGCTCCTGATCAGTAGACGACGCACTCGCAATCTTTTCTCTACTATATCCATCCCTCGAATTGTCGTACTCCCTCTTCGTGCTCAGAAGCTTCCCTAGGACTTTTTTCGCTTCGCTAACCCTCAGTTGCGTGAAGCTTCCGCCTGACAACGAGTTACCTTATTCATCCCCTCATAAAAAGTATGATGTATCTCTATATTTACCATATGATGGTTCGGACATGCATCCAAAAGACTCATATACTTAGCCCAATAATCACTCAGGGGTTCATCGTAACCTTGCTTCACACTGGTTATCTCTCTCTTCAACGCACTCGTCTTAGATGATGGGAAAAATTCGCCTAAGAAGGCGGACTTGAAATCGGCCCAACTCTCAATGGAGTCGGGTGGCAGGCGCATGAACCATGTGTTGGCCTCCCCCTTTAGGACTAACGACAAGGCCTTCAATCTGTAATCATCCTCGGTCGCCCCCGCTGGCCTTCTCTGTGCCTTACAAATCTTACAGAACTCATGAAGGAACTCGTAGGGCCCTTCATAGCTCTTTCCACAGTACGTGGGTAGAATTGCGATAACATGGGGCTTCACATCGCATGCTGTCTGTCCCGAGGTGACAACTATAGCTTGCGGCGGTTCTCCTTTGGTATGCACGTTCAGCGATCCGATTTCTGGATCATCCTCTACTTGGGCAACCATCCTCCTTGGATTACCTTCCAATTGTAGTTCCACTTCTGGTATTACTCCTTCTATTGTGTCTTGCTCTTCGTCACTACTCATGCCTAAGTAAGATAGGGATGTCGACAGGCCAAAACGAGTGGTCACAAGTATAGTCCCTCGTTGGAGTATCTTCGGTCTCCAATGGCGGGAGATGAATTACGTAAATGAGAGATTAATTCAAATGTTAACCCCAATTTTATTTGTGAAATGTCCATTATACCCCGCCTTCTTATAGTGAAGTAAATGTTTAATATAGTGAACTGATTTCTCCTCCAATTTCGAAAATCACATAGATTAATATTAGCCCTTGATTTCTTGATCTTGTAATCTAGATCACAAAGGTTAAAATCACAAAGTTGAATCTAGATTGAATAAGTTGCTTGTAGTCTTGTAACCACCTGATTAAAGTAGTGGTATCATTTATTGATCCAAATTTAGTTACCTCCTCAGAACAATAATTAGGTAGCTTTTGGGATGGGCTTAAGTCCCTCCCCCTTCCCCTTGTACGTGTGTCCAGCCAATGTAGACTATTTCATATGATAAGAATTTACTATATATGAGGTGAAGATGATAACTTTTTCGGTTGTATTGTGAGCTAAGTATTGTAATTAATAATTATTTCCGTGTTAGGTATAATTTGAAGCTTTATTACTCTGTATTATTCACGTAATAGCCAAAGATCTCTGAAAACTTCTTTTCTCTTTGTGTTCCTGTATTTGTGGATTGATCAAATCAGAAATCCAAAACTGATCGACTAATGACTTCACTGCAGATGCCTGTGAAATGATCCAATGAGCAATTAAATTGATCAACTTGACTTATTTCCGACTCATCTTGTGCGCAGATGAAGGAACTCAAGAGTTGTTTCAAAACCTTAACCCACAGTACTACTACTCAGTAAAAGGAAGTTAGGATCGAATCTCAGAGAGAGGAGGTGTTCTACATTTGTTACAGACAAGTTGAGAATGGCTGCTGCCACGCTTCACTAAAGTGGGTTAAGTTGAGATTACTGAGGGTTGTGACAAACTGAGAGGTTGACTAAGCTAAACTGATCAACTCCTTCTAATCCATGAACTCGTACGACGGTTTCCTGAAATAGCTAAACAGAATAAAAGTGAGCTGGTGTCAGAGCTCTGCAAAATGTACGATAAAGCAAAACTTTACTAACGAACTCATCTTCCTCATTCAATCAAATAAAAAATAGAGTAAATTAGGTCTGCAGAAAATTCCATCATAATAGCTTCGCAGAAGAAAACAAAACTCCAAAACTAACGCATGACTCCAGCTTAAAACGGCAAGAAAATTACTACTCACATAGACAAATTGACCTACTCATTATCATGCAGCAATTTGAAATCAACGATCAGTGCATGCCTTGCACCACTTCATTATTTGACTGAAATTAACTTCTCATGGTTTGCTGGTAAGCAAGCATCTCTCCCATCATCTCTTCCATAGATCTTCCTGACTTGTTTTGGTGTAGGAAATGGTTAGGGTTTTGCTGATGGTGGGTATTATACTGGGTGTTAGGGTATGGGTGGTAGGTATTGTTTGGCTGATTTTGATGAGAGGGGTACTGGACGAATTGGTTAGAGTTGTGGGGTTGACTGTGATTGGGATTCAGGTGGTGTAGGTAGGGATTTTGCTGGTGATGGGAGTTATACTGGCCGTTGGGATGCGACTGGTAGATGGGATGGTTTTGATTGTAAGGGTAGTTTGGCTGATTTTGGTGTGAAGGGTACTGACTGAACTGGTTGGGGTGGTGATGCTGGTTAGGGTTAGGGCATGGGTGATTTTGGCATTGTTGGGGTGAGTGGGGTTGGTAATTCTGGTTTCCCATCTGATATTGTGGCACATAGGTGGTATTTTGATATGGATTTGGTGGGTGCGGATTATGCTGGTTTCTTCCTGACCAGTTCAGCTGTGAATCTTGGGCTGGGGGTCCATCGTATGCATTCTGAGGTGGGTTGGGATGGTTAGAGTTTCCCTCTCCCCATCTAAAGTCCAGGTGTTCTCTCCAAGGCGTGTCCTCCACTTGATGAGTTCACTAAGTCCTTGCTCTCCGCATTCATCCTCTCATAGAAAATCGAGTAAATTTCTACTTCCAACATGTGGTGGTTTGGGCATGCGTCCAACAGACCCATGTATCTTGACCAGTACTGACTCAGGGTCTCATCATAACCTTGTGTAACTCCTCGGATTTTATCTCTTAGTGCACTTGTCCTGGCCGCTGGGAAGAACTGATCCAAGAACATCATCTTGAAGTCAGACCAAGTTCTGATACAATTTGGTGGCAGCGCTTGAACCAAGTATTCGCTTCCCCTTTAAGAGCAAAGGGAAGGACCTTCAGTCTGTAGTCGCCTTCGCTCGACCCCGCTGGCCGCTTTTGAGCCTTGCAGATTTTGCAAAATTCATGCAAGAACTCGTATGGGCTATCACAACTCCTTCCCAAGAACACAGGCAGGACGACCATAATGTGGGGCTCCACGTAGATTGCTTTTTGTCCTAGGGTCGTGACGATTGCTTGCGGTGGTTCACCATCCAAGTGAGCGTACAACGAGCTTATCTTGGGATCATTTTCTTGGTCAGCCATGTTGTCTTTCTCCTCTTCAAGTTGCAGATATTGATTCCGGTTCACTCTTGATGGCTGTGCCGCAATCCTCCTCACCGCTCGCATCCAAGTCAACAGGCAAGGCACTGGTTAATTCTGAATGAGTGGTGACTGGATTTGCCCCTTCTTCCTTTGGCCAGTTGGACTCAGTTTCATTTAACTGCGGAACACAAAAAATAAAGAAAAGTTTATTTACAATATTCACACCAAAATTCTTAACAAAACTCCTCATAAACTAAGAAACAAAAGAAAATAAAAACAACTAACTATATATACACCAAAGTGTCATGCAACAGATGTATGCAAAAACGCCATCCATCCCCGGCAACGGCGCCATTTGATAGAGGGAAAAGATGAGACTATGACTATGTGTGTCTGTGTCAACAGGCCAGGAGGGTACCTAGACCTAGTTGTGTCGTTGGGTCTGTGTCTATCTTCCCTATCAACAAAAAAAATACCTCAACCCACTTCTACTGGCTATTACAGTGGAGTGAAGTGGTGTTCTCGCTTCGACTCTAATATCGAATGACTAGACTCAGGAGTAAGCGAGTGTGCACATATGAGAATTAATGCAAAGCTCGGTCCAGACACAACGCTCCTTAAATCCACTGGATCACTGGGTCCAGGAACTCTAGAGAACTACAGTGTTTTTGTCGTTGGACACACTCGACTCCCCTTCAAAAATAAATCCCTCAACCCGAATACTATGAATTAGTATAGGGAAGTGGGGTCGATCCCACAGAGATGGATTCGCAAAGTAGTGCTAAGAGACTATGGAAACAAACGGCTGCTACCACACAAAGGGGTTGAGATTTAAACTACCACTAGATCTAGGCAAGAAATGTAAACGCTAGACCTAGGACATAGAAAACTTACTAGATTCAGACATCAATACCGAAAGACACAATTACTCCCTAGACTAAGCAAACGACTACCTAATCTAGCTAAACAGTAAGCAAATAACAGTGGGGACCATATTTCCAGAAATAGCAAGTACGGTAAAAAGCTGCAGATAACCAACCCATGCTCCAACTAACTACGACATGTACCTTCGCAACTAAACTAAACTCGCAGATGAAGAAAACAGAGCACACTCCTAGATTCAAACAGAATATAAAGATTTGGACGCCGAAAACTTGCTATGAATCGGAAATACATCAGATCTACATAAACTAGGCGAAATGAAATGAAAACACGTAAGCTAGGCATAAAATTAAAACACTCCTGCTCAGAATCACTTCAGACGCTTAATCCACTCCGGATCCAAGCCATCCGAACTCAACAACCAACAAAATCAACTCCATAACTCCGATTCTCACAGATCTGCTCCGATCAACTCCAAATTCCAACAATCACAAACAACTCCACAACATCAGCAAAACAAAACCCCGATTCATCCACAAACAAATTCCATTCTTCCAGATCTCACCATTAACCTGCAATAATCCAGAAAATAACCACGAAAACAACCAACTCCAACAATCTAACTCCAGAATTCAAGTAAACACAATCAATCAACAAAAATCATCACGATCGACGTAAGCGAAAACGAAACTTGCATAAAAGTAGAGAAATATCCAGAAACAAAAGAGGACCGAGCTTCGAACAGCGAAGCTCGGCGAATTCAGCAGAAACAACAAAAATAGAAATAAATTGTTTCTTCGCCCCAAAGAAGGACGGTGTTACAACCCACAAACACTATCGGAAAGCTAAATGTGAACCCCAGCGCGAACTCGAGATCCTCCGCGAATTAGAACCAAGTATGTGAAAAGTGAACTGAGCAACAGGCTGTTCGTGAGGCCTCCACCGAGAAGGTCCCTCCAGCTTGCATGCTTCTTCCTTTTATAGATGCGGACATAGCCTTCTTGAGTCTTCGTAGAAATCCCTATTCTACCCTTCAACTCCGAGGCTTCCTCCGTCAAGCAATTTCTTTCATAATGTCCGCTCTTTCGCCAGTTTCCTAGGACTATGCAAGCGTCCTCTTCTTTTCCTGGATCTAGCGAAAACCTTCACACACCTGGCTTAAAACATGCGTTAGACCCAGTAATTTCACGAAATAAAAACCCCTAGACCGATGCATGAAATTAGCCTTATCAAACTGCTCACACTTAAACCATGCTTGTCCTCAAGTATGAAAGATAAGAGAAAGAATTAAGGCGAATTTCAATGCACGGTCCCCAAGAACGACTCTACAAACAAAAACAAAAACAGACTCCTGGACCTAGACAACTGGCAAAATAAAAAAAACAGACTTATAAAAGAAAACAACACAAAGAATCAAAACACAAACAAGCATGAACTAGGTTCGACTTTTAGGCAACCGTCCCCACAAGCTTAAGTTCAATCCGATCGTCTACAGTCTTCAAATCTTCCCCCTTCCCTCTTCTACCTAAACGGTCCGTCAGTTCGTCAAGATAGCCTATTGACACCCCAGCTGTTAGGTTCGCTCGATCACTCATTCCTCACCAGGTATGTTAGGATCAAAACGCTCCCCAGTTAAAGTTATGCCACTGATGCGTTGGGTTATGAGAGTTTTACCCTTCTTACTTCTCTTTTTTTTTCCCATTGATTTTCCTGGGTCAGGTTGAAATTGCTTCCTGCCCTTGAGTATACTAATATTATATTTATTTATTTTTTTATTTTTTTCCTGTCTTATATCCACTTTTCCCCTGGACTTCGTCCAACTTATACCTCCAATTTTTTTTTTTACTCCTCCCCTGGACTTCGTCCAGCTTATTCCACCTTTTCCTGGACTTCGTCCAGCTTATACCTCCGAAACCCATTTTTTTCTCCTTCATACTCTACTCCCTAAGCATCAAGTGGCAGCCCAATTTACATGTTAGCACAAAAAATTGTTTAGGCTTATAACTCGCTCTTATAGTAGGGCTGCACAGCTGGGTTATCTAAGGCTTTTTCCATCGTCCCAACTTCATTCAGACCGCCTTTGATTTATTAAGGAAGAAGGTGTCAAAGTTGACATGCATTCTCTCTTCAATCGCTCTCACTAAGGGAAACCTGCCTTATTATCTCACTAGCTCATGCGAAACACACATCCTAAAGACTCTTAAAACAGAATGAACACAAACACCATACTTACTCCCCCCCCTCCCACTTCACTCAAGCTTGTCCCCAAGCTATCCTAGTGAAGGGGGGAAAAGGAAGTAAGAACAGCAGACAACAGACACAAACGCAAACAAAGCACAAAAACAAAACAAACTTCTCAGACTTAGACCGAACATCGGGCTAAGTGGGAGAAAGCGCAACATACAAAACCAAAACAAAACAACCCTTTCTCACACTTAGACCAAAAATTGGGCTAAGTGTAGGAAGGTATAACACATATATACAGAACGATGCATGCTGGCACATAAAAACACAAGCGAAAGAAAAATGTAAAGTAAAAGACAGAAAAGTAAAAGTTACTGGGTTCTGGGGGAAATTCAATTCGGGTTCTGGCCCCCGCGGGAGCCAGACTTGGGTGGCACTGTCTGTTGGGTCATTTTAACTTTCTTTCTTGCCGGTGACTCCGGCGTCTCCTTCTGATCTTCTGTGGGTCGGGGTACGGTTTTCTTCAAAAGCACGGGCCTGGAGGAAGACGGGGTGGTCCGAGGCCTTTGGGCTTGTGGCGGCTTCTGCACAGCTAGACTCCCTTGACCCGGCGTCTTGGAACCGCCGCTAGGTTCAGGAAGTCCCTTCGGTGTCTCGGGAAACTTCGCTTGAAGCCACTTCGTCATCTTCATCATTAGTGCGACGGCCTCCGCCATCTTGTCGGAACGCCTTGACGATTCTGCCACTAGGTCGGTGATACGCCCCTTCAGGGATACGACCTCCTCTCTACTTCTCCCCATTTCCCTCCGTATCTCCGTCACTTCTTTTCGTACACCGATTACCTCCTTCCTCACATTCTCTACTTCGTTTCTCACTTCCTCAACTAACTTTTTGACTTCTGCATCCTCAGCACTGTCCCTTCCTTTACCCCGTAGGGCCACAATCCCCTCCAAAACCATTTTCATCTCTGACCTCATCCATCCAACCTCTTTCCTTACTTCTTCTACTTCTATCTTGGCTCCGGCTTCCATGTCAGCAGTATCCTTCGTCTCCACCATCTCAGGCTCCTGCTTCGTCTGCGCCTCCGACTGACCAACCTCATAAATGCACACGTCCCTTCCCTGTGTAATGAGCAGCCCCTTATTGAAAAAGTAGTCCACGTTGAACACCTCCGGGGGTAGACACATCTTCACTTCTCTGCAGGACTTGTGGATTTTCATAATAACGTTGCCTTGCAGGTAAGCCCCTAGAAGGTGGCATGTGTAAAGATGTCGGGAAGGGTTGGCTGTCACTTGATGGCAAGCTTGGGCTAACCAATAGCCCAAGTGAACACGTACTCCCTTGGCCATGCACCAAGTAAAGTACAAGTCGGGAGTCGTCAGAGCGTTGTTGGCTGTGCCCATCAGGTTGTAGCTAATGAAGGTCTGGGCGAATCGCAGGACCCTGTTCTCAATATGGTGGGCCTTCGACCAGCTGGTTTTGAACTGACCTACCCTAGGGTGAGCCACAAACTCCCATGTGTTCTGCGTCTTGAATCCCGGCGTTAGCTTCGGCGGACCAATCATTCTCTCGCTCCACAAACCCTCATCATCCTCTGTGCGTGTAAGCAGTCCCATCCGTAGAGTCCATTCACGGATGCTCATCACATGCTCTTCATTGAAGAGCCGGAATTTGATGGAGTCAGCATTCAGATCGGTGGTGGACTTAAATCGGAAGGTGGAGAAGAATTCCCTTGCCAGGTCGATTGGAACTTCGGCGGTGCTGTGCTTGAGCAGCCAATCAAAGCCGATTGCATCGATATAAGTTCGGAATTCATCATTGCAAGCGATCTGCTTGAGCTCCGATGAGCTGTACATTTTTCCAGACTTAGCGTACTTGCCCTGGGCACTCTTCTCCTTGTGGATGGTTGCGCGTTTCGGGTCGTCAAACTTTCTCATCTCGTCCAGGAGCTCTCTTGTAATCCAGATCTCAGTTGGCTCAAAGTTGAGCTCCTCTTCTTGTTCTTTTTCAGAGTCACTAGACCCAGCAGAATCCTCGGGCTCTGCAGCGTATGGTACCTTGGCAGGTCGAGGAAGTGGGGATTCAGTGGATTTCCCTTTCGCCTTCTTGGTCTTGGAAGGAGCAATTTGTTTCCCCTTCCTTTTCTTCTCGGCCGCGTGGCGGCGTTCCTCTGCATCACTCTCCCCTCTGCTCGGTCTGGGAGATTCTGCCTGCTCAGGTGCTGTGGCTTCTGGACCCAGCATTTCTTCCTCCGTCTGCTGGACGGTTTCATCTATCTCATCAAGCAGGCTCCGACGAGCCTGTCTCCGCGCTTCCCTTGCGTTAACCGGTGAATCGGTCCCTTCGGGGACATCAGTCAGATCCACTATCAAATCCAACCCGACATCGACGGGTTCTTGGACATTCTCAGCACCGAGGGCTTCTCCTTCCTCGTTCAACAATGGGGTTGCCCCTGACAAATAAACAGGGGTCTCTATCCCCTCCAAACCTTCTCCAACGTGGGTTTCTGTACCCGCAGACTTCTCAGGGGTTTCCCCCTCTCTGACATCTTCCTCAGTAATTAGGGCTTCGTCGCCCCCAACCACTTCTGGGGTTTCCCCCTCCACATTTCTTTCAGCATCTAGGGCTTCGTTGCCCTCTGGAATTTCAACTCCATCAACAGGGGTTTCCCCCTCAACAAACTCCTCCAAAACATGGGTTTCCCCCTCAACACGGCTATCAGTAACAGGGGTTTCCCCCTCAGAAACACCAACCACTCTATCCTCTAAAACAGGGGTTTCCCCCTCAGTGGTAGATCCTAACTTGGGTGCACTTACGGCCAACAACTGCAACCCCGCGGCCAGATCTGCTTCGTCTTCACGAGTTTCTGCAGCAGTTGGTTCTGAAACGGCGGCAGTGGGTTCTGCGACGGCCTCCGGCTCAGCGGTGGTTTCTTGAACGGTCTCTGGTGGTGGTGCGGAGGATGTTGAGGCGGTTGGTACGGATTTCCCCATTACAGCCGCGAACATGGCAAACGCCTCCATCACCTTTTCTGGTCCCCCAAATTTTTGTAGCATGTCTGCCATAAACGCCGCCGCACTTGAATCGGCGGATCCTGAGGTGTTCCCGTCACTTTGCTTGTTATCCATGGAGAATTCTGCAGAATTTTTTTTTTTGACAAAGACTTGGATGGAAATTTCTTTGATTAGGGTTAGAAAAGAAAACCTAGAGAGAATTTGGAATGTAGAGAGAGAGAGTAAGTAAGTAAAAATAAAAGAACACGGTTATTATCCGATAAGTATGGGCGAGGACTGTTTTTGCAGGTGGGTTGCAGGCATGACGCCAGCGACTGTACGACTCCCATAAAGGTGTCTTTCGAAATCCGAACCGGTGCCAACTCCCTCCAAAATTTTACTTCTCAATTCCCTGCCCAAGTAACTTCCTTCTGCAAAATCACACTTAGAGAAAAACATTAAACTAAAAAAATTGAAACGCCATACTCCCCTGGTCTAGGGTATGACAGTATCAAAAACATTCCTTAAGGAGTCTAGTATTTCGAAAATATTTTTGGAAGATTTTTTTTTTTCTGATTTGTTTGGGTTTTTCTTGATTTTAAAGAAAGCGATTAAATATTTACATTTTATGTTCAAGTGTTCTCAAGATTCCCTAGGTCAGGACATGTTAAAACTTCTTGGATGCTGGACCTAGGAAATTCTCTAAGAACACTCACTTCCCAGACCGATTAGGCGATATCAGGGAGTGCGCGTAGTGGCATTTCGTCCACTACACACATCTCCGAATTATCCCTAAATACCTTCACCCTATGGTCATTGACAAGAAATGGAGTAGAGTTTGGAGCACTTCCCTGGATCTCTACTGCTCCATTTGCACGAAGACTCACAACAGTGTATGGTCCGACCCATTTGGACTTCAGCTTACCAGGCATCAACTTGAGCCGGGATTGGAATAGGAGAACTTTCTGCCCAACTTGCAATTCCTTGACTCGGAGGTTCTTGTCATGCCAAAGTCTTGTTTTCTCTTTGTACCACATTGCCGATTCATATGACTCCAGCCTTAGCTCCTCCAACTCCTGCAGCTGCAATTTCCTTTCTTCCTCGCAAGATTTGGGTCTCATGTTTATCTCTTTGACCGCCCAATATGCTCGGTGTTCTACTCCCACGGGCAAGTGACACATTTTGCCGAACACAAGCCTATATGGTGACATCCTAATAGGCATCTTGTACGCCGTCCGGTAAGCCCATAGTGCGTCTCCAAGCCTCTTACTCCAGTCTTTTCTAGACGGATTAACCGTCTTTTCCAGTATAGCCTTTATCTCTCTGTTGGATATTTCCGCCTGGCCGTTAGATTGAGGATGATAAGGTGTAGACAGTCGGTGGTGGACGCCATACTTTCTCATCAAAGCTTCAATAGTCCGGTTGCGGAAATGCGTCCCATTGTCAGATATTATAGCTCTGGGCACTCCGTACCGATTGAAGATATTAGCTCTAAGAAACTTCGATACCTCCTTAGCTTCGCAAGATGTGGTCGCCTTGGCTTCTATCCATTTCGAAACATAATCCACTGCCACTAGTATGTATGTATTCCCGTATGAAGATGGAAATGGACCCATGAAGTCCATTCCCTAAACATCGAAAATTTCACAAACGATCACCGGGACTTGCGGCATTTCATCTCTTCTGGAGATTCCCCCAGTCTGTTGACACCTCTCACAATTCTGACAAAACTCGAACGCATCCTTATGCAATGTAGGCCAGTAAAAACCACTATCTAACACCTTCCTTGCGGTCTTCCTAGGTCCAAAGTGACCTCCACAAGCTAGGGCATGGCAATGATTCAGCACATCCCTCTGTTCCCACTCCGGAATACACCTCCGGATTACTTGGTCGGCTCCCATTCGCCACAAATACGGGTCATCCCAGAAATAGTTCTTGGCCTCGCTTTTCAATTTCATCTTCTGGGCCTGGGAAATTACTTGCGAACTGGGCACCTCTCCAGTGACTAAGTAATTTGCCTGGTCTGCGAACCATGGCTCAGCGTTTTGATGACATTTCCCTTTTTCGGCATCCCCTGGACCTGTTAACACCATAATCTCTTCCCAGCTGATAGGTCGAGGAATTTTTTTTACGTAGTACAAATGTTCCTCTGGGAATGCATCCGGTATTGCTTCCTCGGTCTCCCCTTGAAATATCCTGCTCAGATGATCGGCTACTTTATTTTCTGTTCCCTTTTTGTCTCTGACTTCCTAATCGAATTCCTACAAAAGCAACACCCATCGGATTAATCTCGGCTTGGATTCTTTCTTTGCCAACATGTACTTTATAGCCGCGTGGTCGGTGAAGACTATCACCCTCGACCCAAGCAAGTACGGGCTAAATTTCTCAAATGAGTATACTACCGCCAGCATTTCTTTTTCAGTAGTGTCATAATTTCTCTGAGCTTGATTCAGCGTTTTTGAAGCATAAAAGATCACATAGCTTTTCCCATCAACTCATTGACCTAGCACCGCTCCCACGGCATAATCGCTTGCGTCACACATAATCTCAAAGGGTAGATTCCAGTCGGGCGCTCTAATAATAGGCGCAGATACTAGCCTGTCTTTTAACAACTGAAAAGCCTTTTTGCATTCCTCATCAAAGACAAAATCAACATCGTTATGCAACAAGTGGGTGAGTGGCTGAGCAATTTTTGCGAAATCTTTTATGAACCTCCTATAGAATCCTGCATGCCCTAGGAATCCACTCACCTCCTTCTGATTCGTCGGGTAAGGCAGTTTTGAGATCACCTCAATCTTTGCCTGGTCTACCTGTATACCTCTTTCCGAGACTACGTGCCCAAGGACAATTCCCTCAGGGACCATAAAGTGGCATTTCTCGAAGTTCAAAACCAAATGTTTTTCCTGGCACCTTCTCAATACTATATCCAAACTAGCCAAACATGAGTCAAATGAATTCCCGTACACAGTGAAGTCGTCCATAAAAATCTCGATGCAGTCCTCCAAAAGATCCGAGAAGATACTCATCATACACCGCTGAAAAGTGCCTGGCGCATTGCACAGGCCAAACGGCATCCTCCTGTAAGCGTACGTGCCGAAAGGACACGTGAAAGTTGTCTTCTCCTGGTCCTCGGGATCCACATAGATTTGAAAATACCCACTATACCCCGTCTAGGAAACAGAAGTATTTCTTGCCTTCTAGCCTCTCCAGCATCTGGTCAATGAAAGGTAGAGGGAAATGGTCTTTCTTGGTCGCTTCATTTAACTTCCTATAATCGATGCACATCCTCCACCCAGTAACTAGTCTGGTGGGCACCAATTCATTCTTGTCGTTCTTGACCACCTGTATTCCTGACTTCTTGGGTACCATATGGACTGGACTCACCCATTCACTGGCTGGTATGGAATAAATGATTCCTAGGGAGAGTAGTTTCAATACTTCTTTCAGCACTTCCTCCCTCATGTTAGGATTCAATTTGCGTTGAGGATCTCTGCAGGCTTTTGCTCCTTCCTCCAAGCGGATGTGATGCATGCACAAATCTGGACTAATTCCTACCAAGTCAGAGAGTGTCCACCCAATAGCCTTCTTGTTTCTTCGGATTACCTTCAGCAGTCCCTCTTCTTGTTCCTCGGTCAAGCTGCTGTTGATAATCACAGGGAAAGTTTCGTTCTCCTCTAGATACGCATACTTTAGGCCTGGTGGAAGTGTTTTCAACTCTTTCTTGGGAACATCTTTTTCCTAGGGCGAGGGATTTTTCTCTGTTACTTCCGTTGTCATTCCCTTCCTCGACCCAGCAGAACCTTCCACATTCGCCACGTAAGGTGTATTCCTTGACCTGGCTAGCTCCGGATTTGCACAGAATTTTAGAATTGCTTCAGCTAGCTCCTCATCTGATAACTCGCTTGTGTTCATTGCTTGACACCAACTGGCCACTTCTCTATCAATGGCATGACTCATCTCGGAGTTCTCAATCTGTTCCTGCATTAATTCCGTCTCAAGGTATTCTTGGACCAAAGGGTTAATAACATCTATAGCATGCAAATTTTCAACGTCAAGAGGTTTCTTCATTGCCTCATCAATGCTGAATGTGTATTTCTCCCCATTGTAATCAAGGCAAATTGTTCCATGAAAAACATCAATGATAGTCTTAGCGGTACGTAGGAAGGGTCTCCCTAAAAGTACTCCGCCCGACTCTGCAGACTCATTATCACTCATCTTAATTACATGGAAATCAGCAGGGTATAAGAAGTCATGTACCTTGACTATCACATTCTCAAGCACCCCTTCAGGACAGATGCATGACCTGTCCGCCAGTTGAATCACAACCCTCGTGTCTACCATGCCTACCCCAACTAATTTCTTGTATATGGAAAGTGGTAACACATTTATCGACACACCCAAATCACACATAGCGTGCTCGATTCTCACATCACCAATAGAGATGGGCAAGGTGAACATACCTGGGTCATTGCATTTTGAAGGCATCTTCCTCTTCTGAATCGCTGCGGAGACGTTCTCGCCTATCAGAATTTTCCCACTGGGCCTAGCCTTCCCAGCTATAAATTCCTTGATGAACTTGCTAAAGACTGGCATCTTCAGGGCCTGTAAGAATGGCAGATTGATTTCCAACTTCCCAAAAATGTCCATGAAGTCTACCGGTTCTTCCTTCTGTTTCTTGGCTTCCCCCCAACTCGGAAAGGGTTTCAGTCGCTTCCCTGCTCCGGTAGAACTTTCAGCTGATAACTCTCCAGTTTCTTTTCCCACTGCCTCATCTTCCAACTCCGGCTCTGGATCGAGGAAGATTGGTTCAGTTGATCTAGGCAAAGGTTTCTCTAAATCTCCTGTCTTAAGGTCATCCTTGACCAAGGGACTTCCTCCCTCCAAGTGTCTTGGCCTAGGAATTGTATCCTCTTCTTCCCTGTCTTCCTTGGGATCTGTCACCTCCTTTGTTCTTACCACTGGCCCATCATATCCCTTCCCGGATCTCAAGATAATCTGACTTATATTAGCTCTGTCCGGTGGCGTTACGGAGGCGGGAATCTTCCCTTCATTTCCCCTCATATCACACAAAGAAGTAGCTATCTGGGACAATTGTTTAGCCAGCATATCCATGGCTGCTTTCTGCTCCTGTTGAGCATCTTGAAGCTTGTGCACTACGTCATTGTTCGATTGCAGGTTGTTTTGCATATGTTGCTGAGAACTGACGAGGTCGTGCACCATATCATCGATACTTTTTGGTGGTTTCAGTGGCTGACTGGGTCCTGGGCCGATACTTAGAGTCGGTCCACTTGCTTGATTCTGATGAGCGTTTCCTTGACCGCCTGAAGAGTTATTGTATTGATTTCCTTGGCCCTGGTAATTGTTCTGAAAATTCCTTTGGTGTGGGGGTACATAAGAGTTCCCTTGACTGCTCTGATTCCTGTTTCCCCAGCTCGAGTGGTCTCCTTGGTTCCGATTAATCCAGTTGCCCTGCCCCTCTTGATTCCTTCCTGACCAATTACCTTGTCTTTCGGGCTGAGGTGCAAACTGCTGACTTTGTTGCGGTGCCGGCTGATTCTGTTCATTGTGAGTCCATCTGAAATTTGGATGGTTTCCCCAGGGTGCATCTCTCTGTCTCCCTGGATTCCAGCTCCCATCGGGATTCCAACATCCCATTGCATTGACCTGGGCCTGATAATCTCCTTCCTGGGTCCCGTAATATTGTTGAATTTGATTATCTCCTGGACCAGGAGATTTCTCCTTCCCTTGTGAAGCCAGTGGAATCGCCTTTTCAATCGCGTTCAAAAGAGCCTTCTCGAGCCTATCAATCCTTGCTTCGACTTTGTCATCTTCTTGTTCTCTCACAGCATGCACCGATCCTCTTCTCACTGCATTCCTAGGGTTATCGTACGCCTTCTTAGCGTCAATCAACTTCCCTAGGATCTCTCTTGCCTCACTTCCCCTTTTTCTTGTGAAATTTCCCCCACTCGAGGAGTTCATTAAGTCCTTTGACTCGGGAGTGGCTCCTTCGTAAAACAGAGAGTAGGTCTCTGCCTCTATCATTCGGTGATTCGGGCATGCATACAACAACCCCTTAAATCTCGACCAATACTGACTCAACGATTCATCGTAATCTTGCTTACACTCTAGTATTTCTTTCTTAAGTGCATTCGTCTTGTTGGATGGGAAGAAATAATCTAAGAATTCTAACTTGAAGTCCCTCCACGTGCGGATAGAATCCGGAGGCAACCTCAATAGCCACGTATTAGCTTCCCCCTTCAAGGTAAATGAAATCGCTCGTAGGCGATAATCCTCCCCTGTTGCATCATTCGGCCTCTTCTGAATACCACATAACTTACTGAATTCATTTAAGAACTCATACGGACACTCATTTCTACGCCCAGAGAACGTCGGCAAGATGCCGAGTACGTTTGTCTTGATCTCGATAGTCCTCTGGCGTGGATTCATCACTATAGCTTGAGCTGGTTCTCCATCTAAATGGGCAGTGAGAGAGCCGATTTCTGGATCCGGGTCTACCACCTGCGCCATGACTACTTCCTCTGCTTCCCCTGTTTCCGACTCTGTTTCTGATTCGGGTGGTGATTCTGGATCTTCGCGTCCTGATGACGTCCAAGATTCGTCGCTAGTGGATTCACTCGGAAACGGAACTCCCGTGGTGAACCCTGATCTGGTGGTCACAGTAGAGACTGTATCCTTAACCCACCAATCAAACTGGCCGTGTTTCCACCCAGATGAGTTGCTCCAGTAGGTAGATCTTGAGCCTCTGCTCATAAACTGCAAACAAAAGAGAAAGAAAACAAATCAAAACTATTTACACCACAGACTCTGAACACTAACACTAAGCACGCCATCCATCCCCGGCAACGGCGCCATTTGAAGTGGTGTTCTCGCTTCGACTCTAATATCAAATGACTAGACTCAGGAGTAAGCGAGTGTGCACATATGAGAATTAATGCAAAGCTCGGTCCAGACACAACGCTCCTTAAATCCACTGGATCACTGGGTCCAGGAACTCTAGAGAACTACAGTGTTTTTGTCGTTGGACACACTCGACTCCCCTTCAAAAATAAATCCCTCAACCCGAATACTATGAATTAGTATAGGGAAGTGGGGTCGATCCCACAGAGATGGATTCGCAAAGTAGTGCTAAGAGACTATGGAAACAAACGGCTGCTGCCACACAAAGGGGTTGAGATTTAAACTACCACTAGATCTAGGCAAGAAATGTAAATGCTAGACCTAGGACACAGAAAACTTACTGGATTCAGACATCAATACCGAAAGACACAATTACTCCCTAGACTAAGCAAACGACTACCTAATCTAGCTAAACAGTAAGCAAATAACAGTGGGGACCATATTTCCAGAAATAGCAAGTACGGTAAAAAGCTGCAGATAACCAACCCATGCTCCAACTAACTACGACATGTACCTTCGCAACTAAACTAAACTCGCAGATGAAGAAAACAGAGCACACTCCTAGATTCCAACAGAATATAAAGATTTGGACGCCGGAAACTTGCTATGAATCAGAAATACATCAGATCTACATAAACTAGGCGAAATGAAAAGAAAACACGTATGCTAGGCATAAAATTAAAACACTCCTGCTCAGAATCACTTCAGACGCTTAATCCACTCCGGATCCAAGCCATCCGAACTCAACAACCAACAAAATCAACTCCATAACTCCGATTCTCACAGATCTGCTCCGATCAACTCCAAATTCCAACAATCACAAACAACTCCACAACATCAGCAAAACAAAACCCCGATTCATCCACAAACAAACTCCATTCTTCCAGATCTCACCATTAACCTGCAATAATCCAGAAAACAACCACGAAAACAACCAACTCCAACAATCCAACTCCAGAATTCAAGTAAACACAATCAATCAACAAAAATCATCACGATCGACGTAAGCGAAAACGAAACTTGCATAAAAGTAGAGAAATATCCAGAAACAAAAGAGGACCGAGCTTCGAACAGCGAAGCTCGGCGAATTCAGCAGAAACAACAAAAACAGAAATAAATTGTTTCTTCGCCTCAATGAAGGACGGTGTTACAACCCACAAACACTATCGGAAAGCTAAATGTGAACCCCAGCGCGAACCCGAGATCCTCCGCGAATTAGAACCAAGTATGTGAAAAGTGAACTGAGCAACAAGCTGTTCGTGAGGCCTCCACCGAGAAGGTCCCTCCAGCTTGCATGCTTCTTCCTTTTATAGATGCGGACATAGCCTTCTAGAGTCTTCGTAGAAATCCCTATTCTACCATTCAACTCCGAGGCTTCCTCTGTCAAGCAATTTCTTTCATAATGTCCGCTCTTTCGCCAGTTTCCTAGGACTATGCAAGCGTCCACTTCTTTTCCTGGATCTAGCGAAAACCTTCACACACCTGGCTTAAAACATGCGTTAGACCCAGTAATTTCACGAAATAAAAACCCCTAGACCGATGCATGAAATTAGCCTTATCATGGAGTAAGGGTCGAATCCCACAGAGATGGATGTAGGCGAGATACACTTGCGATGACATTCTGGGAGCGGTTGGTTAGCTACCACGCTTTTTTTGGGGTTGAGTTTTACCTAGTCGGAAAATGAAATGGAACCTATACCCCTCCTGACCAGTAGGTCAGGGTGGGCTCTAAATGCTGCGTGATAAAAGAAATTAAAGTGCGTGTGTAAATTAGGGTACGAGTGTGAATGTGAGAAACTACTAGACTAAACTTACTAAAAATGGCTACACAAAAGGCAAAGAGAATCAAAGGACATGCTGGCAGACTGTCTCCTAGGTGTGCAGAAAAGCTGAAAAAATGCAAGTACAAAAGCAAAAAGCAACAAAAGCAACACAAGTGGTCTCATTCTTTGATTGTGACATTATCTTCTTCACAAAGCAAAACAAACAAGATCTAACAAACTCCATTGATGAATGATCAAGCTTGAAAATTCGTAAATGCAATATTTAACTTGAAATCGAGAACGAAAGCTAAGAAAACTGAGATCTACGTAAACTGGTCAGCGGGACAAGGTGAGAGAAGCAAGCAAAAAAGTTTCCCATGCATTTTTGAGGAACTTAACCTGATTAAAACTTGTAAACACTCCAAGAAAACCTAGATCTAACTAAGCAAAGAAGATTCAAGCACTTAAACAACAGAAATCAACGTAAAACTACCAGGTCTAGCTACTGGGCAGAAAGAAATAATAAGCAAGCTGAAACACAAAATAAAACCACAATAAACTTCAAGATTATCACCCAAAAGATGTTCCAACTAAGTAGCTACTGGAATCCAAGTCAAAGGCAAGAAAAAAACAAGTACTTAAAATAAGAAATCTTAAAAACAAAGCAAGTAAAAGATTGTTTGGCTCATCGGAAACTAAAACTGGAGGAATTTTTGGAACTATGGCGGCTGGAATGAATCAGGCATGATGCTCCTCGCCGGTAGGTGGCCGGAATCTTCAAGTCAGGCTGCTGGATTTAGATGGAACTAAGAGCTAGTGGAGCTATTCTCCTCAAAAGTGATGTAGTAGTGATGATAAGTCCTAAGTGAAGTGGTGTCAAAATTCCCCCCTTTTCTTTATGTTCGACTCCTATTTATAGGGTGGCTTGCCCTAATTTCTAGGGCTTTCTCTTCATGTGGAATGACAATTTTTCCCTTCTTTAGATTGGTGATTATTCCAAGCAAGTCCTTCCTTCTCGTGTCCAGTTCTGTAGCATCCATCTTGACCAGTTTGCGTATTTTCTGCTCATACTAACCAGTTTGCACACTTTTCGCAGCTTTTTCACTCGAATTCCTTCTGAACCTTTCCTCCTGATTTAGTACTTCAACCTGCACACTTTAGCAGCTATTTTGCAGATATTATCTAATAAAGCACCTTATACTGATCAGTAACCAAGGCCGAGAACGAGACTTATCAGTGGTCCGTGTACGGTCCTGATGGCAAAAACTCCGTACTAGCCAAGTAACCTTTGGTGAACCAAGCGTCGTTGATCATGGCCCTATCAATATTGCTCGAAATAGCATGGTTCGTCCAAGTGCACTTGCATCCCGTAGACATGATATCTTCCAAACCGAGTAAGGCACACATGTCCACCATGTTCTTAATCTCATACTCGGTAGGGACGGATCCTCCCACTCTATCATCCTCAGCGAGCACATTGTTGAAGTCACCGCTAACAAGTGTCGGCTCGTCCTGCACCACATATTCAACTAACGAGTCCCAAAGTGGGCGTCTATCCGGTATAGTATGCAAACCATAGACCAAAACAAAATGGAACGTATTATTGGAAGTCAAGCACCTGATTTTGGCGTAGATGGCTTGTTCTTCCACTTTGATCGGGCCGAGGTCCACTTTGCTCGGATTCCACATAAGTAGCATACGACTATTCTCGATCATCTCGAAGTTGTCCACGACTTTCCACTCCCTGAAGTTGTTCTTGAGGAAGAAAGTGTAGTTCTCCTTGAACTTTGTTTCCAAAAGACCCACGACGTCGATCTTATGTGTTCGCACAAAATCGACGATTGCAGCTTGGGTGGGGAGTTGCTGCTATCCCCTTACATTCCAGGTTGCAATAATCATTGGTCCACCTCGGGATTGTCTTCAAGAACATCCTCCCAATGGGCGGGGATATCATCCATCTTCTTAGGCCGAGACCAGGATCTGGACTTTGATTTCCTTGTTCGGCTGTGTTCCCCACCTCTGTCGGCACGGCTCAGTCGAGTCTCGGGATGGGCTCGTCGGGTATCAGTATCAGTCGGATGGCCTTGGCCGTCTTCTGTTGCCTCTGCTAGGCAATCGGTTTCGGCCTCTGACACCAATGCATCCTCAAGAGCAACGTCCATCGGTGGCTGGGTATTCAAAACTCTTTTAGGTTGTTTCTTTTGTTTCTTCTTGTTCCCAGCCCCCACTTTGCCGGTAATAGCATTCTGATCAAGTTGCTCGGTCGTGGCCTCCACTTCCACAACCTCAATTCCTGCATCATTTCCGTTGCCAATGTCGTCCTTAGGGTAAGGATCATAACCTTTGCCTTTATCATCTTTGGATTCTGCCCCTTCGTCGTTATTTACGGTCTGGGCCGTCTCCCGTTGGATCCTTGGGTCACGGCTACGGCTTCTATGCCTTCGATCTGCGTTGACAAAAGGAGTCGGCTGCTCCAGCGGTGCTTTCCCCGGTAAGGCTCCCAAGATAGGTGGCAGAACGGCAGCGAGTATGTCATTCGCAAGGTTCTGGTGGTCAACCATTGGAGCCTCCGTAGCCTCAAATGGGTTGGACCTGGTCTCATCGGCTAATGGAGCGAACTTGTTCGGGGATGCCGAGAGTTTGGCAACAGATCGCTTTTTCCTCCAATCGTCCAGCACTTTGTCCCGGGGCCTCACTGACTTCATATTCATTGGGTAAACTGTACCCGTTGGCTTCCATTGTTGTTGAGGACGCGGTCTGGATCTGGATCGCTCCCGTGGCCCAGGCTTGCCGGACGGTCCCGCACCTGGAGCCCGGATGGCTGGTGTATCAGTCTCCGGTTGTTGGTTCGTGTGGATCCTCTTGAACGGTTGTTGTACTCGGTTTCTTGGGACACTCGTTTCCCATCCTCAGCTCTTAGATTAGTGGGATGACTCGGTATCGTGCGCCTGTTTCCATTCCGCATTTCTGCCCCGGCACTCATCCGTGAAATGGCCATACATTTTGCAAGCATTGCAGAATTTAGGGAAAAACTCTTATTCCACTGTTTGCTCGACAAAGTCTCCATTAAGCAACTGGATTGTGAGTGACTCCTTGGGCCTCCTCGCTGTATCAATTATGACTTGTATGCGTGGACCATCTAGAGACTCACGTCTAAGTGTGCTAAAGTCCGTTGAGAGTGGTGCGCCGAAGCATGAAGCAATTTTACTCACCGCTGTGAGATTCCAGAGTTCCAGCGGTAGATCAACAAGTCTCAGCCAAATTGGAACCATGACCTCAGGCTCCATATTAGGGTTGAACTTTTTTGGCATTGGCTGGAGCATCAGTGGGATACCGAAGATATCGAACGGCCCCTATTGTCCGATCTTCTCCATTTCTTCCTCACTTCCGAATTGAAAGCAGAGCCACCCCTTCCGGTGGAAGGTGACTCAGGATTTATGCTTCCATTTTCTCATGAGGTCAAAAATAGTCTCCTTTTCGGGGAACCGCCCAATGAACCTGCCAAGTAAACACGCACCCCATCCCCGAGGGATGGGGGTAATATCAGGCTCATCAAGTATAAGAAGATCAGTTTTAAGCATTTCATATTTAATAAGACTAAGATCCTCTTTTTGGTATCTCGGGTCCAGATCGAAATGGGTGGCTATCTTGAGCCACGCTTGGTAGGCCGAAAGCACCTCCACGCCTCGCAGATCATCGGCTAACGTCTCCACAGCTTGGTTGGGCATTTTTTTAAAAGAGAACTAGAGATAAAAATAAAAACTTTATTCCAAGTCGCGAACAATTCTCGGAATCCACTTGATCAAGTGACCTGCCCATACATGCGTATTGAGCTACGAAAGTGAGTCTCGAGAGTTGTTCCCAAGTATTTATTACTTGATCAGGCTGAGTATGCATGGTGATGGATTAATAAAAAAAAGTCATAGAGTAGGATACTTCCCTAAAACTTTGCAATCTTCAGGATGAGGTGGATTGATTCTCTTTCAGGTTAGTCCTTGCTTGTCTGATCTTGACTGATGTCGATTCCTACCAAGACTGGAGAAGTAGTACTATCTGTCCTGCCTGTAGCCATTGCACCCTTGTGCTCATTTATCGGCAGCTTCCTTCCCTCTTCACAGTCTTCCATCCTTCGGCTCCTGCCGCCATTTTTGCTATTAACTGGATCAAGTGACTCTGTGCTTTCTTCCAACTTGATCAGTTCAGAGGTCGGCAAACCGTTCTGGGAACAATTCTCAGCTCGAGATCTGATACAACTTTTCTTCTAGAAGCTCTTCTTTTCCATTTGAAAGTCCGAGGGTACATCCCCATCATGATTACCCGTTTCTTCTTATGATTCGTGTAGGTTCCTTGAACTCTTCTTTTTTCCTTGGGGATAGTCTAGGGTCATAAGGGTCTCTCCTCTTAGGCAGTTTAGGCTACAACCTCAGTTTCTTGCAGTAGATTAGCTTTGCAGCTCATTTCCTAGCTTTTTCATCCTCTGGGCTCGGCCACTCTTCTTCGCAGCAGCCATCTGGTTTGTCTATCACTGGATGTGGCCTCTCTACCTGTGCCTTTTCTCCTTCCACTCCAGGTGCAAATCTCTTCATTCCTTCTTCGAAGACATGCCCTGTTCTTGTCTGGATGTAGAATAATGTAGCGTCGAGTCCCTCACAATGCTCAATGACCTCTTTTTCCTTCCCTTGAGGTTCATCCTTCGCCCTCTCTGGAATTTTACGTGTCATTTCGTCCATGAGAGGTTCGACGATCAACTCTTCTTCAGCTTGGGACTCCTCTTCTGCTGGTTCGGCCTCAACAATTCTTACCTCTTCTTGCTTCTCCAGTGGTATTTTCGACTCTTGCTCAGCATTCGTTGGTCCCCTCTCTTCGGGTTTGCGTACACCTTCTTCATCTTCCTTCTGTTCATCCTCCCTAAACCTTGTTCTGTCCTCTTGTATCCCCTTCATAAAATCAGTTAGTTGAGAGACCTGCTTGATCATTTCATCCATGCTGGATTTCTGTGCATCATACGTGTGCTGCATTTCCAGCGTCAGCTCGTCATTTGATTTTAAGCAACACCTCATGTTCTGCAGGGATACGATCAATCCCTCGATCCTTTCCTATGTAGAATTTGTAGGCCAATCCCTGCCCAAGGGTGGCTCATAGTCTTGTTGAGGATGAGAGTGATATTGATTTTGACTGAGATGGACTTGATGTTGGTGAGATTGAGGATCCTGAGCTTCCTAGTCCTCACTTTGACAGGTTGGGAGATGATCTTCGGCATTGGAGAGCCATGGGTGATAGGGTTGATTTTTGAAAAGGTGGATAATAACTAGAACAGTCGGTTTGGTATACTGGCTGACTGGATTCATAGTCTTGAAAGTCGGAGTAAGATCGGTGCCCTAGATATCCCATTTTCCATGTGGACATTTAAAAAAAAATAAAATTAACTCCTATATGAAGGAGAAAATTACAAATAAACTCCTATAATATAAAAGGAGGAAATTGCAACTGATGTCAAGAGGGCTCGAACTCGGCACCTCATACAATAATGTCTAAGCTCATTGCCGCTAAGACAAAGGCTCTGGACTTGCCATGTGGACACTTGAGTAGTGCTTGGATGCGGCTCTGACTGATATGGGAAAGGTGGGTCGTCTTCAGACCAGCTCCATTGAGGTGGGGCTCTGCTGCTCTCCTATTCTCCATAATGGGGGTATTCATGTTGGTACATGAAAGAGCAGGTTTGTGCAGGTGTCGTGTCAAGCAAAGGATGTGTCCTACTGATCAGGATGGACGTCCCAGCTAAGCCTGAACCTGGTATCAATAACTCCTCAACCCACTTCTACTGACTAGTATAGTGGATGTAAGGGTCGAATCCCACTGAGATGAATGCGCTTTGGTAATTGTGGTGATATTCTGGAAAGGTTAGTTAGCTACCACGCTTTGGGTTGAGATTCTACTAGACTGGAAATTAAGGTGGTACTCTACTGACTAGGAGGTGTGAAAGATGATTGATAAGCAGCTATGTACGTGAGAGTGAGGGAACATTATGTTTCAGAAAATATGTGGAAGGTATGAGGTTACTATAAAAGGCTAAACGGAATATCAGGGAATAAGTGGTAGTTAGGTGACTAGGCTGACAGATCTGTAGGGTACCAGCAGAAAAAGTAGAGAAAAGTAAAGGACAAAAGCATAAAGTAACTAAAAAGTAAAAGTGGTCCCAAACTTGGATGTGGATGTTTTCTTCTTCAACATGAATAAACTCATATTAACAAACCCAGATTCATGGACGAGAAATGCAGATTAACAACATCACAAGAACAGATCTACAATCTAAACTCCAAATCAAAAGATTAAACTAATGAAACTGAAATTACGCTTACTAGGTAACATGCAAGGTGGCAGAAATCACGTAGACTAGGCTTTTAAACTTAAACATTTCAGATCTAAAATCTAACAGCTATCTAAATTCATGAACTCAAATTTATCAATGCGGAAATGAAAACATGCTCTCAACACTTGAAAATTACAGTAACAACTAGATCTACACTATCTAGGCAAAAAGAAACTGAATCAAACAGAAAACGATGCACAAAGACAACTTCATTGCATAAAAGGTGTTTGGATCTAAACGAAATACTTCAAAAGCAAACGGAAATTGAAAGTGCAAGAGGTCCAACGTAAAGATTAACTATGAAAGCAAATAAAGATTGGGGATGAGTCTTCCCAACTTGATCAGTTTAGAGATTGACAACCTGTCATAGGAAAAAATCATCATTTGGGGACCTTGATCACACTTTTCTTCTTACACTTCACCGATTTTGCTAAAGGAACATCACCCTCACGGGTGCCTGCCTTTTCTTGTGGTTCTTGTAAGTCCCCTAAATTTTCTTCGTTTCCTTGGGGCGTAGTCTAGTGTCAGGAGACTTTTCCACCTTGAACGGCTCAGGCCATGGCTCTAGTTGTACCCAGTAGATGGCTCATGCGGCCTTTCTTTCCGACCTTCTCTCCTTCATTTCTGGTCTTTCTTCGCCGTGGCATCCTTCGAACTTATCTATCACTGGAGGTGGTCTCTTTGGCTGTGCATGTTCTCCTTCCACGTTAGACATAACCCTCACTATTCCCCCTTCAAGGACATGCTCTGTTTTCACCTGAAGGTAGAATAATGAAGCTCCCGGTTTCTCAAGGTGTATGGTGTCTTCTTCTTTCTCCATCAGAAGTTTGTCCTTCGCTTCCTCTGGAGTTTTGCATGTTAGGTCGTCCATGAGAGGCGCGATGCTCGACTCTTCTTCCGTTTGAGACTCCTCCTTTGCTAATTCAACCTCAACGGCTCCTGCTTTTCCTGGCTTCTCCAGTGAGTCCTCCGACTTTTGCTCAACACCCGATGGCTCCTTCTCTTCTGGCTCACTTACCCCTTCTTCTTCTAAGCAACACCCATCAGACTTGTCAATTACTGGAGGTGGTTTCTTACCAAGCACATGCACTTTTCTTGATTGGAGATGGAACAATGCAATATCTAGTCCCTTGCAAAGCTTGACCACTTCTCCCTTCGTCCTTTGAGGGTCATCATTTGGTTCATCTAAGATGCTCTGTGACGTTTCATCCTCAAGAGATACAAAGGTAAACTCTTTTTCAGCTTGGGGCTTCTCTTCAACTAGTTCAACTCCAATAACTTCGATCTCTTCTTGTTTCTACAGTGGTACCTCTGACTTGTTCTCAGCACTAGATGTTTCATTTTCCTCTAACTCACTTACACCTTCTTCTTTCCCTTTCTCCTAGTCTCCTTAGACTTTGCTCTATCCTCTTGTATCTCTTTCATCATCTCGGTTAATAGAGCAATCGGCCTAATCATTTCATCCATGTTAGATTTCTGGTCATCATAAGTGCGCTGCGTCTCCATCACCAATTCATCATTTGACCTTGTGCAACTCCTCATGTTCTGTTGTGATAAGATAAACTCCTCAATCCCCCCTTCTGTGGAGTTTGCATATTGATTTTCATTCAAGGGTGGTTCAAAACTCTGCTGAGGTTGGGGTTGATATTGAGGTCGATCAGGACAAGTTTGGTCTTGGTAGTAGTGAGTATCTTGAGTTTGTCAATCCCCATTTGACCATGTAGGAAAATGATCTCCTGCCTCGGTATCGGGTAGGTAGATCTGATAAGGATGACTTGGGAATGAAGGGTAATGACTGGAATAGTCAGGTTGGTATGTCGATGGGCTGAACTCATGGCTTTGAAATCCAGGGTGAGGTTGGTAAGGTGAATATCCCGTTTGCCAAGTGGGTGTTTGGGTGGAGATCGGATAGGGCTCTGTATGGTATGGAAAAGGTGGGTACTCTTTTGCCCAGCTCCATTCTCCACAGTGTGGGTATTTCTGTTGATACACCTCTACTTGACCTCCAGGGTTCCAACTCGCATTTGAACTCCAGATCTCCCTTGTATTCTGGTGACAACTCACTTGATCAGTCTGGAAGTGGGTTTGGATTGGGAAGACTTGAGGTTGTCTTAACTCGATCACTGACTGGAGTGTTTCCTCCAGCTTGTCAACTTGGCTCTTCAGCAGATTATCATTGTCTTATGTGGGAGTACTCTTTACTTTCCCTGGTTGGGCTATGACTGACGTATCGTTGTACTCCCTTTTTGCATTTATAAGCCTTTCCATGACAATCTTGGTCATACTCAACCTGAGTTTGTAGAAACTTCCTCCGCTTGATGAGTTCACTAAGTCCTTGCTCCTTGCGTCCATCCCATCGTAGAACCCTGAATAGACCTCCACTTCCTGCAGATTATGATTAGGGCATCCATCCAGAAGCCCTCTGTATCTGTGCCAATATTTGCTCAGGCTTTCACCACACCCTTGGGTAGCTTCTCTGATTTCTCTTCTAGGTGCATTTGCTTTTGCTGCTGAGAAGAATTGATTCAGGAACTCCCCTTTGAAATCTGGCCATGTGCTGATGATGTTGGACTCCAATCCTCTAAACCAAGCATCTATTCGCCTTTCAAAGAGAGGGGAATAGTTCTCAGCTTGAAATTCTCCTCACTTGACCCCTTTGGCCTTTTCTGCACTCTACAAATTTTGTCGAACTCACGAAAGAATTCGATTGGACTCTCAACACTAGCTCCCAAAGAGGTAGGTAAGATGACAAGTACTTTTGGGTTCACATACACCGCTTCCTGCCCCTGAGTGGTAGATATGGCAGATGTCCGTTCGTCCACTAAGTGGTAATGAAGTGAGCCTATCTCCAGATCAGCTCCCTGGTCACAATGGTGGGTTCCTCTTGGGTTTCCTCATTGTCTGGGGTGGCTATAGATTCACGCGGAATCACGAATGTGATGTCCTCACTTTCCTCATAGTTGGCACCAGGGTCGATTAGTGAAGTGGGAAGTGATTCGTCTTGGACAGTGGTTGGCTCCATTCTTTCTTCTTCCTATGTTCGCCTCCTGGACTCGGTGTTCTCCAACTGTAGTAAACAGAAAACAGAAAACACTCGATCGACATAGATAAGGATCTTGATTCTTCTCTGTGTTGCTCTGTGTCATCTCTCAATCTAAAATCAAAACAACGAAAATATCAACAATATTTACACCCTGTGTCTTACAACAAATGTAGGGTAAACGTCATCATCCCAGGTAACAGCGTTATTTGAAATTTGTGCCACAACTCTAGCATCTCTTCTCTCTTTTATTATCGTTGTGGCTTGCTCAAGTTGGACTGTCGAACTGATTCGGCTAGCCAATTGTATCCCCTTCTACCTGTGAGGATAGGTTAGTGATCCAGAGGATATTTGTCATGATCAACTTAACCTACTCCTACTCGAGTGAGATGAAAAGAAGACTCGAAAGCGCGCTTTCAAAACCTTAACCCACAATACTATTAACTAGTATAGGGAAGTAAGGATCGATCCCACAGAGATGATGTGTTTGACATTTGCTTGCGAGTCATGAAATGGGAATGGCTGCTACCACGCTTTCTAGGGGTGGGTTAAGTTAACTACTTGACCTGGGATATTAAAACTAACTAAACTGATCAACTTATGAAAATTATACTAGTCTACTTCATCAACTTAACTAAACTTTCCATAAATGGACAAACAGAATAAACGGGGGATTGTCAGTCCCCTGCAAAGTGTACGATAATGTAAAACATTTTTAATAACTTTGTCTTCTTCACAAAATCAACAAGAAAAACAAAGTAGAAGAAAACAGATCTGAGAAGCTACGGAGGACGGAACATCAAAACAACTCATAAAATTAAATGTACTCCTAAAATCTAAACTACGACTACGTAAATAAGAAACTACCCCATAATCATTCAGAAATAAAACAGTAGCTACCAGATCTAAATAGAAACGTGAATTGAAAACTCAGATCTGACCAAACCAACATAAAATAAAACACTTGAGTTGAGATGTACAGAAATCAAGACAGATCGGAAACAACACGCACGAAAATAGAACACATCAGCTGGAAATGAAAGCATAACTTCAAATCTACTAAATCAAACATCAAAAGTCGGTAACATCCAGAAATGAACTACAAAAGCAGGAAATTGTTTCATCACCCCTTCTCGGAGTGGAATAAAAGAACTGAAAGATTAAAACAAAATACCAACACCAAAACGCCAACTAAACTAAACTAGAACAGGACCAAGTGTGTGTGTGATGAAAACAAGAAGATGAAGTGTTTGGAGCTCTCAATTCCAGCTCTAGAAGAGAGCCGAAAACTAATTAGTGACACCGATCGAAGCTCTCCTCCTTTCTCCTTCTCTATGTCCATTTATAGGAAGACGTGAGGTCTGGATCCTTTAGGGCATTTGTTCTTTGAAAGGTCGTCTTTACCCTTTGCCCTTGAGGATTTTTCTTGTGCGACGCATTAGTCTTCTCATTGGTTGCTCCGCTGCGTGTCATTTGCTTCAACTTGATCCATTTGTGCAGCAATTTGGCTCCTTCTCCTGATTCATTCATCCGCCCAGTTGATCAACTCAGTTTCTGAACATGGCGGACTTACACACACCTGGCTCAAAATTGGACGTTAGTTTACAAAATTTGATGCAGTTTTAAGGTAGGAAACATGCGTGAAATGAGCCTCATCAAACAATCAAATGTATCATATAGCTTGGGCAGTAGTTGAAGTTAAGAACAAGGTTTGTTGGACTTGGTTCATTAACATTCTAGTGGAAGAACTGAACTTGGGTGAAGGGGTTGGAATTACTATCACAAGTGATCACCAAAAGGTATAATCTAAATTAACATTTTACTTTTGCATTAACTGAACACTTAGATTACAACTTACACAAATATTTATGACTGTAGCTTATCCCATTGGTTGAGCATAGAAATTGTGCAAGACACATTTATGCCAATTGGAAAAAAATTCACAAAGGTCCTGAATTGAAGCAGCTCTTTTTGGAAGATGGTTAGAAGCACCTACATGTAGGAGTATGATTTGGAATGCCGGGAGTTAGAGAAGGAAGATGGGCAAGCTTTTGTTGATTTAATGGACAAGAACCCGAGCGGATTCTGTAAGGCCTTCCACACCCCAACACAATGCTCTGATGTGAGTGTTCAATTCATATATTTTGGAGGCTAGAAATAAACATATAATAGACATGCTTGAGGAGATGAGAACAATGCTTATGGAGAGGTTGTACACAAAGTATGTAGAAATTGAATATGTTGGGAGTAGTTCATTCGTGTGTCCAAAAATTAAAAAGAAATTAAATGTAATGCTATTTGAGAGCATAAATCGTACGACAATACCTGCAATAGGGGGGAATTTCGAAGTTATTCACTTCGATGACATATTTGTAGTTACTCCTTCAACAAGACAGTATGGTTGTAGGATGTGGGATTTAATAGACATCCCTTGTTTGCATGATGTTGCTGCCATTAACTTCCTGAAGCGGGATGTGGATGAATATGTCCACCAATACTTTTCAGTGAGCAAGTATAAGGTGGCATATGGGTATGGCCTACCAGCTATGAATGGGGAGTTACTATGGCATGTTGCTGAAGGTTTTCCAGTCACCCCACCACATGTGAGAATGAAGTCAGGTAGACCTAAGAATGTTAGGAAGAGGGACCCATTTGAGAAGGATCTGGCCAGACCAAACAAGCTAAGGAAGATATGTGTGATGGCTTGCCAGAACTGTATCCAAGAAGACCAGAACTCTAGGGGTTGCAAGAATGAGACTGCCATCTGCCAGAGAAACCAAAGGTCGGTTTTAGTATGACTTTAATACATTGATTTGTGTCTTGGTCTAATACATTGTGAACTGATTCAATTTTCGTCTGCCAAAAATGGGAAGGCCGCCTCTCAAGACGCCACAAGAATCGATGTCACATAGTGGCACCACCACGATTCGAGGGAGAGGAAAAGTGAGGGATGGAGCAAGTCCGACTGGAGCAGACCCAATTGGAGTAGGCTCTACTCAACAAAGTGCAGCCTGAAGATAGTGACATGAAGATGTTCTTTGTTTGTTTCTATTCCGTTAACTGCTTGGTGTTGTTATGTTTGGTACATTTGGAGATATTTGGGATGTGTTCTTGGCTTTTGGTGATATTTGGGATGTTTTGTTGACATTTGACATGTAATATTTGGGATGTTTTATACCTGGAATCCACTTTCCTTATCTTCATCAGCATTTGTTCTCCAGGTTCTTCAACTTAACCATTTTGTACCTCTTCACTAAGAGTGTCCACAATGGGGGAGCCGCGGCCCGTGGCTCGGTGTGCGGCCCCCCAATGCAGAGAGCCGAGAGCCGGGGTGCAGGGCCGAGAGCCGAGGACGAGCCGCGGCCGCGGCCTTCACGCGGTTGAGCCTTGTGAGCCGCGGCCCTCCATTGCAGTGTGGAGATGGAGGCCCCCACCGGGGGTCGCCGAACCGGCGCTGGTGGGGGGCGAGGCGGCGACGGTGGTGGTGGGAGGCGAGGCGGCGGCGGCGGTGGAAGGCGAGGTGGCGGCGGTGGGAGGCGAGGCGGCAGAGAGCAGGGGCCCACCGGGGGCGGGCGAGGCGGAGACAGAGAGCCAGAAACGGCGGTGGCCGAGGTGGTGGTGATCGGCGGGGCGAGAAGTACAACGACGACGAATCCCTCGCTGTTGCGCGGGCTTGGGAGGCGGTCACGACGAATCCGGTCATCGGCACGGATCAGACCGACTTTTGCTTCTGGAGGCGCGTCCTGACGTTGTACAACGGCTTCAAACCAGAAGGCAGTGCCGGATGTGATGAAGGCCAGATCCGGAAGAAGTTCGGCCGGATCAGTAGAGCTGTGAAGAGGTTTAGGAGCATTTACGAGAAACAGCTCCAGAATGCCGAAAGCGGCCGCAGCGAAGCCGACGTACGGGCATTATCGTATCAGTTGTTTAATACTGAACGTTGGCCCAAGTTCACCTACTGGAATGAATACATGCTTCTCCGAGACTCCCCTCAATTCAAGGCGATCTGCGATGAGGAGACCGGTCCTACTGGGAAGCGGACAAAAATCGGGGCCGACGACACCTACAGCAGTGGTAGCGACTCACGTGCATTCGACCTGAATGACGATGTGAGGGATGAGCCCCCTCGGCAATGTCGAGGCGCCAGCGCCCGCAGGGCCAACAAGCCGCCATCCGGGAAACTAGAACCGCTTCCCAAGTCTCTCGGGCGAGCGCGGCGACACCGCGCCCTTCACCGACCGCGGCGTTGACTTAAACACTGGAGGTGCAGATGATGAAGCAACTTGCGGATAACTTGTCCTTGTACGAGAAGTCGAACGGACCCTATCACCAAGATGATGTACTACGACCTCATTCTTAGATTGAGGTCGAAGTTGGGCTTCTCCGTTCAGTCGAAGACAGGCGAAGCTAGCGCCAGTGGGGCCGGTGTCGGCGGCGGTGGAGGAGGTGAAGAAGATGTGCCGGATTCCGAAGACGCCACCGAGTAGGTAGCGGTGGCGTTTTTTTATCTTTTTATGTTGTGTTTTTTAAAAAATTTCGTTGTAGAATTTTCCCCTATCAAAAGTATGACGAAAATTTATCTCTAATTCGTAACTTTATTAAATTATGTTTATTTCCCAAATTATTAGTCTACTAAAATTTAATATAGTGAAATTAAAAAATAACATTAAAAAAAGCAAATAAATTAAAATTTTTTTTTAGAGGGCCACATTTGGTGGCCCTGGTTATTTTTGTTAATTTTGTTACTTTTACCATTGCGGAGGGCCACATAAGAGCCATGAATGGTGGCCGGGCCACATTTGGTGGCCTTCAAGGGCCACCATTGTGGACACCCTAATGAACTATTTTATGCAAGATGTGGCTTCACACTTAAATGATGATCCATTTAGATTCAATAGCTCTTCAGTGTAATAGTCTGGAATTAAAACTGAATTGGCTGGGAGTGGTCATATGATACTGCCGATGCACTTTTGTGTTTGATATGTAGTGTTTGTTAACGTTATTTCTTAAGTTTCAGTTGACTTGAGAGCTGTGTGAACTTTGTTTTCTTCAGTTTTTAGTTGATTAGGTCTAGGACTCTATACCTACAAGATAAATTCACAATCTCAATGGCATTGGCAAGAGATATATGACGACCAACTGAAATGAATATGGATTTGAGGAATCCTACAGTCAATCACAATGCCTTCAAGAAGATTGCGGCATATTCAGAATAGAAATATACAACTATACATCACCACTATATATTAATAGTGCTTAGATTATTAACTGGGGAACATAAAATGAACCAATCTAAATGGCAACACACATTCTTGAGAGCTCTTAAAATTAGTTTCCTTGATCACATCGAATTCTAAGCTGAAAGTCTCTCAAATTTCAATAATCCATCAAATTTAACAATACAAAATCCGTAGTTGCATACTACATTACATTGGAGTTGAAATACATTACACTATTACATAATCCGTCTAGTATACTCCCTCCGTCCCAGCTTAAGCGAGACGTTTCTATTTTGGCACAAGAATTTAGGTAGTGGTGTTTAGTGAATTAAATTATTAATAGTAAAGTAAGAGAGAGAATAAAGTAAAAAAGAGAAAGAAAGAAAAAAGTAAGAAAGATGATAAAGTAAGAAAGAGAAATAGAGAATAAAGTAAGAGAGAGGATGAAGTAGCAGAGATAAATGAGTTGATTGTTGCCAAAAAAGAAACGTCTCACTTATGTTAGGACGTACTAAAAAGGAATACGTCTCACTTAGGCCGGGACAGAGGGAGTAATATAGACTAGAAGCCAGACCACGACACATAAACATAAAATGACATACTTCAAGTTCTGGTTTTGTCGATGCAAATTTTCAGCCACAATTTGCATATAGTTCTCTTGATTCGGTGGCAAAGATGGATCAATGCAGTGGAAGAACTTGCAGTCGTCTTCCATCCAAATTTGGCACCGATAGAAACGTTGTCCAAGATTGGCTTCCGTCCCCAAAGTTACAACTTCAGCTTCAATTCTGTGATTACAAACCACAAATTCGGGCCTTGGCCAACTCCTGTGGCATCCTAAATCAATTTAAATCAAATCAAATCAAATTTATACTCAAATTATAGGGGTTGGACAGTGGCGGGCAACAAATCAAAAGAGACTCAACAAATCCGCAAACTTAAGGCTAATGAAAAACATTTCAACTCAAATGCAAATCAATTAAACTCAACAATTAATTTATAGTTAATGAAATCTGCAAATCTGAAAATTAATTCAACTTGTTTCTAAAAATTGAATCTGTGTTCATGCCTAAATTCAACTTGTTCAGACTTGTTTCTGAAAATTAATGCAAACTCAATCAAATCAACAAATCTGCAAACTGAATACTAATTGTGCTCAACAAATATGTGCTCAACTCAAAACTGTGCTCAACAAATTCATGCCTCAATTCGAGTTCGAATCGAATCGAACCCTACCCTAAATTCGAAAACCCTACACGAAATCGAACCCTACATCCAACAATCGATTTCGAATCAACATACATCCAGCGAAAATCAAACTCATTGCATGGATTAAATCTAACCTCATATTTGATTGAAGACGAAATAGCGACGGGAATTGCAAATAGAGAAATAGCGACAGGAATTGCGTCAGGAGGAATTGCAGATGGAGGAGGAATTGCAGATGGAGGAGTATAACTCAAATTGATTCATTTTAATTCAACTGAAACTACACAAAATGACGTCGCTTTATGCGTTTAACAGCGACGTCGTTTTGTGTTTTGACGATTGCCATGTCACAACTTCGGCGGCCACGTAGGACAAGTTTTTGCTGAAAATCTACCGGGTCATGTTGGATGAGAAATTTACACAGTCCAATAAAATTCATGACTTTTAACGCAATAATTAAAATTCTTGGAAAAAATTAAACTTTTGTAAAAGTTCATGACTTTACAAGCCCTAATTATAACGGTTGTAGATATTTGCCACTATATCAGTAGAGATCTCCCTGAAGCCTAGTATATTTACATACCCTAGAGATCTCCCTGAAGCCTAGGACATTTATATACCCTCAACTCTACCCTACAATACTCTTTTTTAAAGTATTAAGTAGGAGTACTACTGATTAGAAATCCAAAATATGGTACAAACTTGTCGACGACAGCAACAAGAAATAAGAGCAACACTAGGATTTATACAACCAGAAAATATACAAAACACCTTGTTGTAGGCATTTTCTTAAATTAGCATACATAAGCAGAAATCACAGCTTATCAAATGTACAGCCATAACTTAACATTTGGAAATTTACCTCTATATTACAACCTCAGCATTTTCTAGTCATTTTTATCGCCTCTTGGACGGGCAACCCGTCCCCTGCGCCTCTTAGCTATAAACTACGCTCTCTATGTATAAACATTAGCACTACACAATGTACGTACTTTCCAGTACAGCTAACTTCTTTATTTGCAATTAAGTTCATACCCGAAAGAAAGATTTGCACGAGCAAACACGATTAAGGTGACGAGAAACCACGACTAGCCAAACTAGGCTGAATTAGCTGTACAACTTTCCTACAGCACGTCTACACAGCATTTGAGGTCTGAGCAGCGGCAGCGGCAGCAGCAGCAGCGATTCTCCTCTCTGCCAAGACAGCAGAATATATATCATTTTGCCAGAATCATAGTTTTGGAATGGACCAGTTTCAAGAATCATGTGGAGAATATACAACTGGAATGGTTAGGATATGCATACCACCAGTGGCAACAAGTTTCTCTACACGAGCTACTATATGCTTCCCATATGTGTATTTCTTTAGTGCATTCAGATGGACCTTAATTCTACCCATGATCAGTTCACGCTCCTGATCGCTACATGTCTCAAGCACTTTCTGTACGACATAGTTTGCAAACTGGTCTTTCATCATAGCCTGGTAGCAGAGACTGGTTAGAAAGAAGAATTAACATAAAGTAAATTTGACAGAATAAATACCGAAATTAGATGTTTGATTCATCACTATAGTACTACTCCTATTACCCATGCTTAATTGAAAAGATAAACATAAGAACAACAGTTATGAATCTGGATTCTAATATTGACCAAACCAGAGTTCCTCGGACCATTTATTTCTATGTCTAGACAACCATTTCCCATGACAAAGGCAGGGGAGATATCTGGAGACTTGACAATGCAGTGTGGTATTTTTCTGTTATTGGTGGAAGGATTTGAATTCCCACTAAATTTTCAAGGTAAACCGTTTTATTTAGAGTTCCATTCCAGAAGTAGCATGGGGACAAAAGCAAATATAAACCCTTGAACCAATAATATTACTGTGATAGTGTGATTGTTGATGGCAAATAAGTGATTAAATGTAAGTTGCTCAACTCCATTATTGGAAATCAAAAGGACTATAACCTGAAGCGGTTCATTTTCATCAGTTGTACCAAGCATCTCAGTCACCAGGAACTGACGTTCGCTTGGGTCACCAAAAGTCAAGCATTTCTCAACAACATTCGATGCAAATTTCTGCTGGCTCATCTGAACTATCTTTCCAGCTAATTCCTGAATTATGGTTGTTCGCTCATGTGGCTTCCCATGCTCGAGTACATGCTACAATATCAATATGGAAATTATTAAAAGAAAAGTTCCTTCACCAACTAACCAGTTCGAAGATACATTTGTTAGAATACCAATGATTCCATAACCAGAGAAAGAAATAATATGTCAGTGGACTAGTATTGAATGACTGCAAGAGCTTAAATAAAGCACTTTAACAAGAGAATCACCACAGCACAGCGAATAGTACTATGGAACTTTGAAAATGTAGCACAGATGTAAAATTGTATTATAAACTCCTACCTACCCCTATCTGTGTACCTGTGCACTTTTGAGGAAGCAAAGAGAAAAGGGTACAATTTGCATTTATTGAAAGATAACATAAATAATTCTGAGTAAGAGGATTGTAAATTAGCAAAGGTTGCAAAGTGGAAGAAGAGACAGACTTCAGGGATACTGGTACTATGGAATCAGAATCAATATGGAACCTAGGTGTGTACACCTATATTTGAAGTTCTCCAGGTAAAACTTTAAAACAAAACTTAAATTTTAAAGCATGCATGCAACAAGCCCTCTTGCATCTACATAGTACCTCATCAGCACCTCCACCATACACAAGGCTACAAGTATGGTATGACTCAACAGTGCAATATTACAAACCTGAACAACATAATTCCCATACTGATCCTGTGCTAGCATGCTTACGGACCCCATAATCTCTTCCATCATTTTCATCTGGGTGTTTTCATCCTTACAGTGCTCGAGAACTCTCTGCAGATACAAAAGCATCTCACAATTAAAGTGATATTTCAGCATGAATCAAGGTCAAAAAGGACAGAAAGACCATAAACTTTTCCCTAACCTGGATCACACGGCAGCCATATGGATGAGTGGAGAGGGTGACAACTTGATCAAAAAATGTTGACACAACAAATTGAATATGCTCCTCAGGAACACACTCAATGCACTTCTGAATGACATGATTTCCATTTTGATCACGAACACATCGCATGACATGCCCATCCAGCTCTTCAACCATTTTGATTTTCTGATCAACATTAATAACTTCTATTGCCTGCATAATTGCATAACATTACCCACTTCAACAACAAAAAGAGTATTTTTTGGAAGAATAAGTGCCTCAAGTTAAATTAAAAGTAACACATTTGATAAAAATTTGCACTTTTATGTCTTAAATGGGGATTTTATACATAAGCAAGAAAGTTATCCAGTAGGATTTGAGATGCATATCTTATGTTTAGTTCACAAAATCATAAATGCTACCTTTTGTATCACTCGGCAACCATACATCTGGAGGCTTAGTGTCAGTACATGTCCAAAAAGTTCACTGGCTAATTCTCTTCTTTGTGATGGCAGGCCATGTTCAAAAAACTGGCAAGAGAAATGATCAGCTCCTGTACTAAAAAGGTCTATAAATAGAAGACCCAATTAAGTAAAATAGGTTAACTTAATGACTGGCCAAGTATTTTAGGTACCTTTTGGACTACATAATTACCAAACACATCTGTAATTAGTACAAGAGCTTGAGGAAAAATTTCCTCGAAAACCATGCACTTCTCTTCTGTTGTGGCAGTTTCAAGCTTTTGTTGAATGAATCGGCTCCCGTATTGATCAGCGCTTGATGTTAAATTGAAAATAAATCAGATATCAATCTTCTCTATTAGACCATCACAATTTCAAAAAATTATATACCTGAACTCAACAACATGGCCAGTGATCTCTGAAAGCTCAAAGCATCTAGCTCTATTGCTCTTGAACTCTTCCAGCAGAGAAGAACTGAAGCTAGGGTCCAAGTGCCAGGGTCCAATGATTCCCCCAGTTGCATTTCTAATCCCGCCAGGGTATCTATTGAATTCACCATGCCTGATGGGGCTACCAGGTCCTCCAAATGAATGCAGAATTGCTGGGCTTGCTGAGGGACTGCCAGGATATGACATTCCAACTCCAAAAGCAGGATTTCCATAGTAACCATGAGGACTAGATACACCACTTTTTCCACCCAATGGAACACCATACTCTGAATTCGGAGAAGGCAACAAATTTCCAAGATAGGCCTTCTGAAGCAGGTCCAAGTATGAATCACCCATGTAATTCCTGTCAACAGATTGATTATTAAGAGCTGCAACTTGTGCTGCAGAGTATTCAGTCGTTCTCAAGTACTGAAGATACAAAGGGTCAACAAAAGGTGCCTGCAGCACACTCCCATTCATCTGGTTACTTATCCTGCTCAGATTCAGCTCAGGAATTTTATTTGATCCTCGCAACATTCTGGAGTCCATTCCAGATGCAGCCATAGCAGATGCAGCAGCAGCATTCTCAAAGAGGGGAGGCAAATTGGGGCTCCCAAGTTGACCATAGATTGGACTCATAGGATAGGCACTTCTATGATTTGAAAATGATGAATTGGGAGTACCCAAAAGCTGATACTGAGGAAGTATGCCACCTCCGCCGTTCACTGCAACACTAGAAGATCCTTTTCTGTAGATGTTACTCGAAGGAACACCGTTTTCTTGAAGCTCACCTTGAAGATATGCATTATTACTGAGATGTGACATATATCCGTTGCTTAGAACAGAATCAGAGGTGCTTGTGTTTGCTGGTTGAGGTGAAGAAGACATATTTGACTGCCTAAGTTCTTGATTATTCTTATACATGTGTTGTCTAACGTTATCTTGGCCTCCTTGCATAGATAAAATATAATTTTTATGACCATCCGCATTAGGCTCATTATGAGAGGATAAATGATGCTCCTCATCCATGATGCCATTCGAGAGGTTCACTCCCGATAAGGCAGCAACGAGATCGTCAGTATCCTTTGAGTGAGAAGATACTCCTCCAAAGGGGCTGGCATTATTAATGCTTCTTTTTTCTGTATTCCCAGCCCTGCCTCCACCAATAGGAGTTGGGCAAGGGCTGGGAGCTCTTGCAATTCGTTGAGGATCGGATGTTGAGCTTCTTGACAAGGATGCACCCAAAGCAGCAGCATAAGAATATGAAGAAGGTCCTCCACAATGCTGAACACCTGTTGAACTTTGCATATTTGAAGCTGAGAGTGATGGGTCCGAGGATGTAAAATCTCCATAAAGATGAGCCAAATCAGCTTCTGCTGATGAGCTCAAAGCATTGACATTCTCATCAAAAGCACTTCTGCTGGCCGGTCTAGAAGGGTTCGTAGAATTCAGAGTAGCACAGCTAAAGTCATCCTGCATAAACAGAAAGAAAAAATAAGACACTAGAACAGTATACAACCTACAGCAACATCATGATGGTTTGAGATGGACGAAACTTCAAAGGGGAAAAGAAAAAAAATCGTAACTTTATTCCCACAGACAATAACAAGAGAAACCTAGAAAATCCGGTAGCAGAAACAGAAAAAGTATGGCTATAAGGGCATATTGGAGAAAGATAAGTAAAAAACCATTATCTTGACATTCAATTGAAAAAGGAAATGAGAGAATAATCCAAGCTGCAAGCATATTGGGAATGAAAAAGAACATACATTTCTACCATAACAATGATAACCAGATCAAGCAAATCAAGTTGCGATAGCATCTCTGAATTCTGTGTCACCTACTACTACTAAACTACTACTCCCTCCGTCCCATAAAATTATGTGCATGTGATATGGCATGGGAATCGTCTGATTTAAGAAAGTTGCATTTGTATCATTACAACATTTAAAAACCTACAATCGAATTGTAACATAAGAAGCTGGAAAATCCCAGTACCTCAAGCCATGTATCGAGAAGAAAGAAACGTCTGATTTAAGAAACAAGGGACAGCATGACCAGAAAGAGCAATGTAGCAGTATACTAACCTTAAATATCTCTACAATACTCTTTTGCTTGCTACCTAGTCCTAATCCAGGAAATCCAATTAGTCCGTCAGCGCCCCACTCCACATGACCCTGCAGCCTGTCCAAGTCCTCACTCTCCTGCTTGTTCGAGTTGAAACTATATGGCGATGGAAACACGGATCTCACACCATTGCCACTATCATCTCTACTGACCTTCCTCCTATCACCAATGGCAGAACTCCCTCCTTGAAACCTCTGAGCAAACCTCAAATCCTCCCTCGGAATAAGAGGTGGTGGCAGCCTCGGGTTCAAATTGACATTCGAGTGATAATAAGATAAATACGCGGGATCAGACCTAAGTTCCTCTTCCGACATGAACCCATTGCCACTGCTTTCCGTGAAATCAGCAAAAGCCGGACCACTCGCACCAGCACTGTGGCTAAACACTCCCCCAACTGCACTCCGCGAACCATCCACAGTAGGTGGAGCCGATCCACTCCTGTACAAATTTAGCTCCTTTTCAAGATCATCAGAATCTTGCTTCCGCTGTTCACGGAGCTCGAAAACCATTTCCTTCTCAAAAACATCTCCAAACGAATTTTCATTACCCCCAATCATCGACCTTGTACCCAATTCAGATAAGTGATTCTTCACAAGCTCAATATCCCCATACAAAAACTGCTCATTCCACAAACAAATAAAAGCTCAAATCAACAACAGAAACGTAGAAACATAAACAAATTACTAAAATCCACGAAAAACACAGTTAGCAAAAATTGAATATTGCAGCTCCAAACTCATAAAAATCGAAACATTGACTATCAGTTATGCAGAAAAATCAGTTCTTGAAGATTAATAAAATCACCCAAACAACTCGACGAGAAAAAACTCACTTTCAACGTAGGTTGAGTAACCGTAAATCAAATAAGTTATAGCCATTGTCCTTCATTGAATCTCAAATAAATGTTCAATATTACACGTTATTAAAAAGAAAATGACAAAAATCCAAGGTGCCTGCCTTTGACAGAGTGGAACTGTGTTGGATTAGAGTTTGTGCGAGTGAAGCAGGGGATCACAGGTTAATTTAACAAGGAAGAAGATCAATCTACTGGCAGCGAATTGAACCCCATTTAGGGTTTTGCTTCTAAGCTAAAGAGAGAGTGAGGTCTGTGAGAGTGGCATGGCACGAACAAACGTTTCTCTAAAAATGCGCTACATTTATTTATTTAATTAGAAAGATTATAAATTTATAATTAATCTAATACTCCCTCCATCTCCAAAGAATATGTACTTTGGGTTTGACACGAGTTTTAATACGAAATTTGTAAAATAAGAGAGAGATCGAAAGAAAATATATATAAAGTATTGTGCAGAATGGATCCCCACTTTATTAGAGATAAAAGAGTTTCCAAAATTAGAAAGTGCATATTCTTGTGGGACGGATTAATATAGAAAGAGTGCATATTCTTATGAGACGGAGGAATATTAAGATAAACGCTTTCAGAGTTTTAGTACTGCAATAATAAAGTGTGAAAGATAAAAGCATTTCAGATTTTTTTAGTCTCGAATAATTTGGTGTGTTCATATAATCAAGAACGAAAAGTATAGTCCATATACTAGGTTGGTTCTATATAATTAAATAAGGTTTTTATAAGGTCAAATATTATTTTATTGACTAGAGTTTAAAAGCATATGTAACTCATGCGATTTCCCACACTCCCAAGTCATACATATCCTGTGTTACATCATAGTCCCTTCGTTCGTCATTAAATGTCTTATTTTTACTTTCCGTCCGTCCGTTAATAAATGTCTTATTTCATTTTTACTATATATGGTAAGTGGATCTTACATTCCATTAACTTATTCCACTCACATTGTCACGACCACATCTCCCTAGTCAAAGAAAGTGTAGCTATATCGCGACTAAATCTTACTGAAACCGTCTCAACTCATCATAAGATGCTTAATTCAAAGGAAACATTGTCTGAAATGTGTTGAGGGTACAAATCATACTGAATCAGAGTAGTTATGGGACAATTGTCTTCGCTAAAAACAAGTTCTAAATTTGCGTAACGGAAGAGTACCAAGACATATGTAATATGTACGAAGACATACTATATCAGCTTTCTTCCTACTTATTCAATCTTCTCTCCCAACACCTCCTCAGCTTCGACAACGATCAACCTGCACATTAAGGAAAACAATATGCAGGGCTGAGTACTTGATGCACTCAGTGGGTTCATGCCGAAAATATTTTCTCTTTTAGTCGTCAGCCAACTTGAGTGAACACGGGGGTTTTTCTGAAATAAGTCCCAGTCACCTAAACTGTTGATTCTTTCTAAAAATAGACTGCAGTCATTTAAACTTCTGATGATATACCATATCTATTCTGGGGAGCCGGGAATGTGGCCACATTCCAACGTCACTGGACCGGTCAACGCTGGCGCTAGCTCACGGTCCCTGTGTGTACACTAGTCCGAGTAGGGTTTTCGGCCCTACTGGGGCCCGAATTCGATTTAACTGGTTGGCATAGCCAACAGATAGGCAATCATAAATAAAAAAAACTGGGCATGACAACTCATTCAAAATATTCACATTTTCACATAAATCACATTTCTCAAAGAAAAGAAGCCCACCTCGCCTGCTTAACTCTTTCAAACGGGCGCTTCCTGACTTGGGATTACTCGTCGTGCGACGACGTTCTTTTATAAAAATAATATGCTTAAATTAGGCTTTAAGTAACTGGCTGGCCTAACGATCGCGGTCATTTTCTCTTGGATTCAAGTTATATGGAAGAGATAACTGAACCGGATGGATCAGTTAACAAATGTTGTTGCCACTTGATCAAGTTGATCTCGCTATCGCACGCCACCAATATAATTTATAAACTCCCAATTTTGCACTACTTTAACAGTAAAGCGGCAAGTTCGGGTTCGATCCCACAGAGAAGTTAGTGTATTAAGTGTGTGAGTAGTTAACATGGGGTTGGCTGCTGCCACGCTTTAACTTGGGAGTTTTTAACTACTGATTTTTACTCTAGACAGAATTTAAGTCACTAACTTGATCAAGGAAATTTTAACTACTAGGTCAAGCGAATTTCAGAGTGGAATGAAAATTAACTATGTGAAACAATAAACACCATGATGAAAACGAAAACAGCTTTGATTAAAACTAAAACTCAGAACAGTACAGCGTGAAATTTAAACTAAGCTAACACTTCGGAAATACGAAAGCAAGTAAAACCGGGGAGGTCCTCGGCGGGAAATTTAAGAATACGCCGACAGATATCATGTATTCTGCAGCGCTCCTTCGATCGCCCTTTCTAACTAAGCGTTACTTTATCTAAGCTATCTAGAGAACTGAACTAGACTAGAGAGCTAAACTAAACTAAACTAAACTAAAGACGGAAAGTAAAGGATCAGATCTCTTTTGCGTGGTGGCACATCCTCTATTTATAGGCTTGGCATGACTTCCAGCTGGATAACGATCTTGGCAGGGAATATTCGCTCATGCTGAGAATGAGCGACTCATTGATTGCTACGTGCTTTCCTTCTAGAATGACGACGCTTTCCTGTTACAGATTCGTGACTTAGCTCCGTCCTTGCGTCTCATATATCAGCACGTGTCCCCTTCTAGAACGTTGTCCTTGATAACAGAATGTTGCGCACCATCCAACTCATAGCCTCATGTGTCCTTCTTCTGGAAGCCAGCGGTCCCCTCCTTGATGCTTGATTACTCCCCTTGATCAATTCCCCTACTTTCTGGCCTTTTTCCCCTATTATACTTGCTTGATCAGTCTGGCCTTGTTGCCTTGGTCAAGTGGCATTTCTGCACATTTAACACTTGTTTTGCGTGATAAAACCGATCAAGTAGCGTACATTTTACCCCAAACCGATGCATGAAATGAGCCTTATCAAACTGCTCACACTTAAAACATACTTGTCCCCAAGTATAAAGAAAAAAGAAAAGAAAAAGATAAGGCAAATTTCAGGCATGGTTTACTCATTAAAAGAAAACGAAAAAAACAAGACTCGAAATAAAAACACATATTCACATAGATGAATTAGATCGAATAAATTTCCAACAATCATACCCGAGGTCGAGGTCAATCCATTTGCCAGCAGCTTATGTTTCTTCCTTTTTGCTTTTACTTGATCAAGGTGTCAGTTCGTCAAGATTGCTCAATTTAAAAACCACTGTTCGATTCACTCAGTCACTCATTTCTCACCAGAGATGTTAAGACTGTTCACTCGGTATTGCCACAAATTTAATACCTCGAATCGGATTGCACAAGATAGTTCCTTAAGGTCCTTGTTTCGGGTGTAATGAGGCTTAAGGATAGTGGTGTATCAAGGTAGGGTCCTAGGGGTTCTAAGTTTAAAAATATAAATTGTAAAAAGAAAAAACACGTGAGTCAAGAAATCAAAGATTTGAACTATTTATTTCGCCACTAGATATCTTACTTGGTCAAGTGGCGACTTCTAGCCTTGAACTTTTGGCTTATTTTTTCTAACTTTCGACTTATCGGGTCAGGTTACAACTTTTCCCGCCCTCTTTTTCTCAAACATTTCTCGATAACAACAATTTTTTTTTTACTTGATATCTGACTTGATCAACCTGATTGACTAACTCGCTCAACCTGACTACCCTTTTATTTTTACTTTCTGTCGTACTACCCCTTTCTTTGAAATGACTCATCTCTCTGACCCCTTTTCCTCACGTATTTATAAAAAGTATATGGATGTGGGTCTCAGTTATCAAAGAAAGGGTAAAAGTGTATGGGCTCAACTTGGTTAACTAAGCGGTGACTTGCTTGACGAGGCGGGTTCGTGGAGCGAAAAAAGAAAAGGCTCAAATTGGTTAAGTCCTAAGCCTTTAGTCCTTACTACTTGTGCAATTTTCATCTAGATATAAAAAATTCAGCCTCTCGTAAAAATTTTTCCTTTGTAACAATAGTAGAAAATGTTCTACTTTGGCTTATAACTCACATATAGAGAGGCTTCACAGTAAGTTTTTTTAAAAAAATTGTGCATTTCCATCATACTTGCGTCGTTCAAACTGATCAAGTTTTTGCAATCAAGTTTCTACATGTAAACATACTGATTCATTTCTTTAACTCTTCCCAAAGTAATCAAATCTTCCACTTATCCGATTTCATGCATATTGCCTATTTATTACTAATTGATATTTTGTGTTCAAAATTTCTAACATGTATGACTTTTATTTTCTGGAACTAACCCTCCCACTGCATATGAACTCGTCCTCGAGGGACTGGATGCAGTGGAAAAAGGGTTAGGCAACGACACAACAGAAACCAAGGAAAACTTCTTACACTTAGACCAGACACTAAGCTAAGTGTGAGGCAGTGCCTACAATCAAACATGCCTATCAAAACAGAAAAACAACAAACAAAACACATAGGCAAATATAGCAAAACGAGCATGCATAACTTCTCACACTTAGACCCAACACAAGTCTAAGTGTGAGGTGGAGCAGAAAATCAGTTATATATACCAAAAATAAATAAAAATAAAATTGTTTTGAAACTTGAAATGAGTAGAGATCGGGGGGAGTTGTACTTAAAGCTTCCTTAGAGGTTGACCAGGAGATGCTGAGGGTGGCCGGGAGGATGATGGGCGCTGAGACGGAGGAGAGCTTGTAGAGGGAGGTGGCGGTTGGCTGGCAAGGGTCTGTTGGCGGATCGCCTCCAGAATCCTAGCTTGAGCAACCAGCTGGGCATGAGAGTTTTCCACCAGATGTGTAAGCATTTGCTCTATGCGGTGCCTCCATTCATTGTTAGTCCGTGCAGCCTCATTTGGCTCTGTCATGGGGATCATCTCCAGCCTTCGTCTCTGCTGCTTCTCAGGGCTTTCCGAACGATCGGCCGTCCTCCTTTCATCCTCGCGCATGGTCTCCTGCTGCTCTATCTGCTTTTCCTGCATAGCCTTTACGTAGAAGCGAAGCTTCCCGCCAGGTACCCGTTCAAGTACTTGTATTCTTACAAAGAATTCCAGGTTAAATAATTCGGGCTTAGGGCAACGGCTGGGACGCCCTACGTCCCTGTGGAGCACAAGGGTCCAATTTCGCCTTAAGTAGGCTCTAAGCAGGTGGCAGACGTTGAGGTGGCGGGCAGGGCGAGTGACAATCTGATTCATAGAGTAGGCCAGTCAGTAGCCAAGGTGCACCCTCCTCTACTCCTTCATGCTCTACATAAAGTAGAGCTCGGCCAGGGTAATGATCGCCAGTGTATTGGCTTGGCCAAGGAGATTGCAGGCAAGGTAGACCTGGGCATGGCGGAGGGCCGGATCAGCAATATGAGTTCCTCTAGACTCAGAGGCTTTAATGTCGGGGGCACGTCCGTTGCACACGGCCTTCCAGACGACCTGCTGCTCAAACTCTGGCTTCCTCTGAGGAAGGCCAATGTCGCGCTTGAACCATTCTCTACTAGCGACCTGGGCCTCTGTATAGAGTCTCATCCTCACAGAAAACTCGTTCAGGCTTATCGTCTGCTCACGCCCAAACACCCGGAAGGAGACGCTCCTGGCCTCCAAGTTTGTACTTCCGGTAAACCGGAAGGTCGTGAAAAATTCTTTGGCCAGGTCCTTGGGCACGAAGGTATCCTCGATCTCCAACAACCATTCAAAACCAATCCCAGTAATATACTGGGTAAATCTCTCCTCAACCCGGATAGTTTCCAGGGCTGGCTGGTGGAGTTTCTTACCGGCCTTCAGCCTCTTCGTGGGCGTCACCCTCTGGTGGAACTCCTCAACCCATTTGGGGTTTTCAAATTCCAGCATCCGCTGGAGGAGGTCTGTGGTTAACACCACAATTTGTCTGGAATAGTCGATGGTTGGTGGCGCGACAGGTCACCCTTGTTGTCTGCGGAATGTTCAGGCCCATCGGAGCTCTCCCCCCTCTGTATCACTGCCCTCTTCTCCTTCTTGTGGTGGGGCAGGTTGGTTTGCATCAGAAATCTCAATGCCCCAGGTTGCGGGGTGCATCCTCTTTGGAGGAGGAAGAACAATCTCCTTCCCTTTTCTCTTCCTTTCAGCCTTCTGACGGCTGTCCTCAACTGCCTCGGCCTCTCCGGCCTCTTGGTTTATCGCCCCAACGGCTCCTTAGTTTTTCGGCTCCTCCGGCTCATCCAACAGCCTCCGCACTGCACGGGGCCTCTCCACCTGCTCCTCCTCCACCCTTTGCATGATGGCCACCTCGGCCTCCACCTCCTTTATCAGCGTGTTGATCTCCATTCTGCGCGTCCGGCGGCGTAGCGGCTCCTCCTCCGTCTCCGTGACCGACTCATCCTCTGCCTGAGGAATGAAGGTCCATTCTGCCCCCCTTTTTTGTAGTATTTCGCTGGGGGAGGCAGAAGGTCCTCCGTAGAATCGTCATCAATGTGCACAACCTCGATCGGCTGTGTCGGCCCTAGGAGAGTAGGGGAGTTGGAGCCTCCGCCATTTGGTGGCATCGGAGCGTTGGGAGTAGTCGTGTCTTCTGCATGTGGTGGCGGCACGCACAATGCTTCTTCGGTCGGGACGGCGGCGGGCTGCGCCCCTCCCTCTTCTTCAGACTCGTCCGCACTATACTATACAAGGGGGGCGACGGGGGTAGGTTCAGGGGTGCGAAAGGGGGGCTTGTGTTTGGGAGGCAGATGGAGGTGGTCGGGGAGGATTTTGGGATATGGAAGTTGTGGCTCGGTCCTTTGACAGGGATATTCCAAGGTGGGCTTTCACGGTGGCGTAAACTGTCGCGATATCCATCTCGGAGGGCATACTCTGGAGGATTCTGGCCAGGCGTCGTTGGGCTTCTTCATCTACTTCGGGAGATGGAGCGGCGGCGCTGGTTTACGGTGGTGGTTGAGAAGATGGGCTAGGGCTTTCTACTTGGGCTCGGGGCGAGGTTTTCCAGTCCTCACTGCCGGCACCGGAACTGGAGGAGGAGGATGAAGTTGGGAGTTGTTCAAGCAACATTGTTTCTTGTATTGGTGGTAGGTTTTGGTGAAGAAGATGATGATTTGGGGCAAGGGTTTGAATCTTGAGCGGTATGGGAGAGCAAAGAGAATGTACTGTAGGCTGTTTGGTTAAAAGTGATATCCGGATCTGAAAACTACATTTTTTACCGATATTGCGGCTATTGGGATCCTCTAAGGTTGAGATCCCTGCGTCTGTTCAGATCTTTGCGACTTTTCACGTACAGGTGCGTCCTTTCAGAGCGCCAGCTGGCTTAGCTTCTCTGATACGCTTCCTTCTTCTCTCCAGGACGTTCTGTCCAATGCAGCAGCTGGCGCTTCCTGACACCTTTCATTGGCTGCGAACGTCCTTTCATCACCTGCCCTGATCAACGAAAGTACTGTACTACCAATTAAATTTGAATTGCACTGATCAAGTGGACAATTAATTCCAGATGAAACTCAAATAGTTCGACTTTATCAGCTTCCGTCCTTACTTCCGACTTTTAATTTCTAAGAATTAAAAACTAAAACACGAAAAACTATTTACACTAACTACCAAGGATTTGACCGAGTTCCCCTGGGATGTCACTTGATCAGTTTAATGGATTAAGAATTTGTTGCTTGATCAAGCAGACTACCCACGAGTACCCGATCACTCATTTTACCTGATCACTGGGTTGGATTAAGCAGGATCAGTGGAATTTCTTCCACTGTGCCTCAGATGCCAACAGAGATTAACCCAGACCTGTGCATGAATCCCGCCAGGTTAGAAGAAGGAGTGACACCCCACCATAATCGACAACGCAGACTCGACCCCACTTTGAGAAAGGAAGAGCTCATAGTGGGGGGCAGAAAGAGCTACTACCTGCTCACTGGGTTGGATTAATCTCTGTTGTATCATCATACTGGGTTAATCTTCTTCATACCAGCTGACCGACTCAGATGCCAACAGTGGAGAAAGTCAGGACAACATCTCCGAGAGGCCATTCGAATCAATGGCTGACCCAAAAGAGGTAGAAGCTACCATGGTTGGCGATCACGAAGATGATCCGGAGATAGGGTCACTCTATACCCACGCTGAGAACGAGCCAGCCCATGCTATCTCCAACACCTCTAGGCAAGAGGCAATATATGTTAAGCCAGATCTGCTGGCCATATTATCTGTATTCTTGGGAGCTAGTATCGAAAGTCCAATCAAGTTCCTGCATGAGTTCGACAAAATCTGCAGAATGCAAAAGAGGCCAAATGGGTCGAGTGAGGAGGACTTCAAACTAAGGGTAATCCTCCTCTCTTCGAAGGATGAAACAGATACTTGGTTCAGAGGATTGTCACCCAACACCATCAAGACATGGTCAGATTTCAAGGAGAAGTTTCTAAACCAATTCTTTGCAGCATCGAAGACAAGTGCACTCCGAAGGGAAATCAAGGAAGCTACTCAGGGGTATGATGAGAGCTTGAGTACATATTGGCACAGATACAGAGATCTTTTGGACGCATGCCCAAACCACAACATGTTGGAAGTGGAGATCTACTCAAGGTTCTACGATGGGATGAATGCGAAAAACAAGGACCTGGTGAACTCATCAAGCAGGGGAAGCTTTTCCCAACTCCGATTGAGTTAGGCCAAAATCGTCTTGGAGAAACTTCGAAGTGCAAAAAGGGGCTACGATGATACATCAGACACTCTGCCCCAAAGTAATGTAAAGAATACCCCCATGAAGAATAGCGACGGGCAACTGAGGAACTAGGTTGATGAGCTTGAGAGGGCATTCCAGTCAGTGCTTGAAACAAATCACCCACAAGCTTCCTCAATCAAGACCCAACCCCAGACTGACCAAGTGAGTCACCGCCAGAATACAAGTGAGATTTGGAATGCAAACAAAAGTTGGAATCCCGGGGGGTAGGTGGATGTGTACCAACGTGAATACCCCCATCATGGAGAATGCGAGAGCAGTAAAGCCCCACCTCAATGGAGCTGGTCTGAAGATGACCCACCTTTCTCATATCAGTCAGAGCCGCATCCAAGCATTACTCAAATGTCCACATGGAAAATGGGATATCTTGACCACCGATCTTACTCCGACTTCCAAGACTATGAATCCAGTCAGCCAGTGTACCAAACCGACTGCTCTAGTTATTATTCAAAATCAACCACATCACCCATGACTCTCCAATGCCGAAGATCATCTCCAAACATGGCAGGGTGATGACTAGCAAGCTCAGAATCACCAGTTTCACCGGAGCCAAGTCCATCCAGGTCAACATCAGTACCACTCGCATCCGCAACAAAACTTTGAGCTGCCATCAGAAGGAAATTGGCATGCAGATTATACAGAGAAAAAGATCGAGGGATTGATCGTATCTGATGCACTATTTTTTAGCACTATAAATACCTGCAAGTATACATAGTAAGAATAATATAGCTAAAGGTCAGTACCGGGATATCGAATACGGGGAATATAATTGCAACTGTCTATCATGTACTAAGCGTCAAATACTATCTGGAGAAACAAGAGTTTTGGAGATTTTTAAAAATAAAACAAGTAAAAACCAATTAAACAACTAATTGCAAATAAATCACAAAGATAAAAGATAAGAGATAAGAGAATTCTAGGGATGTGCTTTCACAATTATGGTTATACAAATTCCAACTACAACACCCTAGCACGATTCTTACTTTGATAGAACGAGTCACCTAGTTTATGCTCATGCGATGCAAACGTTGATTACAAACATTAGGGTTGTCAATCCTAAATACGTAACTCCTAGAAGCTCCTAAAACCCTTGAAAAGTCTTCACTATCAATTAACAATGTCGTTTTAAAGGAAGCTAATTGTAATGTCTATTAAGTGAAGAATTTAGAACTTATACCATTTCTATCATTTAGGATAATGATAAGTCGTATTCTAGGCCTAGGTTACTGGTCAGTATGATGTGCGTAATTGAATTATATCTGCAAAAACTAGTTGCTTAAGCGTGCAGGGTAAGCATTCTAGCCAGTAGGCAGAGTTTCAGACACTTCAAGTGAAAAGGGCGTCAGGACGATTACGTACTGACCAGTATACATGCAAATATGGCTCGAGATGGAGAAGGAGGATAGCTGGGACTGCTCAATCACAATTAAGGGCAAAGAAGTCATCTCACCGCAAGGTCTTACCCTAAAAATCAAGGGTAAGCCTCCCTATAAAAGGAAGCCACTTGGAGAGGGAATCGAATCATCATCATCACTCTTAGGTAGAATTCTCTCGGAGTTCAGTCCTTCAGCCCAGTCCAGAATCTCATTTCTCGCCACTGCCATGGTCACTTGAAGATTTAGATGTTCCCGGAATTCCAGATCGTTCGTTCCAGCCAGCAGAACCGTAGTTAGAGATATCATCGCCCGGAGTGGCAAAAACACTTTTATTCGCTTTCGTAGTTTAATTTACTTGCTTTCTTTACGTTGGATCTTTTGTTGCTTTTGGATATTTTCTGTTTTGAAGTATTTGTTGAAGATCTGAACGTGTTTATGCTATGAAGTTGATTTCCGTTTCGGTTATTGTGTTGATTTATTTTCCTTCCTATTTCGCCTAGTTAGCTTAGATCTAAGGTTCCTTGGTGTTTTAAGTGCTGAATCTTTTCTTTCTTTGTTTCCATCAAAATTCCTTTAGTTAAGTGTGGAACTGTTGATCGTGAGTGAATCGCTGCATGTGAAGTCTTGTTTGAGTTCGTTTTCGTTTTCCTGCTGATCAGTATGCGGAGTTGCATTTTCTGTGCTTGATTTAAGATTTGGTGTTCGTATTTGTGGATCTGTGTTCGCGAATTGATAAACTGTGTTTCCGTATTGAATCTGGAATTGTTTTCTAATTTCAGTTTGTGTTGCTGAAGAAGATGATGTCCTGTCAAATGTTGGGGACCACTTGCTTTTTAGATGCTTTTTGCTTTTTTTTTACTTTTTGTCCTTTGCTTTTCGTTATAACCTGCAGATCTGTCAGCCCAGTCACCTTGACTCCACTACCCTCTGAATATTCTGTCTAGCCCAAAATAGAATCCCGTACCTTCCAAATATTTCCTGTTACAAAAATGTCTCCCTATTTCCACGTACACAGCTGCACCCCTACACTCCTTTCCCCATTCTAGTCAGTAGGAAATTACCTTTAAGTTCTTGCCTAGGTAGAGACTCAACCCAAGCGTGGTAGCTAACCAAACCATCCAGAATATCACCACAATAGTTTTAACGCACCATCTCTGTGGGATTCGACCCTTACCACCACTATACTGATCAGTAGAAGTGGGTTGAGGAATTTTTGAAACCAGGGTCTAGGCTTAGTTAGGATCTCTATCCTGACCAGTAGGATATATCCTTGCTTGAACGACACCTAAGCACCCTGAGAAGAAATACCATCGTTTCAAATGGCGCCGTTGCCGGGGATGGATGGCGTTACTAGTTACTTTTGTGTGTGATACTTTGGCGTATATATTGTGCATAATCTTCTTTTCCTTTTCTTTCCATTTCAGTTTATGAGAAGCAGTTCGGCTCCTGACCAGGGGAGACCGAAGATACTTCAGCGAGGGTCTATACTCGTAACCACTCGTTCTGGCTTGTCGACCGCCTTGTCTGACCTAGGGACGAGTAGTGACGAGGAGAAGGGCACCATAGAGGGACCGATACCAGAAGAGATACCACTGTTGGAAGGCAACCCAAGGGAAATGGCCAACCAGGGAGATGAGGACCCGGAGATCGGGACGCTGAACGCGCATACTGAAGGAGAGCCCCCGCAAGCCATAGTCGTTACTCCAGGCCAAACCGCCTGCGATGTGAAGCCTCATGTGATCGCAATCCTGCCTACATACTGTGGGAAGAGCTATGAAGGGCCGTATGAGTTTCTTCATGAGTTTTGCAAAATTTGTAGGGCGCAGAGGAGACCGGCAGGAGCGACGGAGGATGATTATAGGTTGAAGGCTTTGCCATTTGTGCTAAAAGGGGAAGCTAACACCTGGTTCATGCGCCTGCCCCCCAACTCCATCGAGACTTGGGCCGATTTCAAGTCAGCATTTCTGGGCGAGTTTTTTCCGTCATCCAAGACAAGCGCGCTGAAGAGGGAAATAACTAATGTGAAGCAAGGGTATGATGAGCCCTTGAGTGATTATTGGGCAAGATACATGGGTCTTTTGGAATCGTGTCCCAACCATCGCATGGCGGACATTGAAGTACATCATACTTTCTACGAAGGCATGAACGCGGTAACCAAGGACCTGGCAAATTCATCGTCGGGAGGAAGCTTCACGCAATTGCGGGTTAGCGAAGCAAAGAGAGTCCTAAGGAAGCTACTGAATGCAAAGAAAGAGTATGACCATTCAAGGGAAGGATATAACCGAGAGCGGGCTGTTGTTGCCTCGGTTACTGATCAGGAAAATACACTGGAGCAGAAAATGGATTTGAAAATGGATGAGCTGAAGAAGTCACTTCTGAGTGCGATCGAGAAGAGCACTCCACCACCTCCCCCAGCTGGGAATTACAAGGGTGCAGAGCAGGGAAATCAAGGGCCGAACTATGATCAGCCTAATGACTTCGGGAATATGGAGCAAGTTAATGCTGCGGGGTACTTCAACTCTAGTGGGCATTGGATTCAAGGTAGGCAACGGGATGCACCATGGAGGGATCATCCAAACTTCCGATGGGGTGACGGGAGCCAAAATCAGAACCAAGGTCAGAGCCAGTATAACCCCCATCCGAACCAAAACCCTAACCGTGGACCAGCGAACCCAGACTACCAGCCCAACTGGTCAGGAAGAAACCAACATTCCCAAAACCAAAACCCACAGAACCCGAACCCTGTCTATGTGCCACCCCACCAGAGAAACTTCCAAAACTTCCAAAATCAGCCAAACCCAGGACCCCAAAACCATCAGAACCAAAATCAATTCCAAGGCCAGCACCAGAATCAATATCCTCAAGATCAGTACACCCCTCCTGCCCAGTATAACCAATACCCGCCTAATCAAGGCCAGCAAACCTCCCAGAACTATCAACACCAAGGGCCAAGTCACTTCCAAAACTCGAGCAGGTCAAGGAGATCCGTTGAAGACATGATGGGTGAAATGCTAGCATCACAACAGAGCATCAAAGGAGAATTGCAATCCCATAATGAGGTCGTGCAGGGGATGCAAAACGCCCAGAAGGAACATAAGGCGAACATGGATATGATGAATAGGCAGTTAGCTCAACTGGCCAGTTCGGTGGGTGATTTGAAGGGAAATGCAGGGAAACTCCCATCTACAGTCCAAATGCCCGAAAAGGCAAATGTGAGTAAGGTTACGTTGAGGTCGGGAACCACTTATGACGCGCCTCAACCGAAACAACCTGGTGGAGGATCTAATGGAACGAAGATAGGAGGTGATACCATTTCAGTGGATGAATTAGGGAGAACTATGCCTCGGATGAAGGATCCATTCTTCTTAGATGATACACCAAGTTTACGAGGTGAACCCGACACCTTACTGACCAGGAAGAAACCCCCTCAAGAGGTAGAACCCAGAATGGAGGCCCAGACCCAGGAACTACCCAAGAAAAACTCCAAGAAGGTTGCTGAAGAACCAGTAGAGGAAAAAAAAGGGGAGAAACCGTTCCCATTCCGATTTGTTACAAAGAGGAAGAAAGAGAACCCGGTTGACTACTTGTCGATTTTTGGGAAGTTGGATGTCACCATACCATTCCTCCAAGCCGTGAAGCTACCCCCTCTCGGGAAATTCATTAAGGACTTCATAGCCGGGAGAGCCCAGAAGGATGGCAAGATTATGGTGGAAGGAATAGCGTCAGCAATAGTGCAAGAGAAGTTACCACCCAAGAGAGCCGATCCAGGTATGTTCACTTTGCCTATAACTATAGGAGATGTGAAGGTCAAACATGCAATGTGTGATTTGGGGGCGTCCATAAATGTTATGCCATTGTCTATCTATAACCGATTGAAGGGAGTTAGATTGTCTAATACTAGGGTGTTGATCCAACTGGCTGATAGGTCGTGCATAAGTCCTGAGGGAGTTTTAGAAAACGTGTTAGTAAGAGTGCATGATTTTACCTATCCTGCTGATTTTTATGTGATCAAAATGAGTGAGCATGAAGCTAGGGAATCTAGTGGAGTGTTGTTAGGAAGGCCATTTCTGACAACGGCTAAGACAATAGTAGACATGGCCGAGGGGACAATTTGCATTGATTTCCATGGAGAGAAATTTACTTTTGATATCAATGAAGCCATGAAGAAACCGACTGATTCTGAAAATTTGTGTTATGTTGACGTGATTGACCCCCTTGTCCAAGATTTTCTTGAGACCGAACAATTGCAGGAGAAACTCCAAGCATTAGATGCTTATGAGCAGGCTGACGTCGAAGCCGCTGCATGGTGTGAAATGATCAGTAGCCAAGGGTTGACTGATGAAGAAATAGAAGTAGCAATCAAGGGATTCTGTCAGAAATCGGAGTTCACTGGAGCCGCAGGGGTTCAGCTACCAGCCAGTATAGAAGAACCATCGAAGGGAGGTTTAGAAAAAGAAGGAGAGATTGAGAAAAACCCTCTACCCGAAGACACACTTCCACCTCAAGTTGAGCTGAAGAAGTTGCCACCAAATTTGAAGTATGCCTTCCTTGGAGAGGAGAACTCTTATCCAGTGATCATCAGTAGCAGCCTCACGAAAGAACAAGAGGCTAGGCTACTGACCGTGCTGAGCAAGAACAAGAAGGCAATTGGATGGAGTCTTACAGATTTAGTGGGGATTAGCCCCGACGTCTGCATGCACCACATTAGGTTGGAGGAAGGAGCGAAGGCACATCGAGATGCTCAAAGGAAGGTAAACCCTAACATGCGAGAAGAGATATTGAAGGAGATCTTGAAGTTGTTGTCGCTAGGGATTATCTATTCAGTACCGGATAGTGAGTGGGTCAGCCCGATCCACATGGTCCCAAAGAAGTCGGGCATCCAAGTAGTTCAGAATGAGAGGAATGAACTGATCCCAACGAGGCTAGTCACGGGTTGGCGAATGTGCATCAATTACCGTAAGCTGAACAATGCGACCAGGAAGGACCATTTTCCCCTGCCGTTCATCGACCAAATGTTGGAGAGATTAGCTGGGAAGAAGTTTTTTCTGCTTTCTAGATGGGTACAGCGGGTATTTCCAAATTTACGTAGATCCGGAGGACCAGGACAAGACTACTTTCACTTGCCCGTTTGGAACCTATGCATACCGTCGCATGCCCTTCGGCCTGTGCAACGCTCCAGGTACGTTTCAACGATGTATGATGAGCATATTTTCTGATTTGATTGAGGATTGCATAGAGATATTCATGGACGATTTTACGGTTTACGGAGACTCGTTCGACTCTTGCCTTCACCATTTAGATATAGTTTTGGAGAGATGTCAAGCAAAGAGTTTGGTTTTGAACTTCGAAAAGTGCCATTTTATGGTCGCCGAAGGGATAGTTTTAGGACACGTGGTCTCAGAGAGAGGTATCCAAGTGGATCGAGCCAAGGTAGATGTTATATCCAAATTACCATTCCCTACTGATCAGAAGGGAATAAGGGGTTTTCTGGGGCACGTCGGATTTTATCGAAGATTTATCAAGGATTTCTCCAAGATCGCCCAGCCCCTTACTAGATTACTTCAGAATGACGTGGAATTCATCTTTGATGAGCAATGCAAGGCTGCTTTCAACCTCCTCAAGGAAAAGTTGATATCCGCACCTATCATAAGGGCTCCTGACTGGAACCATCCGTTCGAAGTAATGTGCGACGCCAGCGATTTTGCGGTAGGAGCCGTGTTGGGTCAGAAGATCGACGGGAAGAGGTACGTAATTTTTTATGCGTCCAAGACTTTAAATCAAGCCCAACGGAATTACGATACCACTGAAAAGGAGATGCTGGCAGTGGTGTATTCTTTCGAGAAGTTCAGGCCATATTTGTTGGGATCTAAGGTCATAGTGTATACTGACCATGCGGCGATTAAGTATCTGATTGCCAAGAAGGAATCCAAACCACGCTTGATCCGATGGGTACTCTTGCTACAAGAATTTGACTGGGAGGTAGAAGATAAGCGAGGAGTCGAGAACAAAGTGGCGGACCATTTGAGCAGAATAGTGCAAGATGGAAACGGTGACGAAGTGCATGATAAATTTCCAGAGGAACATTTGTGTGAGGTGATTTTTGTGCCCAGAAAAATTGATTGGGAAGAAGTGTTCAAGCTTACTGGTCAGAATGATACAGCAAAAGGAAAAGAGAAGGTAGGGCAAGAGCCTTGGTACGCGGACCTGGCTAACTACCTGGTAACTGGAGAGCTTCCAGAAGTGCCAAGTGTTACCAAAGCCCAAAGAATGAAGATCAAGAGTGAAGCGAAATACTACTTTTGGGACGACCCCTATTTGTGGAGGATAGGGTCCGATCAAGTGATAAGGAGGTGCATTCCTGACTGGGATCAGCGGGATGTTTTGACCCACTGCCATTCGTTAGCATGCGGAGGACATTTCGGGTCCAAGAACACGGCTAGGAAGATTTTGGATAGCGGCTTTTATTGGCCAACCCTCAACAAAGATGCGTACGAGTTTTGCAGAAGTTGTGAGCGTTGCCAACTGACCGGTGGAATATCTACCCGGGATGAAATGCCACAGGTACCCGTAATAGTTTGCGAGTTATTCGACATATGGGGAATGGATTTCATGGGGCCTTTCCCTTCATCCTATGGGAATCTGTATATCCTAGTTGCTGTAGACTACGTCTCCAAATGGGTGGAAGCCAAGGCCACAGGCACGTGTGAAGCCAAGGAAGTGGCCAAATTCTTAAAGAGTCATATCTTCAGCCGATTCGGTGTGCCCAGGGCGATCATATCCGATCAAGGTACACACTTCTGTAATCGCACAATTGAAGCTTTAATGAAGAAATACGGTGTGCACCATAGACTATCCAGCCCTTACCATCCGCAAGCAAATGGTCAAGCAGAAATCTCTAACCGCGAAATAAAGAAAATTTTGGAGAAGACGGTGAACACTTCTAGGAAGGATTGGAGTGTAAGGTTAGAGGATGCTCTCTGGGCGTATCGAACAGCCTACAAGACTCCCATAGGCATGTCCCCTTACCGGATTGTCTTTGGAAAGATGTGCCATTTACCAGTTGGAATCGAGCATCGAGCATACTGGGCAGTACAGAAAGTGAATATGGATGCTACAGCCTGTGAAGAGGAAAGGAAGCTGCAACTGCAGGAGCTTGAGGAACTTAGATTGGAGTCATTCGATTCCGCCATGTGGTACAAAGAACGAACTAAATTATGGCATGATCGAAATCTGAGGACTAAGGAGCTCCATGTTGGCCAGAAAGTACTACTCTTCCAGTCAAGATTGAAGCTTATGCCAGGGAAACTCAAGTCCAAATGGACAGGACCTTACATCATAACTGCACTCCGGTCCAACGGGGCAGTAGAAATTTCAGGGAGTTTTTCTAACTCTGAACCTTTCATAGTAAATGGGCATAGGTTGAAAATATTCAGGGATAATAACGAGGTGGGTGTAGTGGATGAAATTCCACTACAACACTTACATCGATTTCATACTGATCAGTAAGATAGGAATTTGGAATTCCGCGCGGCCAGTTTCCCTTTGAGAATAGTATGCATATACTGGCCAAGTTGAATTCCAAATTACCTAAGAAAGTTGTAAATATTGTAAATACGTAATTATTTTTTGCACGCTAGATAATTCCTAAAAATCCAAAAAAATATTTTTGTGCCTTAATTTTAATTTGAAGTGCGCATTGACCAAAGGATTGCTTATCTGGTGCTATTTCAAAATGTTATTTAAGTGCCCATTTAAATTAGTCTCTTTTTTTTTAGGCTAATAGAGGAGGAATTATGGAAAGGACGAACATTTGAATTAAAGTTTGTGCAGCTTTTGCAGGGTGACAGCAAGAGAAATGGCGCGTGAGCAGAGGGAAAAGACGCGCGGACCAATCAGAGGCCAGCAACCTCAACCGCCCTTCCCGTCTGAAACGTCGCGACCGTCTACCCCTGATAACCGGTTACAACCACCTGCAACTGCTCTCTCTCACCCGAATTAAACTTACCGTCCCAACACTTTTCCCTCACAAACCCTCATTTTCAATTCGCTTTCAAGAAATCCTTGTCCATCTCTCTCGGGGAAACATCATTCTCAACCCTCAACCCTACCTTTTCACCACTAAATCGCAGATTTCCACTCATGGGGAAGAAAGCTTTCGCCCGGAAAATCAAACCGCGCCGCCAAGAAACCCAGGAGGCACAACCACAGCAAAATCCACCGCCACCAGCACTGACCGCTCAGCCACCACCTATGATTTCCATGGATGCCATGATGGCATTTCTTCGTCAACAGGACCCTACTCGGGACTGGACGGCGGCATTGACTGGTTTTGATCAAATGGGGGGCGTAGGAACCACACCCAGTGAACTCCCGCCTGCGCCGGACAGTCCTGCAGCAGATTCAGTGCCGAATTCGGCAGAGCTCGACGCTATCACCGCACATTACGACTCCGACTCTGAGGAGCGTACGCAAAAGTCGAGTCAAGGCAAGACAACTCCGGAGGGGAGCGAAGGAACAGAGAAAACGCCCGAAGCGGAGCCGGTAGTTCAAGAAGTGAGAAGGCCGGAAATAGATTTGAATGAATCGGCCAGAAAACAAGGCCTAATGACAGACGAAGAATTTGACTCGATTCTGAACAGGGTCAACCAGAGAGAAGAGGACACTGCACCAATGGTTGAGGGTCTAGACCTCGCATTGGGGGCAGTAGGAAACAGGGAGAAAGCCACATCAGGAAACATACCGGAAGGCCGACCTTTCCAGTTGGTAGGAGGGGAAGGAGAAGCACCGAGTAAAGAAAAAGAGTCAGTAGATCCCCGAGTAGAAGTAGGGGATGGTAGAATGCAGGTAGGAGAGGAGGGAACAGCTGCAGAAACCAATGAACCAGAACCGGTGGCACCTCCGGTAGTGAAGCCCAAGCCCATAAAGCGGAAACTGGTCGTGAAAGCAGACCCCAAGGCAGACTCGCCCAAACCGCGGAGAATTTCGCAGAGATGCTTGGGAAAGTGGGCAGCTAGTAGGGCGAAGCCGAACACAGAGGCAGACCCCGTGGAAATCTTGAGTGAAGAGGAGAGGACCACTCCCGAAGTAGAGAACGACAAAGCTGAGGAGGAAGCCAGGTACCAGATAGAAAGAAAAAGGAAAGGAAAAGCCGTTGTGAAGAACAAGCCGAGTACCAAAAAACCGCGTACCGTGAACACAGGCATCGTGATCACTGAGGCTGACCAGAGGACCCCATCAAACCGGCAAACACAGAGTGACAGTGAATATGAGATCAGTGAAGAATCTGAATCCGATAGCGATACGACCATGGAAGATGAGGAGTACAAGGAGCAGCAACTCCCTAACGATCATCGGGAACTATTGCATCCACCTGCAGAACCACTCCGATATAAGCGTTGGACGGTGGAGCTCACAGACGACGTGGTGGAGGGGATGCAAATTTTTGACTCCAAGGAGCTCCAATCCATCTATCGCACCAAGAACGCAAAAGGCAAGAAGGTTAAGTGTGGAAAGGTAATTCATCTCCCCTCGTTAGATGAATTGAAGGTTCGGGAATCGTTTCTCGCCCTTTTCCACGAATTGGGTTTTGAATGGCTGTTAAGGAATGAGAATTTGAATGTTCCGGTCGATTTGGCCAAAGAATTTTTCGCGACCTTTCGATTCAAGGTCACAACGGATTTGGATGTAGAGTGCATCAGTTTCAGAGTATTTGGAGGAGAGATTAGGATGAATTTGATTGAATGGGCTGTTCGGCTAGGGATATGCAGTTTGGAGGAGGCCATAGGGCCCGAGTGGAGAGATAGAGAGCGGGGGATTCCCCGCAGGCATGTGGACTTTGAGCCCCAGGTAGCTTGGGAAGAGCTTACTCACCCCGGGGCAGGACAGTTTCAGTCCACTATCTCCCGATCTATCCATCTCAACGATCCTAATCTACGCCTGGTTCAACTCTTCTTGGGTTACAACCTTTTAGGACAGTCGAATTCGGCAGTCCGGACATCGATGACGGAATTGTATCTTATGTGGTGTGCCAAGAGAGGCAAGAAGTTGCACTTAGGGTTCTGGACTGCACACACATGTCACCTCATCGCTACCCACCCAGCACGGAATATTTCCCTCTGCCATTTATTGGGAATCTTTGTGAGAAACAACGTCACCGTTTCAGAGGACAAAGACTTAACCCCCTTGACGATGGTGGACGCCCCAGGATTGTTTGATACCCCCTATTCGTCCGGACGAATGCGGTATACATGAGGCAAGGCGTGCCACACTTCTACGCGATGGGAGAGGAAGCTACACCCACTGCTCGGTTGGCAGCAGCTCATGAAGCACCGGCACACGACCAGAGACAAGAGGGGATGGAAAAAATTGTGGAGAAGATAGCGGAGGGAAGCAGACAGATAAGGGCAGAAATGATCGGATTGGCATCGGACCAGGAACAGCGTCAAGCCAGAATGGAGAAGGAAATGGATGAAGTTAGAGAGGAGAATAAGCAATTGAAAGCAGAGATGGTCAAGCTAGCGGCAGTGATGGAAAGGATGTTGGAGAGATCTGCAGAGCAGAAGACATTGGCTCAAAAGCAAGACGCTATGGAGACGTTAGTGACTACTTTGGGAGAGGAAAACCATCGATTGATCACGGAGATGGGCCGGATGGCATCCGTGATAGATGTGTTGTTGGAAGAAGTGACCAGCCGGAAGAAAGAACAAGCTACAGGAACAAGCGGCCATGGAGGCCAGGACGATGAGACCCACCCACCAGAGACAATGATAGACGAGCCCGAGGAAGAGAACACCGAGGTGCCGGCAGCAGCCGAGGAACCGGCGAAGGAGAGTGAGGATCACACTGGAACGGAAGAGGAACCACTGGAAAAGCAGCCTACACCACCTGCCCCACGGAGGAGCAGGAGACTTCGCTAAGACCACCCCCGTCTGACCAGTTAGCTCTTCGTTTTGTTTTTCTTTTTATTTTCTCGTTTTTAGCTCTTCGTTTGTTTTAATTGTGTTTTGTGTGTCTAGGTAGTATAATTTCTGTTTGTGCGCAAACCCCGCTCATAACACTTAGCCTATTCTATAGTCTAAGTGTGAGAAGTTAAGGGTTTGTCTTTTGACGCATGTGTTGTGTTTTCTGTTTTTCGTAAGCATGATTGACGCACACTTAGTCCGTTGCACGGCCTAAGTGTGAGGAGTTTTGTACATATATGTGTTTTGTTAGTTGCTGTTTAGGTTTTCAAAATCTCACACTTAGCCTATTCCATAGTCTAAGTGTGAGAAGTTTTAGTTTTAATTTGTTGTTTTTGTCTGTTTGTCTATGTGTTCATCATACTGGCCATTACCTTTTCCACTTCACAGCCCTATCTGAGGGCAGACACTTGTGAAGTGGGAGGGGGGACGCAATGACCAGTATGATGAGTATGTGTATATGTGTAGTTTTTGTGTTCGTGCTTGTATTAGTGTCCTGTTAGGTTTAGTTTTTTTTTTGTGTGTTGATTGGGCTTAAAACTCAACCGTCTTGAGCTGACGGTGAAGGGAACTGAGGGAGATAAGACGTGCTGGAAAACCGAAACCACCCTCCCTAGTACCTCCTAGTCAGAATAGATGATGTGAGTATGAGAGAAAAGCCCATACTTAGAGCCAAGCGCGAAAGCCCTCTTAAAATGTGAGTTATAAGCTTTAAGTGGAACCACTTTCCACATATATGGAAAAGAAAGAGAGGCTGCCACAAATTGCCTAGGATGAAGTGACCACGGGTAGCAAAGACTGAAGGCAGTAGGAAACCCCCCATCTAAAAAAAAAAAAAAAAAAAACCACTTTTAGAACCTTTTTTTTTCCTAACTCTTTTACCCAGATAAATACCCCTAGCCACTGGGACTGTGTGTGTGCAAAGCGTGAGGCGAATGAAGCCTACTGGCCAGAAAGATGTACAAGGAAGCAGACTCCAGCTGGGCAAGAAGGTTCGGAAGAAAATCGACCAGGGAGTTATCCCGGGTCCACAAAAAGAAAAAAAAAGGGAGAAGAAGAAGGAATAAGGGTGGCGAAGCCACAAAAAATAAAAAAATAAAAAGAGAGAGAAGATTGTGGAGAAAATGGTCAGAAACTTGACCACACAAAAAGAAAGAGAAGGAATAAGGGTGGCAAAGCCACAAGATGATACTGAACAATTGGAGACCCAAGCCAGAAGCGCCAGCTAAAAAGCAACTGATCAAAAGCCTACAGCACACAGTTCTCCCGCATTAATAAAATAGAAATTTTGAAAACTTAGAGCCTTAGGAACATCTACCCCAAAACGCTGCAACCCAATAGCCCCATTACAAGCCTTTAAGTCCTTCAGTAGCTGCACGTGAGATCTAAGTCCGAAGCAAGTGTGGTTGAGCATATTGAGAGAATGCGGTCCTAACATTCCTGGTGAGGTATGAGAGACCGAGTGAATCTAGTGTTTGGCCGAGAGTTTGGGCGATCTTGACAAACGGATGTACTGACCAGGAAGGAATGGGGGGTGGCAGGAGTTCAAGGCTGTCTAAGGCCGGATTGCACCAGATCCCGAGGTAAGGGATGGTTGAAAATATAGCCCAAATCTTTGTGTTTCGGTTTTATTTGTGTTTGTGTGTTTGTGTGTCTTTTTCTGTGTTTGCCCAAGTGTTTTTCTTTGCGTCGAGTCTAGTTTAGGTAGAGTCGGTCAGGGGAGTAACCAGGCTAGAATTCGACTTATTCGTTTTTGTTTGTTCTTCACGCTTGAGGACAAGCATGTGGTAAGTGTGAGCAGTTTGATAAGTCGTATTCTAGGCCTAGGTTACTGGTCAGTATGATGTGCGTAATTGAATTATATCTGCAAAAACTAGTTGCTTAAGCGTGCAGGGTAAGCATTCTAGCCAGTAGGCAGAGTTTCAGACACTTCAAGTGAAAAGGGCGTCAGGACGATTACGTACTGACCAGTATACATGCAAATATGGCTCGAGATGGAGAAGGAGGATAGCTGGGACTGCTCAATCACAATTAAGGGCAAAGAAGTCATCTCACCGCAAGGTCTTACCCTAAAAATCAAGGGTAAGCCTCTCTATAAAAGGAAGCCACTTGGAGAGGGAATCGAATCATCATCATCACTCTTAGGTAGAATTCTCTCGGAGTTCAGTCCTTCAGCCCAGTCCAGAATCTCATTTCTCGCCACTGCCATGGTCACTTGAAGATTTAGATGTTCCCGGAATTCCAGATCGTTCGTTCCAGCCAGCAGAACCGTAGTTAGAGATATCATCGCCCGGAGTGGCAAAAACACTTTTATTCGCTTTCGTAGTTTAATTTACTTGCTTTCTTTACGTTGGATCTTTTGTTGCTTTTGGATATTTTCTGTTTTGAAGTATTTGTTGAAGATCTGAACGTGTTTATGCTATGAAGTTAATTTCCGTTTCGGTTATTGTGTTGATTTATTTTCCTTCCTATTTCGCCTAGTTAGCTTAGATCTAAGGTTCCTTGGTGTTTTAAGTGCTGAATCTTTTCTTTCTTTGTTTCCATCAAAATTCCTTTAGTTAAGTGTGGAACTGTTGATCGTGAGTGAATCGCTGCATGTGAAGTCTTGTTTGAGTTCGTTTTCGTTTTCCTGCTGATCAGTATGCGGAGTTGCATTTTCTGTGCTTGATTTAAGATTTGGTGTTCGTATTTGTGGATCTGTGTTCGCGAATTGATAAACTGTGTTTCCGTGTTGAATCTGGAATTGTTTTCTGATTTCAGTTTGTGTTGCTGAAGAAGATGATGTCCTGTCAAATGTTGGGGACCACTTGCTTTTTAGATGCTTTTTGCTTTTTTTTTACTTTTTGTCCTTTGCTTTTCGTTATAACCTGCAGATCTGTCAGCCCAGTCACCTTGACTCCACTACCCTCTGAATATTCTGTCTAGCCCAAAATAGAATCCCGTACCTTCCAAATATTTCCTGTTACAAAAATGTCTCCCTATTTCCACGTACACAGCTGCACCCCTACACTCCTTTCCCCATTCTAGTCAGTAGGAAATTACCTTTAAGTTCTTGCCTAGGTAGAAACTCAACCCAAGCGTGGTAGCTAACCAAACCATCCAGAATATCACCACAATAGTTTTAACGCACCATCTCTGTGGGATTCGACCCTTACCACCACTATACTGATCAGTAGAAGTGGGTTGAGGAATTTTTGAAACCAGGGTCTAGGCTTAGTTAGGATCTCTATCCTGACCAGTAGGATATATCCTTGCTTGAACGACACCTAAGCACCCTGAGAAGAAATACCATCGTTTCATATAACTTTAAAACATATCTCAGCACACAATTTCAATTACTTGGATACCTTTTCCAAAACATGTGTTGAAATAACTCCACACCTTGAGATATGTTGGAGTAGACTTACCTCTAGTCCATAACTCGTGTGTTGTAAAAGGTACTGATGTTATGGTAGTTTCTTTAAGGTATAACTCGTTATTTTCAACGTATATCCCATCAATGATAAGGTGTTATTGAGTAAAACTGTTCACATATCGAACTTATCATTGAGAGACTTCGATATCTTCTTATAAGACTATCTCATTCTTTGGAAGAATGCTTGGAGTAGTCAACTAGGTTTTAACTCCCACTACTTATCTTAACACATTGCTCGTCTCCTATGGTGTAAACCAATTAGACTTGCTAGTCTTTCTATGTTGCATCTCTATGAGTATTCCGAATCCCTTGAACCATCAAATGATTCTAACTTATAGTGCATCGACCAGACTATCTTGACTTTCAAGCTATTTAACAAACAAGTTATTAAAATCTCGATAGTCACTTGAGCTAAACAAAATCAGTTTGAACAATCTTCAAGTACTTTCTTGGTCTTATGTCTAAGTGCCATAAATACTTTTATCATTCATTGTCTAAAAAGTTGAACGGTTGTGTAAAGTTCAATCTTGTTGCATTTATATTGTTTTGATAAGATACTATGATGTCTTTTTATGGTACTATGATAGATATCTGAATCACATTTCTTAATAATGCACGCATTTCAAAATGACATCGAACATCGCTTAATCATATACAAGTTTAGAAACTGAAACTGAATTCTTTCTAAACAAAATTGTACCAATAAAACAAAATTTTACTTATCGAAACAAAACAATAAAGTGAGCATAAATAAATAGCTCCCACTGCAACAACTGCCCAACTGGATCTGAAACTCTCTTTTAGAAGTTGCATTGTTACCTAAGCCATTGTCCTTCTATAGAAGAGGTCAATCCGACTTACAATGCATCTACTCTCTTTTAGAAGTTGCATTGTTATCTAAGCCGTTGTCCTTCTATTGAAGATGTCAATCCGACTTACAATGCATCTTCTCTTTGCTTCTTCACTAAATTTTTCTTGACTTTCTTGCTTTCTAGCAGACATTGATGACAATTCAGCTATTCTCTCTTTCCATTGCTAGTCTTCTGTTTGATAAAAGTAGGACATATGTAGGGCTCAACCCGATGACTATTTACCATGAAGGAAACGAATTGGGGGGGGTCTCTTGGGAATATGTTTGCCTCCTGTGTGTGCACTGCCTTCATGGTACGAGGGTCCGCCCACTTTGAATTCCGCCGCTTGGGTATCAGTTTGAGTTGATACTAGAAGAGTAGCTCTTTCTACCCCACTATGAGCTCTTCCTTTCTCAAAGTGAGGTCGAGTCTGCGTTGTCGATTATAGTGGGGTGTCACTCCTTCTAACCTGGCGGGATTCATGCACAAGTCTGGGTTAATCTCTGCTGTTTTCCACATGACCACCTCTTGACCCAGTCTCAATTCTTCCTTCAATTGTCCTCCTTGTCCTTGCGGATTTGGTTTGACTGGTTTTTGGTACGTCTGGTTGGACAGGCTCTTGAGGGTAACTGTCGATGTAGGTAAAGACAATAGGTGCCTTATAGGCGAGGGATTTTCCTTCAGCATTCCTCTCAATGGGTCAGCCTGGTCAGGTGGTTTCTCGACCCTTGCCGGTTGAGTGATCTCAGCTGGTCGTGGCGGCTTACAGAAATCCATAATTGTCATTTTAATAGCTTGATCATCCATTTCCCCAGTCATCGTTGCATCGAACCATTCAGCTGCTTCCTTCTTAAGCTGTTCATCTTCAATGGAATCAGTGGGCGGTCTTTTGAAGAGCTCATTTCCTAGATACCCTTGCTCCCAAGGCCTAATAGTATCCACCGATTGTATGCTCTCACTGTCCTGTGGCTTTCTCACAGCTCTATCAATGTCGAATGTAAACTATTCTCCATTAAAAACCAGATTCATCGTCCCATGGCGGACGTCTATGACTGTGCTGGCTGTAAATAGGAAAGGCCTTCCCAAAAGAAGCTCGTCAAAACCGGTATGATGATACAGCTAGCAGACGGGTCTTGCATTCACCCAGAGGAAATTCTGGAAGATGAAATCGTCAAGGTCAATAAATTCAAGTACCCCGCCGATTTCTTCGTCATGAAGATGACAGATGTAGCCTTAATGAATTCGTCAACTATCATGTTATCTTCCTCCAACAGTAATAAAGTGAATATCATGCTGAAGGTTTGTCACGACCGCACTTCCTAAGGATAGGAAGCACGGGGAATCGCGACTAATGGGGGAATTAAGAAGCGGGGAAGAAGGGGGAAAACAATCAAGGGGGTACGATATGTAGATCAAAAGATGAAACTTCATTATCAAATCAAAGTTTCAAATCACGAAGTAACATAGTGTGAATGACATAGTTCAACAGAATACAGAAAACATCAGAAATTTAAAACTTGGCATAGCGGAAGCATTTGAGAGTTGGCTACTACTATGTATGAAGACACAATAGCAACCGGAACATTTATTGAATACTGTCTTTTTCCAAATGCTCAATATCCTCCGTCCACGTCAATGCTCAACCTGCACATAGGGAAAACATATGCAGGGGCTGAGTACTTGATGCACTCAGTGAACTCATGCCCGAAATACATTTATCATTTAAGACATGTCAAGCCATCATCGAGTGAATCTCGGGTTTTACTTTAAAAAGGCCGAGAAACACTAAATCATTCCTTTAATAAAAATAGTGCCTACAGGCAATCATCATCCCCCATCATGTACCATATCTGAGCTATCATGTGAAACGAGAATGTGGCCACAATCTCGATCACTGGACCGGCCGACCTAGGGGACGGCTCACGATCCCTATCAGTGCACTAGTCCGAGTAGGGACTCACTCCCTAGTCAGACCCGAATTCGTTAACTATAAAAGTCTAGTAGGATATTATCCCAGTAGACAATCAGATAGGCAATTCAAAACATAAAATACGGCATGACATACTATTTTAAACCACCCTTATTTCACCATAACATATCATTTCAAATAAAAGAGTTTAAGTAATAAAGCCCACCTCAAAAGCTTAGGATTTCCGTAAAAAGTTCCTCGTTCCGACTTTAGCGTGCGTGCGAACCACCTTTTCAGTAAATACATAAAGTACACATCAATCTCGGTAACGAAGACATTTTAGAATGCATGCACTCTAATTAAAATCTTTTAATTCGTTTCCTCGGTTTTCGTGCATTTTCGATTATTCGGCGGCCGCCCAAGGCGTCGCTTGCGGCGCCGGTCGGCCATTTACGCTTATAACTCCTTCGTTGACTCCTCATAATTTTCCTCCACGATGTCGGAATAAATTCCCAAAAATTATTTAAGCGTATAATTAAATTATCGCAACTATTTCTCTTCGCAATTATATTTATTTCGCACTTGGAATAATATTATTCGCCTTTCGAAATATTCCGGGATTTAATTAAATCATTCTTTACGATTTAATTATCGCCCCAGCATCAAATTATTTCCCCACCTTATATCTCTATTTTAATTAAAAAGCCCCAAATGAAATAAAAGAGGGCCCAACTTAAATAAACCTCCAATTAAAATTAAAAGGCCCAAATCACAAAGGCCCAAATCCCTTTTTCCTCCACCATTTTACACGTCTCTCTCATCTTCTTCTTGTCTCTCTCTCTTCTCCTCTTCCTCTCTTCTTCTTCATTTAAAATTTCCGCCGCCCTTCCCTTTTCACATCGGAGCCGCCTGCCCAGTGAGAGGAGTGCTACCGCCGAGCGTCGCTCAGCGTCGTTGTACTCCCGATGTCGCCTTCGATCCGTCAGCGTCGCCGTCGCGGTGGGGGTCCAGCTGCCGGCTTACTCAGCCGCTGCACAGTGCCGTCGGTGTGCGGTCGCTGCCGCCGCTGACCACCACTGCTGCTCCGTCGCCGCCTGGAGTCAGCCTCCGCTGCTGCTCCGTCGACAGTTGCTGCTGCCATGAGGAGGAGCCGCTGCTGTCACCGGCAGCTCGCTGCTGCCGGCAGCTTCCTCTTCTCCGGAAACACTCCGAACCACCCCGAATCAACCCGCAATTTAAGTTCTCAAAACAAAGTTAAGTTCTTTTGGGTTTTCAATTAAATACGGCCAGTGTTCGATTGATGATTACGTCTATTCAAGTTATGCGTTCAAATTCGTGTTGGTTTATGTGATGCAAATGCTATGAACTAATGCTAACAATTCATGATTCGGAAAAAGGGAAGAAATTGTACCTTGGAACGTAAACTTGGGTGTTGAAACAAAAATGGAAGTAACTCCTTGAAACCTCTCGGCTCTTTCTCTCGCCCTCTTTCTCACAACTTTGTTTGAAAATGTAATGTGTGTATTGTGAGGAGTTAGGGAAGAGAATACATGAAGAAGTAATGGGTGACCTTTGGTTTCTAGGATTAATGGTGGAAGATGGAAGGATGGAAGATGGAAGAGTTGGAGACTTGGAGAATCCACCACCTATTCGGCCGAGAGGGTGGAAGAAGGAAGAAGAAGGGTGTTGGGCTTGATCCCACATTTTGATTTAATTTGTTTTGGGCTCAATAGTTGCAAGCCCAAGTTTGTATATTTATTATTTGGCTAGATTCTTAAATAGTTAGGGCCCAAGCCATTTTTTTTGTATATAACCATTTGGGCTCTAATTTAATTTGCAAAGCCCAATATAAATTCATACTTTATATTTTCGTATTTTCCTTCGATAATTAAAATTCACGGGACTTTATTAAATTTCGTTATCTCGTTCTCACAACGATTAAAATCGCCCAACGAAAAAGTTACTATTTGGTGTTGTTCCAAATATAAATTCCTCAACCGTTCTTCGATTTACGCGTGTCAAGCACTATTTTGATCTCTTAATTATTTCTTTCCATGTTTTAATTGGAATGTCCTAGCAAATCTTTCTCTACTCTATTTTATTAAAGATTTGGAAATTTTTCCTTGTGGGAGGAATATTTCACACACCTACTATCATATTAATTGGGAGGATTTTTATTAATTTTCCTGCTCCGTATTATTTTATTCTGCTCCGTGAAAACACCAAATTTAAATCAAAGGCTAATTAAATAGCCATGATTTTTGAAATATCCTCCTTATTTCTCCATCAATTACACGCCAATTACCTCCATCAAATCTCCCCAAATCTCTCCCATCTTTATTGTGATTATTCTCCAATTATTCTCTAATTAATTGGGAGATATTCTATTCCCTAAACTCTATAAATAAAAGACTCCTAAACCCTACCTCAAATCACACGCCTCCCACCTCAATCACACGCCCCCTCCCTCTTCTCCACTCTCCCACACTTGTTCTTCTACTCTACTCAAGATCCTTTCGAAGTTTCCAAGAGATTGTTGAAGAAGCAAGATTTTTATTCGTTCCTACCGTTTGTTTCGTCCAAGAGAGGTAAAAATCAGACCCTATTCTTCATTCCTCCCCATCTAAATATTCTTTGACTCCCTCATGCATGTAGAGAGTGTATGGATTTCAAATCTAAGGGATTCAATCGGTGGGAATTTGTGTGTGTATGTTTGATTGCGCTTTGAATGAATTTGTTTGATGAATTAATGAATCTATGGTGAATGATGTATGATGTTATGAGAGCATGAGTATAAGGACCCTTTTGAGCATGTTTGTGTGTTAAACCCATGAAAAGGTTGATTTTGAATAAATAGGGATAAACCCTAATTCGGATTTTTAAAGGCATGAAAAGCTGTAAGTTCAGACAGTATGTTCCGACATGCATTTTACCAACCAAATGAACTCCGATTTGATCGATTCATTTTCCTGAGTAAATTTATTGATGTCTTCTATGTTGTGTGTGAATTTCAACTCATTTGGATAAAATATGGATTTTTGGTGAATTTTTAAAGTTGACTGCGCATTTCTGGCAGAAAATGTTTTCTCGACCAGTAGGTTACGTTGTCCTTTTTGAGAGACCAAAAAGGGGTATTTTGATATGAAATTTAAACTGGAAGTTAGTTGATGAGTCTACTGCATTGTGGTAAAGTTTTAGCCCCAACGGAAGTCGGGTGAAATTTTAATAATTTTTATAAAATGGTTGCGCAGTGCTGCCAGATCTCTATCTTGACAAAAACACTATGTTGTTATAAGTGAATTACTTGATTGATATATGTGATGACATGATGCGCTGTTCAAAGGGGGGGGGAAGGGAAAACGATAGAGACATGCATAATATTAAGTCGATGGTTGTGACTGATAAGATATATATATTATCTAAAAGTAATAACTCATGCGCGAAGCGTGATAACAAAGGGTAAGCAGTAGTCGAAATCTAAACGGTGGAGGTGGGCTTCTTTTCTACCCTACATTTTTGTGGGTTTTCTTTTACTAAAATCTTTTACGTATGACTGTGGAGCTATAAGGGTGGTTTAAAGCGATTATCATGCCGTGATTTGTTTTAACGTGCCTATCTGATGTGGCTGTTGCCACTGTTATATAAATCGAATTCGGGTCCTCGTAGGGCCGCAAACCCTACTTGGATTAGTGTACACCTATGGTAGACTGTGTGCTAGCGTACGGGCTGGCCGGTCTAGTGACCTGGTTTGCGGCCGCATTCCTTGTCATGTATTGGCAGATATGGTTGATGACGATGGGGAAAAATGACTGCGCAGTCGCTATTTTGAACAATGGAAAATATTTTGGTGCCTCGGGCCTTTATAAAGCTCAAACCCCGATGGTTACCTATGAATGGCATGATAATATGTACTCTTATTTAAAATATTTTCGGCATGAGCCACTGAGTATTTTCAAAAGTACTCCGCCCTGCATATGTTTTCTCTATGTGCAGGTTGAGCAGCGACGAGCGGTTGGTGGTCTTGAGCAGGAATTAATAATAAACTATGGTCGTTTTGAAATTCCGAGTGTCGTTGTGTCTTCACACATGACGTCACTCTTCTCTTGGATGCTTCCGCTGTGATGTTTGCTTTACATACTTTTTATTAAAATTTAAAAGAAAACTGTTTCATTTGGGATATTTGCAAACTCGTTACTTATTTTGAATAAATGCTAAACCCTTAGTCATTTACTTGTTGAACATAAATACTTTTGGTTGTTTTATTTATTAAACTTAGATTCTTGGTCAAACTCTTGTTGAAACCCTAGTCTTCTATGCCTACCCATTAAGCCCCTTTAAGTCGCGATCGCCCGCTTTTATTAACCCTAGGGGCAGTCGTGACATCTCTAGTCAAGTGTTTTTCGACATTGAATGAGATCAAGAAGAATGAGACAAGTTCCATAATTGGAAGTCTCATATATGCTATGATGTGTATTAAGTTAGATATTAGCTGTGCCGTTGGCATAGAAGCATGATATTATTTTAACCATGGCCAAGGACATTGGATTGGGTAAAGAATGTACTATAGTACTTGAAGAAGACTAAACGGTATGCTCTAGTTTACCAGACATCCATGTTATGTCCTTTAGGTTACATCGACTCGATTTTATAATTGATTGATGATCGAGTTATCCTCTAACTATGTGTTAACGTTAGGAGTTGAAAACTGAGTCATGAAGGAGTGTGATTACCTCACAGACTCTATCATGAAAATTACTAGTGTGGTTTCATCAGAAACTGCTAAGGCATTTGTTAATCTCAGTAACTTCTTAATAGCTTTAACCGTGATTCCGAGTATGTGTATGAGTATTATATTTTGTTATAATTACTCTAGTCATATGTCTAACTCAAGGGAAACACGAGCTGATGAAGCTAAACAATCACATATAGCAGAAGTATGAAATTTATTAAGGAAAAGTGCGCTGCGAGACATTATGGGTACCGAGATATCATCAGAGAACAACCAGGCAGAATTTTTTTTACAAAATGCCTATATGGTAACATGATTTACACATGAGGTGAAAAGTATGGTAGTTCGATGTATCATGGTTCGAAACCTGCTTAGAGTATAAGTGGGAGAGGTTTGGCAGTGGGTATACTCGAAAGCATGATTTTGAGTATAAGTGGGAGATTGTTAGGATTGGCAATTTCGAGCATGTTGCACGGATAGAATTGCTTGTATACAATAAACTCTACAATCCACTTTTAACCCAAGGCGAGAAGAATTAATTTTATCGCATTGGTGTTTGCTTATGTATTTATAAGATGTTTCTCAAACATTTTAAATGTATAAGAAGCAAATATGTCTAATTCTTCTGCATAGTAGACTGGTCGTGAACGACGTTCACAGAAGGGGACGCAGTCGGTCCTTTATAGAAGAGAAATAGAATTTCACAACCTAGATAGGCTTTGGCTACCTATCGTGAAAGGTTGCAGTGTCAGTCTGCATGTTTCCTTACCTAAGGAAATAAACGACACTGGTGTGGTATAGCACTGAAGGATCTAACAGTTGAGATAAGTCTTTCTTGCTATTTACTGAAAGACGAGGTCTCGGTGATTTTTATTTCTTAATCATTGTTGATATAACATTGAGTATACGATATTGATTATGCACTACTTTGATTTATCAAATGGTGCGGATTTTTCACAATCCAAGAATCCTGATATCTTGGGTAGTGGTGATTAATGTCTAGAGGTGCTAGTATTGTTATTGCAATGAATCGTGTGCTGGGTGAGTCCAGTTTGATAATATCCTCAAGAGGTGTTCGAAAAAAGTTTTATTATTCAGAAACCTGGCCGGTTGGAATTTATTCCAGAATAATAAATAAATATTTTGAACTAGACAACTCTTGGAAAAAGATATTAATTAATTAAAGTAAAATAGCATGCTTAAATTAATTAATGTATATTTATATCTTAAACACGGGAAATAATAAATTAAAGAGGTAAAGTCCAGATTACTCGTAATTTGGGATTGGACGGATTCTGTTGAACTTGTATTAAATTGGGGCTCAATTTAATTAGTAAAAGTCCAACAGGTTTGGCCCAAGTCCAACCTCCACGGATCCCTAATCTAGCCCATAATAACTCTATATAAAAGGAGATTAGAAAGAAGATTAAGGTGATTTTTACTCATAATTTTCGTGCTCCCCTCTGGGAGTGGACGAAAAAATTAGTTCTTCACAGAACTAGAGTTCTGTCTCCTTTCTAATCAAGCCCTTTTCGATTCTGACAAGCTTTGCTCACCCAAAGGTCGGATTCTGAGTTCGGGATACAGATTAGAAGGTTCGTGGTTGAGTACGAAGAACATCACGTGGAGAAGCCGCAAGCAATCGACGATTCTTTGGAGAATCGGATCGGTAATTCTAATCCGTAGGAAATTCATGTTTTTAGGTTTTAATTCCTTTTACAAGATTTATGTGCGTTCTAGCATGCTTTTTGATTGTTTAACATGTAGTTAATTAATCCCATAATAGGTCAAATAGATCTGTATGTATGATTTATTTGTGGATGCATGACTTCCGCTGTGCAAGGGGCTCCAAACCCCAACAGATGTTACCTAAGAGGGCAGTGACGGCCGGTGAGTGGTCCGTGTATGGTCTCGATGACAAAAATTCCCTACTAGCCAAGTATCCTTTGGTGAACCAAGTGTCGTTGATCATGGCCCGATCTATCTTGCTCGATATTGCATGGTTAGTCCAAGTGTACTTGCATCCCGTAGACATGACATCTTCCAATCCTAGCAAGGCACACGTGTCCACCATGTTCTTTATCTCGTATTTAGTAGGGACAACGCCCCCACTCTTTCATCCTCGGCGAGCACGTTGTTAAAGTTACCGCTAACAAGTGTCGGCTCGTCCTGCATCACATGTTCGACTAGTGAGTCCCATAGAGGGTGTCTATCCGGTATAGTATGCAAGCCATACACCAAAACAAAATGAAACAAATTATTGGAAGTCAAGCACCTGATTTTGGCATAGATGGCTTGTTCTTCCACTCTGATCGGCTCGAGGTCCACTTTGCTTAGATTCCACTTAAGTAGCATGCGACTGTTCTCAATCATCTCAAAGTTGTCCACGGCTTTCCACTCTCTGAAGTTGTCCTTGAGGAAGAAAGTGTTGTTCTCCTTCTTAAACTTTGTTTCCAAAAGACCCATGACGTCGATCTTGTGTGTTCTCACAAAGTCGACGATTGCAGCTTGGGTGGCGAGTTGCTGCAATCCCCTTACGTTCCAAGTTACAATAATCATTAGTCCACCTCGGGATTGTCTTCAAGACCATCCTCCCAATGGGTGGGGATATCATCCGTCTTCTTTGGCCGGGACCGGGATCTGGACTTGGATTTCCTTGTTCTACTGTGGTCCCCATCCCTATCAGCACGGCTTTGTTAGGTGTCGGGTCAGTTTCGTCGGGTACCGGTATTGGTGGGTTGGGCTTAGGCGTCGTCAGTTGCATTCGCTAGGCAATCAGTCTCGGCATTTGACTCCATTGCGTTCTCTCCCGCAACGTCCATCATTGGTTGGGCTTATAGTACTCCCTTCTGTTGTTTCTTTTGTTTCTTCTTGTTCCCGGACCCCTCCTTGCCAGTATTAGCGCTCTGATTAGGTTGCTCCACCGGGGCCTCCACTTCCTCTGCCTCAAACTCTGCATCCTTACCTTTGCCTTTGTCGTCCTTAGGATCATCACCTTATCCTATGCTATCATTCTAGTCCGTCTCCCATTGGATCCTCGGGTCTCGACTTCTGCTTCTGTGTCGCCTATCCGCATTGACAAAGGGAGTCGGATGGTCAAGTGGTGCGTTCCCTGGCATGGCTGCCAAGATAGGCGGCAGGACGGCTGCGAGTATGTGCTTCGCTAGGTTGTGATGGTCGACCGTCAGAGCCTCCATAGACTCAATCGGGCCGGACCTAGTCTCCTCGGCTAAAGGTGCAAACTTGTTCGGGGAAGCCGGGATTTGAGTAAAAACGGGTTTGTTCCTCCAGTCATCCAGCACTTTATCTCTGGACCTCACTGATTACATCTCCGTCGGGTAAACAGTACCCGTTGGCTTCCATTGCATCTGATGTCTCGGTCTGGATCTGGAGCGCTCCTGAACCAGAGAATGACATGCAAACATCGAACATCCTCGTGACTTCAATATCTCAAACAAACTTTCTTGACCTAGTAAACAGCTACCTAATTAGGCTAAACAGAAAGTAAACATGCAGTGGGGACCATTTTCCAGAAACAGTAAAGTACGGATGAAAAAACTGTAAATAACAAACTATGAATTCAACTAACAACGATCTGCATCTTGTTACCTGATTTAAACGCGAACATGGATAAAACAGAGGAAATAACTAGATTCAAACAGAATATAAAAATTCGGTCGTCGGAAACTGGCAGTTAATTGGAAACCAACAGATGTGCTTCTACTAGACGAAGTAAACAGAACACAAAAATGAAACATCAAATTCATGCATAATCAACCAACTCTGCTTCAGATCCACACGTCGGACGCTTAATCCACTCCAGATCCAAGCAATCCGAACCCGACTACGACCAAAAACAACTCCATAAACTCCGATTCAACCAATCTGCTCCGATCAACGACGATCCAACCACGATTCTACTCCAACTCAACAGAACAAGTGCGAAAAGTATCCATTCAATTAAATAACTATAAACTCAGAAACAAAACATAATCAAAACTCGAAATCAACATCATCATAACGGAAAATAGAAATTGCATAGACATATTCAACAATATTTCAACAGCCAACAAAAGCCGAGCTTCGAACAGCAAAGACTCGGTGAAATTTCTAGCAGAAAACTTAAAATGATAGCAGCAAATTGTTTCTTCGCCCTTCGCATGGACGGTGGTACACAACAGCTAACCGAAAGTGAAACCCGCACCCCTTTCCAATTTCGAAAACCCCAAGTGTGTAAAAGTGTGTATGTGTGAGTGAGCTTAGAGCCGAAAAAAAGTCCCCGAGTTAAATTGCATGCTCTCTCTTATATAGATGCGGAGGTGATCTTCTAGAAGCCTTCGCATGAAATCTCTATTCTGCCCTTCAGCTTAGCGATCTCCTCCGTCTGGCTATTTTTCCTTCATAATGCTCACTCTATCGCCAAATTTCCTTCGCCAGGCAATTGTCTTCCCTTCTTCCTTGACCTAGCAATATCCTCTACACACCTGGCTTAAAAAATGCGTTAGACCCCGTAAATGCATGAGTTTAACCTCCTAACCAATGCATGAAATTAGTCTTATCAAACTGCTGACACTTTAACCATACTTGTCCTCAAGTATAAAGACAAGAAATAGAAATAAGGCGAATTTCGATGCATGGGTTATCCTGTGACCGACCCTACAAACACACAAGATACAAACTCCTAGACCTAGACACACTAACAGACTTAAAAAAAAAGAAAATAAACACATCAAGAAAAACACAGATGCATGAACTAGTTTCAAGTTTTAGGCAGCCGTCCCCATAAGCTTAAGGTTTATCCGATCGTCTACAGTCTCCAAATCCTCCCCTTCCCTTCTTCTACCTAATCGGTCTGTCAGTTCGTCAAGATAGCCTATTGATCTCCCAATTGTTAGATTCACTCGATCACTCATTCCTCACCAGGGGTGTTAGGATCGATTTACTCTTAAGTCAATGACACACCACTGATGCCTCGGCTTATGAGAGTTTTCCCTTCCTACTGTTCCCTCTTTTTTTTAATTCCTATGTCAGGTTACTATTGCTTCCTGCCCTTAAATTTCTTTTTCTTCTCTTCCCCCTTTTTATATATTTTTTATATCCCCTGGACTTCGTCCAGCTTATACCTCCGAATTTTTATTTTATTTCTCCCCTGGACTTTGTCCAACTTATACCTCCTTTTCTGGACTTCGTCCAGCTTATACTCCTTTTTCTGGACTTCGTCCAGCTTATACCTCCTGAACCCTTTTCCCAATTTTTTCTCCTTCAGACTCTTCTCCCTAAGCATCTAGTGGCGACCCTTTTTTTATTATACATGTTAGCTCAAAGTGTATAGGCTTATAACTCACTTTTATAGTGGGGTTTCATAACTAGGTAATCTAAGGCATCCTCTATCGTTCTTACTTCATCCAAACCAAATTCAGCTTATTAAGGAAAAAAGGCATCAAAGTTGACATGCATCCTATCTTCAATCGCTCTTACTAAGGGAATCTTGCCTTATTGTATTCACTAGCTCATGCGACAAACATAAAACCTAAACCTAAAGACTCCTATTCACATTAAACACAGACAGCACTAACTCCCTCCCCCTCTCACTTCACTCAAGCTTGTCCCCAAGCTATCCTAGTGAAGGGGGAAAATGTAGTTAATGCAAACAAAACAGAAACACAAAAGACAGCCTTCTCACACTTAGACCGAGCATCGGGCTAAGTGGAAAAAACTTGAACAAAACAAAAACAAAAAAAAAACATGCCAGAAAAAAAACAAAAAACACAAACTTCTCACACTTAGACCAAAGATTGGGCTAAGTGGGAGAAAACACAAACACATATATACACAGCTAGGCATGCTTAAACGGTGAACATAAAAAAACAAAGACCAACAAACACACAAACATTTGAAAACGAAAAGAAAAATGAAAAAAACTGAAAAAGGAAAAATTACTTGGTCATTGGTGGGGGTATCATTTCGGGGTTGGCCCCCTCGGGAGCCAAACTGAGGTGGAATATAGGGGCGGGTCACCTTCACTTTCTTCCTAGCTGGCGACGCCAGCTTCTCTTCTTCCTTCTCACCATGCTTCGACACAATCTTCTTCACAAACAAGGGCATAGATGCAGATGGGGCCAACAGGGGCTTAGATGCTGGTAGGGTTTGCTGAAGGGAAGAGCTTCCCGGCCCAGATGGGACACGCTGCTGGGTCCAGAGGGCAGCTTCTTCTGGGGCTGGGGAAACTTCTTCTCCAGCCAATCGGTCATCATCATCATCATCTGCTTAACAGCTTCCGCCATGCGATCGCACTGCGCGGTTGACCTTCCCACCAAATCAGTGATGCTCCCCCTGAAGGTTTGCATCTCCTCCCAGACTCCGCCGAAGTCCTTTCGCATCTCACCCTTCTCATTTTTCATCTCTTCATAATCCACGCTGGTCACTGCTTTGACACCATCCTGCTCCGTCTTCACCTGGAGTTCCATCCTCCACAAGTAAGGCAATGAAGAAACCATTAGATGTTGAAAATTTGCATGCTATCGACGTTATTAATCCCCTGGTCCAGGAATATCTTGAGACTGAGTTGATGCAGGAGCAGATGGATAATTCAGAATTAAGCCACTCTATTGATAGAGAGGTAGATGGATGGTGTGAGACAATGCACACGAAGGAATTATCGGATGAAGAGCTGGCCGAGGCTATTTCAGAGTTCTGCACGAATCCGGAGTCAGCAAGGTCAAGAGGATCAGCCCATGTGGCTAGTATGGAAAATACTCCAGGGTCTGGGAAGGGAATGAAAACTGATGCGAAGGAAAATGATCCCTTGCCCCAGGAAACAAGCACCCCCAAGAAGGAATTGAAAACGCTTCCGCCAGAACTCAAGTATGCCTATCTGGAAGAGAACGAGACATTTCCAGTAATCATCAACAGCAACTTGACCGAGGAATAGGAAAAGAAGTTACTGGAGGTAATCAGAAGGAATAAGAAGGAAATAGGATGGACTCTCTCAGACCTAGTAGGAATCAGTCCGGATCTTTGCATGCACCACATTAGGCTGGAGGAAGGAGCAAAGGCCTGTAGAGACCCCCAACGTAAGCTGAATCCAAACATGAGAGAGGAAGTTCTGAAGGAAGTTTTGAAACTGTTGTCCCTAGGCATCATTTACTCCATCCCAGACAGTGAATGGGTCAGTCCGGTTCACATGGTACCGAAAAAGTCAGGAATTCAGGTAGTTAAAAATGATAAGAACGAATTGGTGCCGACTCGACTCGTCACTGGATGGAGGATGTGCATCGATTATAGGAAACTGAATGAAGCAACCAAGAAAGATCACTTTGCTTTACCTTTCATTGATCAGATGCTAGAGAGGCTGACTGGAAAGTAATATTTTTGCTTCCTTGACGGATATAGTGGATACTTCCAGATTTATATAGATCCTGAAGACCAAGAGAAGACTACATTTACGTGTTCATTTGGCACGTATGCTTATAGAAGAATTTCGTTTGGGCTGTGCAATGTGCCGGGCACTTTTCAACGTTGCATGATGAGTATCTTCTCGGATCTACCAGAGGATTATATTGAGATTTTCATGGATGATCTCACCATATATGGGAACCCTAAAATGCCACTTCATGGTACCCAAGGGAATTGTCCTGGGGCATGTAGTCTCAGAGAAGGGCATACAGGTGGACCAAGCAAAGGTCGATGTGATTTCGAAATTGTCTTACCCTACGAATCAGAAAGAAGTTAGGTGATTCCTGGGGCATGAGGGGTTTTACAGAAGATTCATAAAGGACTTCGCAAAAATTGCTCAGCCGCTTACCCATCTTTTGCACAATGGTGCAAGAAAGCGTTTCAGCTATTGAAGGATAAATTAGTATCTGCCCCTATCATCAGAGCACCCGACTGGAGTCAGCCGTTTGAAATAATGTGTGACGCGAGCGACTTCGCAGTAGGGGCGGTGCTGGGTCAAAGGATCGATGGAAAAAATTACGTGATCTTCTATGCTTCAAAGACACTCAATCAGGCCCAGAAGAACTATGACACCACGGAAAAGGAAATGTTGGCAGTCATGTATTCATTTGAGAAGTTTTGACCATACTTACTGGGGTCGAGAGTGATAGTTTTCACCGACCACGCGGCCATCAAGTACTTGATGGCGAAGAAAGAATCCAAGCCAAGGTTAATCCGTTGGGTGTTACTTTTGCAAGAATTTAATTGGGAAGTAAGAGACAAAAGGGGGACGGAGAATAAAGTGGCTTACCCTTGAGTCGGATCTTCCAGGGAGAAACGGAGGAAGCAATACCTGATGCATTCCCTGAGAAACATCTGGAATACATAGGAAAGTCTTCTAGACCCATCAGTTGGGAAGCGATAATGGCGATAACAGGTCCAGGAGATTCTGAGAATGGAAAATGTCAGCCAGACGCCGAGCCATGGTTCGCAGAACTAGCAAATTACTTGGTCACAGGAGAGGTGCCCAGTTCACAAGATATTTCCCGGGCCCAGAAGATGAAGCTCAAAAGCGAGGCGAAGTATTATTTCTGGGACGACCCTTATTTATGGAGGATGGGAGCTGACCAGGTAATCCGCCAATGCATCCCCGAATGGGAGCAGAGGGATGTGCTTAATCATTGCCATGCATTGGCGTGTGGAGGTCATTTTGAACCAAGGAAGACTGCTAGAAAAGTCCTGGACAGTGGATTTTATTGGCCTACATTACACAAGGATTCTTTTGAATTCTTTCAACACTGTGAGAGATGCCAGCAAACAGGGGGGATTTCGAAACGATATGAGATGCCACAGTTTCCCGTAATTGTTTGTGAAATCTTCGACGTCTAGGGGATGGATTTCATGGGTCCATTTTCATCTTCATACGGGAACACATACATCCTTGTGGCTGTGGATTATGTTTCAAAGTGGATAGAAGCCAAGGCCACCACGTCCTGTGAAGCCAAAGAGGTGGCTAAGTTTCTTAGAGCTAACATTTTCAACCGGTACGGCGTGCCCCGAGCCATAATATCCGACCAAGGGACGCACTTCCATAACCGGACGATAGAGGCTTTGATGAGGAAATACGGGGTCCACCACAGGCTTTCTACCCCTTATCATCCTTAGTCTAACGGACAGGCGGAGATCTCAAACAGGGAGATCAAAGCGATACTGGAGAAGACGGTGAATCCGTCAAGGAAGGACTGGAGTAAAAGGCTTGGAGACACGTTATGGGCTTACAGGACTGCATACAAAACGCCTATCGGAATGTCGCCCTACAGGTTGGTGTTTGGCAAGATGTGCCACCTGCCCGTGGGAGTGGAGCACAGGGCATATTGGGCGGTCAAGGAGATTAATATGAGACCCCAGACATCGGAGGAAGAGAGGAAGTTGCAACTTCAAGAGCTAGAAGAGTTAAGACTGGAGTCATATAAATCCGCAATGTGGTACAAAGAAAGGACGAGGCTCTGGCACGACAATAACCTCCGGGTCAAGGAATTACAAGTAGGCAGAAGGTGCTCCTTTTCAATCCATGCTCAAGCTGATGCCTGGGAAGCTAAAGTCCAAGTGGATTGGGCCATACACTATTGTTAGCCTTCGCGCGAACGGAGCTGTGGAAATCCAGGGCAGTGCCTCAAATTCTACTCGTTTCCTTGTTAATGGTCATCGAGTGAAGGTTTTTAGAGATATTCTGAGTTGTGTGTGGTGGAGAAAGTGCCACTACGCGCACTCTCGACGAATTCCTGGGTCAGGTAAATGGGAATACATTTTTATCTATACACTGAACCAGGGGATCTCGGAAGTACTCAACGAATAGTGTAAATAGTTTCTTTGCTTTTCGAAACATAAAACAAATTTATATACGAATTTTCCAAAAATATTTTCGAAACACCAGACTTCTGAGGGAAATTGTTTTGTCACATTTTGAATCATGGACCTGGGAGTCTGGCGTTTCATTTCTGTTGCTTTTTATCTACGTGTGGTACTGCGGAGAGTAGCGTTTACATGGGGCATGGAGTTTTAGTTTGGGAGGGAAGAGGTTAAGTTTTGAATTTCAAATTCTCACTTTATGGGAAGGCGTACGGTTGCTTACATCATGCCTGCAACTGATTCTTACCCAATATACGTATCCCCCTCCTTATTCTTTAATTTTCCAAAAACAACATAAATCTCTCTCACTCTAAAAAAATCCCCAAATTTTTCTCTCGCCAAACCCATCGCTATCTAACCCTAATCGGCTATTTTCTCCCAAGTTCTTGAAAAGATTTTGCAGATTCAAGCCATGGCGAATACACCAAAAGCAGGGAATCCCACCACATCCGCCAATTCCAGTGCGGCAGCATTCATGTCGGATCTGGTGCAGAGATTCGGAAGTACAGAGGAGGCGATGAAGGCCTTCGCCTTGTTCACGATGTTGACGGAGAAAACAAAACCTACTGCGTCAGCATCCACCACAACCACCGCACCGCCACCACCGTCGATTTCGGATGATTCGACGGCCCAGCCTATTCTTGTACATGCAGAAGCCGAACCGTCCACCAGAGCATCAGAGAAAGACGCCGCAGTAGGTGAAGAACAGGGAAAAGAGGCGGATCTGGCTGCGGGGTTGGAGCAAATGGCGGTTGGTGACCAACGGTTAGCACATACTGTTGAGGGGGAAACCCCTGTTGTTTCTGCGAGTATGGGTGAGGGGGAAACCCCTGTTTTAGCTGAAGGTGTGTCGGAGGGGGAAACCCCTGTTTTTACTAAAGGTATGTCGGAGGGGGAAACCCCTGTTATCTCTGAGAAAGTTGTTGAGGGGGAAACCCCAGAAAGGTTCGTGGGCGGTGAAGCCCTAATTTCTGATCAGATAGTTGCTGAGGGGAAACCCCTGTCTACATTGAGGGGGCGACCCCTATTTTGTCTGAGGGAGGGGATGTCCCCAGTACTGACGAAGTTTCGGTGCCCAAGGAGAGCGGGCTCGAATTAGTGATCGATCTGGAAGGAAATCCGACGGACGCAGACTCGCCTGCGGATAAAAGAGAGGCCAGGCGGAGGGCCCGACGAAATTTGAGTGAGGAAATCGAGGATCTCACCCTACCCATAGAGGCAGAAGCCCCTAGGTCTGGCGGGGAAAAAGACGAAGCAGAGGAACACCGCCTGGCGGCAGAACGGAAAAGGAAGGGCAAGAATGCCGCAACCTCCCAGACCAAGAAGGCTAAGCAGACTGCCGCTGGCAAGGCTGTTGAGACTCCACTTCCTACCCCTACTAAAGTTCCATTCGCCAAGGAACGAGCTGCTACTCCAGATAGTGAATCCGGTATGGAAGAGATGGATGAACCCGAGGAAGTGTTAAATTTTGAGCCAGCAGAAGTCTGGATAACGAAAGGACTATTGGAAGCAATGGGAAAGTTCGAGGATCCCAAGAGAACGGCGACGTATAAGGAACGATGTGGTTCTGGAAAGCTAGCAAAGTCCGGGAAATGGTATGTTCGGGAAGAATTGGAGGAGATAGACTCCGACAAGGTGTTTCGATAGTACATCGGTGCGATCGGGTTTGATTGGCTTTTGAAGCATAGTGACGCGGAGGTGCCAACTGCATTGGCCAGGGAGTTTTCTCCACGTTCCGCCTGAAGCCCACCCCTGATCTGGATGCGGACTCAATCACATTCTGATTGTTTACAGAGGAGCACGAAATGAGTATCCGAGAATGGTCCCTCCGGTTGGGTCTGTTTACCCGCACAGAAGACGACGACGGTATTTGGAATGAGCGCGTGGTGGGTCCACCGAAGTATACTCCTGGGTTCAAAACACAGTCTGCTTGGGAGTTTATCACGCATCCGAAGGTGGGACAGTTCAAGACTAGCTACTCGAAAGCCTTTCATATCGACAACTGAATCCTGCATTTTACTCAGACGTTCATTAGCTACAACTTGATGGGGACTGCCAATTCCGCCTTGACCACGGCAGACCTTTATTTCACATGGTGCATGGCCAAGGGCGTGAAGGTACACCTGGGTTATTGGTTAGCTCAGGCTTGTCACCAGATGGCTGCAAATCCCTCACGCCACATGTATACATGCCACCTTCTCGGAGCTTACCTTCAGTGAAACACGATAATGAAGATTGCCAAAACAGCACCCGAGATAGTGATGTGTGAGCCGCCCGAGATTTTCAGTGTTGAGTATTTCTTCAACAAAGGCCTGATCTACATGTCTGGGAAAGATGTTTGCTTTTATGAGGTCGGCAGAATGGAACCCCACGTGAAGCCAGAACATGATGTTGTCGAAGCAGTAGCCAGTGAAGAGTATGACGAGATGAGAAAGGAAATGGGAACGATGCAGACGGAACTGGGTACAGTTAGGAAGAAAATTGGGTTGATACGGATGGAGCTTGGTGATGTCAGGGATGGGATTAAGGCCCTTAGGGGCAGTTTTACTGAGTTGGCGGGGAGGTCATCCGTGCAGAATGATAGAATGGCAGAGGCCGTAACCTTGATGATGATGATGACTAAGTGGCTGAAGGAAAACTTCCCTGAGCCCCAGAAGAAATCGCCCGCTGGACCCAGTAGTGTGTCCAAGCTGCCAGGGCAAGGAAGTTCTTCCCTCCAGCTGCCACCACCAGCGTCCAAGCCCTTGACAGCCCCATCTGCATCGAAGCCGGTATCAGTTAAGAAGCCAGTGTCTAGACCGAGTAAGAAGAAAGAGGAGAAGCCGGAATCCCCGGCTAGGGAGAAAGCAAAACTGACCCGACCCTACGTTCCACCCAGTCTGGCTCCAGAGGGGGCCAGACTCCGAATTGATACCCCCTTAAACAAGTAACTTTACTTTCAGTTTTTCTTTATTTTCTTTCAGTTTTTAAATATTTATATGTTTGTTGTTTTGTGTCTTTGCTTTGCGTTAGTTTTTTCCAGCATGCCTTTTGATGTATATAGTTGTCTGCGCCCTATGTGTTTTCTCCCACTTAGCCCGTTCTTCGGTCTAAGTGTGAGAAGTTTGTGTTACTTTTAGGCATGTTTTGGTTTTTGTCTGTTGTCACTTCTCCCACTTAGCCCGTTGCTCGGTCTAAGTGTGAGAAGGTTGTTTTGTTGTGTGTTTGTGTTTTGTTGTGATCTGTATTACTTTCCTGTTTCCCCCCTTCACTGGGATAGCTTGGGGACAAGCTTGAGTGAAGCGGGAGGGGGAGAGAGTGGTAGAGTTTGTGTCTAATTTTGATAGGAGTCTTTAGGTCTAAGTTTTTGTGTGTCGCATGAGCTAGTGAATATAATAAGGCAAGATTCCCCTAGTAAGAGCAATTGAAGATAGGATGCATGTTAACTTTGAGGCCTTTTTCCTTAATAAACTGACATCGGTTTGAATGAAGTAAGAACGATAGAGGATGCCTTAGATAACCCAGTTGTGAAGCCCCTCTATAAGAGTGAGTTATAAGCCGAAACTTTGTGAGCTAACTTATACTAAAAGGGGCCGCCACTGAATGCTTAGGGAGTAGAGTCAGGAGGAGAGAAATAAAAAAAATGGGTTATGGAGGTATAAGCTGGACGAAGTCCAGGAAATGGAGGTATAAGCTGGACGAAGTTCAGGGGAAATAGGAAAAAAGGGGGAACAAAAAGAAAAAATCCTAAAGGGCAGGAAGCGATAGTAACCTGACCCAGGAAATAAAAGTGAAGGAAGATAATAGGAAGGAGAAACTCGCATAACCCGAATGTATCAGTGGTGTGTCATTGACTTAAGAGTGATTCGATCCTAACATCCCAGGTGATGAATGAGTGACCGAGTGAATCTAACAATTGGGAAATCGATAGGCTATCTTGACGAACTGACAGACCGGTTAGGTAGAAGAAGGAAATGGGAGAATTTGGAGACTATACACGAATCGGATAGACCTTAAGCTTGTGGGGACGGCTACCTAAAAGTTGAAACTAGTTCATGCCCTTTGTGTTCTTTTATTTTGTTTTCTTTCTTTGATTTTTTTTGTTTTCTCTTTGTTAGGTTGTTAGTGTGTTTAGGTCTAGGAGTTTGTGTTGTGTTGTGTCTTTAGAGTCGGTCATAGGATAATCATGAATCGAAATTCGCCTTATTTCTTTTTTTCTTGTCTTCATACTTGAGGACAAGTATGGTTTAAGTGTGAGCAGTTTGATAAGGCTAATTTCATGCATTGATTTAGGGGTTGAATTCGTCCATTTACGGGGTCTAACACATCTTTTTAAGCCAGGTGTGTAGAGAGTTCGCCAGGTCCAGGAAAGAAAGAAGGACGTTTGCATGGCGCAAGGAACTGGCGAAAAAAGTGAGCAATATGGAAGGAAATGACTGGACGGAGAAAGACTGCGAAGCTGAAGGGCAGAATGGAGATTTCTGCGAAAGCTTCTGGAAGGTCACTTCCGTGCCTATATAAAGAAGGAGAGCATGCAATAAGAGGAGTTCTTCGGCACTTTAGGCTGGGTTTAGGCTCTCATTGCTCACTCGTTTCTACACACTTGGGGGGATTTTAGGGAACTGTATGGGGTTTCAGGTTTTCGTTTTCAGGCAGTAGTTGGGTAACACCGTCCTTGCGCAGGGCGAAGAAATAATTTATCGCTTTAATTTATTTCCGCTGCTGTGAATTTCACCGAGCTTCGCTGTTCGAAGCTCGACTTTGTTTTTCCGTCGAATTATCGTGGTATTGCAATTTCTGTTTTCTGACATGGTGATGTTTATTTTGCGTGTGGATGATGTTTATTTTTGAGTTGTAGTTATTTGGATGCTTTTCACATTTGCTTGTTGAAATGGAGTAGAATCATTGATGATTGTTGTTGATCGGAGCAGATCTGTTGGATCGGAGCTATGGAGTTGAGTTTGATCGTGGTTATGTTAGGATTGCTTGGATCCGGAGTGGATTAAGCATCCGACGTGTGGATCTGAAACAAAGTAGTCGTAGTTTGATGCCACATTTCTGTATTTTTATTTCCTTCCGTCTAGTATATGTAGATCTGTTTAATTTCCGGCTAATCACAAGTTTTCGACGTCCGAACTTTTACATTCTGTTTGAATCTAGTTATCTTCTCTGTTTCTTCCATGTTCGCGATGATTCAAGTAAGGGATGCGTGTCGTTGATTAGTTAATTTCATAGTTTGTTATATGCAGTTTTTCGCCGTACTTGTTGTTTCTGGAAATTGGTCCCCACTGCTTGTTTTCTTTCTGTCTAGCTAAATTAGGTAGTTGTTTACTAGATCAAGGAAATTCATTTTAGAGATTGGAGTTAAGGATGTGTTCAAAGCCTGCATGATGTTTTCAGTTTCCTAGGTCTAGTGCTTTATGTTGTTCCTAAGTCTAGTAATAGTTACACCTCAACCCAAATTTGCGTGGCAGCAGCCATTCATCCTTACCAGAGTCTTCTAAATGCTTTCTTACGCATCCATCTTCGTGGGATCGATCCCTACTTCCCTGTACTAATTCATAGTATAGCGGGTTGAGGGTTTTGAAGGAGGAATTTGTGTCCGACGACTGAGACTTATGTGATCCTTCGAGTTCCTAGACCTCGTGATCTAATGGATTACCTGGGTTTGAGAAGCCTGACTTAGCATAAAAGCACACACGGTATTCTTGCAAAGAACCACCTTTCAGTTCTCGATCGCGATCAACGGGAGCCCGCACTGATTCTTCCCCGGCAAAAGGGGACTTCGACGGGGAGATCCTATGTCTCCTACCCTTTATATTTTTTGCATTGAATACTTATCTGATTTGCTTGCAGCCCGAACGACGAACTCCAACTTTAATTTCCATGCAAAGTGTGCGAGAGAAAAGATTACTCACTTAGCCTTCGCAGATGACCTTATGCTTTTTAGTAGGGGCGACTACATGTCCATAGAGATCTTGGCGGATGCTATGGAGGAATTCTCGGGCTGCTCGAGCTTGGAGATCAACAAGGATAAATCCAACCTTTTTTCAGGCGGCAAGCTGCCAACCCGGGACTTGGAGGAGATCAAGAGCATTTTCGGCTTCCCGTTGGGTTCCCTGCCGGTGAAGTACCTTGGAGTGCCCCTCGCATCGAGCAAGCTCAACATCATGCACTACTCGCTGCTGATTGAGAAGATTGCATCCTCACCAAAAAGTGGACAGGTAAGAATCTTTCTTATGTCGGTAAAACTGAACTGGTGCGCTCTGTTTTGCAGGGTGTCGAGTGCTACTAGCTTCAAGTCTTTCCCCTGCCTACTAACGTGAGGGACCGGGTCATCTCTATCTTCCGAGAGTTCCTTTGGGGTACGAAATATGCCCCGGTGTCTTGGAAGGAACTCTGCCTATCGAAGGATGAAGGGGGACTCGGCTTTCGGGACCTCGGGGCGTGGAACAAGGCACTCTTGGCTCGGAACCTGTGGAACATTTATGCCAAGAAGGACTCCCTGTGGATCAAATGGATCCATAGTGAGTTTCTCAAGAACAAGACGCTGTGGGAATGGACGGCTAGATCCTGGGACTCACCACTTTTCAAGAGGCTGCTTGAAATCTGAGACGAATTGTTTGCCGACCGGCCGAGACGAGAAGTGGAGAAGCTGCTGGGACAATGGTACGGGAGCAAGGGAGCGGTCGAGGCATACGAATGGTTCAGGCCAAAAGGAGAACGGCAACTGTGGCACAGATTCGTGTGGAAAGAGTTCGTCCCGCCAAAGTACTCCTTCACTACTTGGCAAGCTCTCAAAGGACGACTTCCAACGAGGGACAGACTGGGCTACAAGAATATCGATCGACGCTGCCCCTTGTGCATGGCGCACACGGAGTCGGTAGACCACCTCTTCTTCAAATGCCACAAGACATGGGCAGTTTGGAAGGAGATCAAATCTTGGCTGGGCATGCGGAGGAACATCACCACTATATCGAGCGCCATCAAGTGGATGATCAAGGAAAGGAGTGGCGCGGCAATCATCCGCAAGGCTAGAAGGCTAGGCCTCATCGCAATGGTCAGCCTAATGTGGCGAGGCAGGAATGCCTTGATTTTTGACGGATCAGTATTCGAACCCAAGCACTTTGTGTTCGAGGTGAAGAAGGTAACATATGCAGTTTTATACTCCTTTTATCCGCATGAACAAGTGATGGAGCACCTGGGAGTTTAGCGTTGCTCTCGGCCACGAGGGTACTCTTTTTCCTCCTTGGGATTTTTTCCCATCGGGTTTTATCTCTAGGAGGTTTTAACGAGGCCCTACCCCTTCCTTCATTGGGGTAACGTGGACGGTTGCAATGTGTACAAGCATGCTTGACGGAATCAAGAACCGAAGCAAATCAAGTGATTCGACCTTTGAAGACTTTACCGATTGGAGATCTCATATTGAGTTTGTTGGTGTATGGATAATATTTGTTGCTTTTCGGTTGTGATACCAATTCATAGGGCCCTGTTTCCCTAGAGTTTACTTCCCCCTCCCACCGGCCAACATAGCTTCGGCTTTTAGGCATGTATCCCTCGGGTATGCCCGTGTATTGCTTGTACTTTACATTTGCATTTATATTCCATTCATTGATCCATAAAAAAAAGAACGAAATGGAATGATCATATTTCTATCTCCATTACATTCTCATGTTAATTCCAATCCTTCCTTATTCTATTCCACGAAAAAAAAAAGTAGTATTAAGCTAATTATGTAACGAGAATACTTCAGAATTGAAATCCATAATCCCCGAATATTACTATTACACGCAATGCTGTAATAAAGCGTATTGCTTTTACAAAGTTGAAAGTAAGTCCCGGTGTTGGTGGACCATATGATGACAAATATTTTGAAGTGTATAGATAAACACACACAAAAGGCACACGCCACGAATCTTACGTAGTAGTATGAAACAATATGGATTTAAACTAAATCAACAAACGAGAGTGATCAAGGGGAAACATGAGAGACTCGCAATGGATAGTCGAATTCAACGACACCACAACCGAGTCAGCACAAAATTGGGCGACCAATGTGAAGAACGACCTCAGCAAACTCGCGGAGACTCGCTCGGTCGAGTCGATGCAGTGGGCAAAACAGTCAATTTACCGGATCCCGCGGAGCGTCAAGGATCTCTGCAGCGGCGCGTACCAGCCCCAGACCGTGTCCATCGGGCTGTACCACCACGGCGATCCCCATCTGCAGAGCATGGAGCGACACAAGCACCGCGCCCTCCTCACTTTCCTCGAAAGGTCGAAAAAGCCCCTCCGCTGCTACCTCGACGCCCTCTCCCCGGCGGCCCAGGATCTCAGACACGCCTACCACCACTTAGAGCCTGTCTGGAAGGGCGACACCGAGGCCTTCCTCCGGGTGATGATCGTCGACGGCTGCTTCATATTGGAAATCATGCGGACTGCCACCGCCGCTCCTGAGTCTGTAGAGAAGATGGGGTACGTGCGAAACGATCCTGTGTTCAGCAGCCATGGCGCGCTCTACTTCGTGCCTTACATCAAGCGCGATATGCTTATGCTGGAGAATCAAATTCCACTTCTTGCTCTAGCTATACTGTTTGTGGCCGAAGATGACAACCTCCTTGTCAATGGTTTGTCAAAGGTAAGTCAAACATTAAAGCTCTACAAATGTATGTAGACACCCCTTTTTTAAAAAAAAAAATATTTGGGCAAATGAACCTTTTTAGGCGGACTCTTGGAACCCCAGCCATTTTAAATTTTCCTATATATTATTCATTCAATCATTATAATCTCATTTCGTTGGCCAGTTGGTTGGGCGATTGGCCTAGTGCTACCTACTATCTCTTACGTCACATTTTCGAATCCTGATTCTTATAGTTAATTCATTTATGTTTTCTCACACTAGTAAATTTATATAATTTTGTTTTTTTATGAGAATATTATTATTGTAATATCACAAAGTTGTAATTTTTATAATCTAAGAATAAAAATCATTATTTAAATTTAATGTTATACAGTATTTAAAAATATATTCTTCAGTTATTTTGACGTTGATACTATCATCGTTTGTATTTTAAGTTACATTGCTCATTTTCAAATTATTTATCTCGCATTATGTGTATTGTTCATGTCGTGATTTTTTCTGGCGTTATTGATACTAAAAATTGTTAATGTCAGTTTGGACCCCGTAATATCAAATTTGGGTCCACCACTGATTGCGCATTAGCTTGATATTATGTGTTTGATTTGTTTTTGAGTTATTCCATCAAACTAATTAGGATTGATTTCAGCATGAGCAGCTAAGCATGCTGATCCTGAATTTCTTCTCCCACCCGCACGACGCGAACAAAATCCACGAATACGGGAAATGCCTGCACATACTAGACCTGTGCAGGCAGAGCATGCTGATGCGGCTCTCCTGCCAGAAGGCAAACAAGCCGAAGAACAGATGGCGGTTCGACTCGGACTGTCTCCCCAGCACGGGCGTACTAAAGAAGGGGGACGTGTACATCCGGTCAGCGATGGAGCTGACCGAAGCAGGCATCCAATTCAAGCAGAGCAGGACGCGCAGCCTCAACGACATCTCGTTCCAGGGAGGCGTCCTGAGGCTGCCGCAGATAATGGTGGACGACGCGCTCGAGTCAGAGTACCTGAACATGATAGCCTTCGAGCGGTTCCACGTGGGGGCCGGGAGCGAGGTGACGTCGTTCGTGTTCTTCATGGACGGGATCATCGACAGCGCGAGGGACGTGGGGCTGCTGCACTCGCGCGGGATCATACAGAACGCGCTGGGGAGCGACAAGGCCGTGGCCGACTTGTTCAACTCGCTGTCGAGGGACGTGAGCCTCGACCCCGAGAGCAGCCTCGCGGTCCTGCACCAGAAGGTGGTGGAGTACTGCGGGAAGCCGCTGCCGCGGTGGATGGCGTATGCTAAGCATAACTACTTCACCAATCCGTGGGTGGGGCTGTCTATCGTTGCTGCTATTTTCCTCTTTGCTCTCACTGGCATTCAGACCGTCTACACTGTGCTAGGCTATTATCATTCTAAATGATACTTGTGTGTGTTGGATATCATTGAAACCTATTTTTCTTTTTTTTGTTCCATATGTATTAGCTTGCTTTTCGGTTTCTTTTTCTCCCACTTAGATCTTGGTATGCTTTAACCAAATATTCTACCGTACTTATACTACAACAAAAAGATATGATAATGGCAACGACACTAATTTGTGTGTCTAATTATACCACCAACGCTTCATAAAGTGACGCAAATAGAAGCGTTGTAAAAAACTAAAAGATTAAGATAATTTGCTCCCAACTTAGGGACGTTTTCTTTTTTAGTCCTAAATTGTGGTTATTTTTAAAAATTTCCAAACACTAATAATTGCGTCTCAATTTTTTTGTCCTTAAAAGATAAGTTTTTTTTAGTGTTAACTACTGAGGTGTGATCATTCTGCTAACATTTTTAAGTTGCTAACTCTGCTAACTCATCAATGTATTGTATTAAAAATGTCAACATAAACTTAATTGATATTTTAATACACTGTGTTGATATTGATATCACTACAAAAAAAAAGTTACGGACAAAGACGCTTTTTCATTCAATTAAGGACGCTATATTTTGTTGCTAAATATATCACCTATGCTTTAAAAAGCGCCCTTATCCTTGACGTGCCAAATTAAAATAAGGACGCAAGGAGGGAGCGTCGGTGAATTAATCTTAAGATGCTTTTTTAAAAGCGTCCCTATTAATCTTGAGATGTTTTTAAAAATGCGTCCTTATATGCAACTTAGAGAGATGCTATTGAAAAGCGTCTCGAAGTGTAATTTAGAGACACAATTAAAAAATGTGTCAAAGTTATAGTTTGAGACACAATTAAAAAAACGTCTCTATGTTGCATTTAGAGACACAATTAAAAAGTGTCCCAAAGCACAACTTTGAGACACAAATAAAAAACGTCTATACGTTGCACTTAGAGAGATGCTATTATAAATGTATTAATTTTCAAACATTGAATATCATATTAAAGCACATGTAAATTCCAACAAGGTTATACATAGATTATTGTTCTTACAATAGTGTTGATGTAAGAAAAATTTACAGTTCAACTCATTTTCAAGTTACTTGAAACTATTGCAGGGGATGGAAAACATTCTCTGTACACGGCCTTTGGTGAAGTTCGTCCCTCAGCTGTAAGGATATCAATTGTATCCCATTTTTGTCTCTCATAACAATGCCAATGCCAATGCCAATGCCATTTTATTCTTCTAATGTCTCAATACTTCCGATCATCAAAATCTTCTACTTTTCTACAATCTCTCGTTCCTCCATTAATGCCTGCCCCGCCAATACTGAAGTAATGAATCTCCATGTTTGACCTTTCCTGTTTCAACTTTTCTTCAAACTGTGACTCTATCTTTCTCCACACGAGCTTGCACAAGCTCTTCCATTTTTGCATCTTTAATCACTCCTGCATAATTTTTGGTTCCATGTACCATCCTTGCACTAACTCCAAGTCCATAACCGACTACACGACCATATCGATCTGGAGGAACAAGTTCATTGTATACTTCTTTTTCTACTTCTCTCTGCCATCATGGCAGTTGCTTTCTCCTACATGACCAAAAGCAATAAAACTCAAGTACTCTCTTATGTATATGTAAAACATCAGAAGAATTAGTCAGAATAAAACAAGATGCAGGAAAAACAGGAGTTGAAAGAAAAAAGTGAAATTGGATACTACAACTACTCTGTCTCCAACTTGTGCTACAAAAACTCCACCTATCCCTTTCTCTCACTCTCTCCTCTCTATTTTTTTACTTCTAAATCTTAACTTTATGTGTAGCACCTAAAACTTTGTTTGAGGTAGTGTTTTGCCTTCAAGATGTAGTGTTTCATATTCTTTGAACTAAAATAATTCAAAATCTGCACACCTACTGTGATATTTTGCATTATACAGCTCTATAATTACCATTGGAGTAGTTATTATATAAATTTTACGTACCATAAGTTGGTCGGAAGCTTGGTTAACGAAACCTCCTTCCGTATGTTTGTGGAGCCGGGTCTCTTTTGTACTTATTTCTCAAAATATTGATAACATATGTATACAAATAAATAAGAAGAATTTATAGAACATATTAAAGTGAGAGGTCGTACGAATTTTGGTTTCTTCCTTGCAAAGAAACTATCTAAAGAGAAATACCATAACTTTAAATAATAAGGTCAAATTTATACGTTATTACCTTTCCTTTATCCAAGAAGATCAATCCATTGCTGGGAAGGTATTCCTTTTGGCGGTTTAAGTGCAACCTCTTGTTCCGTCTTCCCATCGCTTTGCTTTATAAGTCCTCCATTTCTTTACTCGAGTGCTCCCATCAGTACCTAAGATGATGTAGATATTAGCAATACAAAAAAATCACACCAATCACCTAAATCATTGAATACACTTACTTTGAATTATACGATCATCTTCACTGTTAAATTGAATTTCATACTCATGATTGAGTTCTGAAGCAGAATTGCTTTGTGTTTCCATCTGAAATATTGCAAGTTACAAAACAATACGCTAAAAATCCACATGACAAGCTGTATAAAAACCAAATTGTGTTCATATTCATTGAAAAGTCTAGCAAAAAACAATCCCATACACACAAGAAAGTAATAAAGAATAGTCTACTGTCTAATATTCATTAGGAGGAAGTGCATTTCACCCTCCCAAATTTTCGTATAACATCCAAGATGCATAATTTTAAGGAGCAAGGGGATCTGGATTGCCTACTTGATCAGGAACTGGTAAATGCAGTTCACTACAGTGACCTATAAGCAAAATTTGTGGAAGAAATCCTGAGCCAAAGAATTAAATATCACAATTTTAGACCTCACATGCATAAACCAAACTACAAGATTCATATAAAGATCAAATAAAGAAGCAAAATAATTTACAGTCCACTCCTTGATCTTTCCACAACCAGTGAATTAGAAATTGATCATAATTTTTAGTAGAAATATACCTTATGGCAGCAATAACTCCAAACCACTTCCTTAGCAACAAATGTCAAAACACAACTGAGAATTCCATAATTCAAGTGAAGATCTTAAGAGCATGAACATCTAAGAAATCTTATGTAGAACCAAGGGCTGCAGATTTGGATGTTTCATCAACAAAAAAATGCTTTTGGAATACACAAAACAGCTGATATCCATGAACAAGAAATGAAGCTACAAAGATAAAGTGCAATGGAAGAAACAGTTAACCACAAAAGGAAAATATGCGGTTTTAGAAACAAAATATGTTGAACTCAAAATATTTTCGTATGACATCCAAGATGAGTTTGCAGACGATTTTGTTCTTCTAGACTTTGCATTTCAGTGCTTGGGATCAGTTATAATAATAAATCTACCATCGTTCTTGATTTGTAACGTATCTTTATGTACTATAACATTTTGTAAAGTCCTTCTACATTCAAAGAGTTGAAGAGCCTTAGTTAGTAAGAAATAATAACTTCATAACCTCAGTGGTCCTAACTTTTCTGATACAAGGGAACAACACAAGCAATATAGGAGTTATGATATAAATAAAGCACGAAAATAGAGTTACGAACCTTTACTCGCCCGTGCAAAATTGCCTAAAAGTAAGAAAAGTAAACATAAACGAAAGAAGATTAAAATGGAACACAAAGTAAACTGAACGAACTTGAATGAATTCAGAAAGTATATGCTAACTAATCAGAATCCTAACACATGAAATACCAAGCCACATGCATCTCCAAGTTTTCACAATGCAATAATAACTAAAACATGAATGTTTGATCGGTAAACCCACAGCACAATGTAACCCATAGCACAATGTCGGCAAAATTCCTAAGATTTGTGATTTCTAGCTCGTATCCACACAATTTCCAACACACAGTTGATTGTAAGTATATATGGCTTTTTTCTTTTTTTATTCTAGACTACACTTAACATTATTCAAGTGTCCTGAACTTTTTTTTCCGCCTTTGGGAGAGACGCATGACCCTCATGCGTTCCTTTTAATGAAACGCATGAAGGTGATGCGTCTTTCATAGAGACGCATGAGGGACATGCTTCGTTAAATTTTTAATTTTTTTTCTTTATTTGGTGATCTCATGGTCTATTTGGTGGCTCAGAAATAAAGTTATCGTTCAAAAAATGGAACCGAACTGGGAAACTAAGAAGAGACTCATTCTTTGGAGGCTTGGAGCATGGACTAAAGGGTGGCGCCCAGAATTTCCTTTTTCATCAGGCTAAATGTGTGAGGACTTACTTCAAGCTAGAAGATGGGCGGAGCATAATCACAAAAACAACTCTGGTAAACTTAACGGTGCAATGTAGCTCACCCAACTTCCTGGTCAATTTTTGCTTGGTGGCTTTGATTGATGTTTGTTTAGTTTTTGGTTTCCTTGTTCTGCTTGTAAGGTGTTTTTCCTTTGTTTAGATTGCTTGTTTTGATTTGAGGTGTTTTTTCTTGTTTTTTTGGACTAGTTTGTATGTTCTGAACTTTGGTTCCTTTGCTCACCGATCTTAGAGCGATTTGAGCCGTTTCTCTTTTACATTTAATTATTACATCAAAAATAAAATAAAATAAAATAATTAATAATATTTTATTATGAAACTATAATATTCCCTTATCTAAGACGAAATTCATTAGTAAATATAACTTAGGAGATAAGTGGAGTAAATAATGTGTGAGGCTTTCTATTTCGATGATTTTATTGAAGTTGCAATTATGGTAATGAAATGTGCTCAGACTCGAAGAAGGAATAGTTATGAACTAAAAGCATCTCATATCTTAATTGACATGATTGTTAGTACAATCTGAAAAGGAAAAATTATTACAGGTGCATTTACAATGTGTTCCAAAAATTTGTGAGGACTTACTTCAAGCTAGAAGATGGACGGAGCATAATCACAAAAGCAACTCTGGTAAACTTAACGGTGCAATGTAGCTCACCCAACTTCCTGGTCTGTTTTTGCTTGGTGGCTTTGATTGATGTTTGTTTAGTTTTTGGTTTCCTTGTTCTGCTTGTAGGGTGTTTTTCCTTTGTTTAGCTTGCTTGTTTTGGTTTGAGGTGTTTTTTCTTGTCTTTTTGGACTAGTTTGTACGTTCTGAACTTTGGTTCCTTTGCTCACCGATCTTAGAGCGATTTGAGCCGTTTCTCTTTTACATTTAATTATTACATCAAAAATAAAATAAAATAAAATAATTAATAATATTTTATTATGAAACTATAATATTCCCTTATCTAAGACGAAATTCATTAGTAAATATAACACACTTAGGAGATAAGTGGAGTAAATAATGTGTGAGGCTTTCTATTTCGATGATTTTATTGAAGTTGCAATTATGGTAATGAAATGTGCTCAGACTCGAAGAAGGAATAGTTATGAACTAAAAGCATCTCATATCTTAATTGACATGATTGTTAGTACAATCTGAAAAGGAAAAATTATTACAGGTGCATTTACAATGTGTTCCAAAAAATCAGCTTCAATATAATTTTTTCCGTTGTCATGTCAGTTTTATTCATTTTAGCCTAAGAGCATCCACAGTGGGACAGATGTCCCGACGGACTTCCCAAAAACACTGCACTGCCACGTCATAAGGACATCCCACTGCATTACCATGTCATAAGGACATCCCACTGCACAATGGCGGACATCCCCAAGGACATCCCGACAGACATCCACAATAATAAAAATTCACCAAATTAAACCTTCCATGTACCCAAGAATATACCCAAAGCGGTGTTTGATCTCAATTTTTTTGTGTTTTCAAAGATAAAGAGCCTAGCCTCCAAAAACTAAACTCAAAATGGTTTTGGATGGAGAGAAAGAAGGTGAGAAGAAAGTGTAAAGAAGAAGGAATCCTCTTTGAGGACCTATGACCTCCCACAAAAAGATGTAGGCAACCCTAGGCTACTTTCACCCAAAGCAAATACTCCATTGGCTCCACATTCATGACTACACAACCATAAATGCATACCTATACTTGATTTAGCCAAATGAACATAAAACAAGCAACCTACAATGTAGGAATTTGGATAGAAATCTCACATGGGAGATGCTCTCAAAGGAGTCTTCATAATAACATTCATCAAAGTCTGCCCTTAAAGTCTTACAAAAAGGATATTTATAGTTAGGGTTGGAAACCCAAGAAAAGGGCTAAAAAACAAGGAAAAACGGATGTAAAAGTTGAATCGCCCGGCCGGGCGTTTTGGGAAAGTGAAATCGCCCGGTCGGGCGAACTTTCTGGATTCGGCGCTGCTTCTTCAAACGCCCGGTCGGGCGTTCTGGGATGGTGAAATCGCCCGGTCGGGCGAACTTTCTGGACTGTGGACGATGCTCAGCGCACAAACGCCCGGTCGGGCGTTTTGGAGGTGTGGATTCGCCCGACCGGGCATTCCATCTGCCTCCTCCATTCCCCTCCTAATGAAGTTTGAAACGCCTTCCCGAAGCCTTTGTCTCATTGATCTCGTGACGGGCCTTCCGGGCAGCTTAAGGGGAGTCGTGGTCGGGTCAGCCCGGGCCTTGGACTTCCCGTTTGTATCAAATCAGCTTCAATATAATTTTTTCCGTTGTCATGTCAGTTTTATTCATTTTAGCCTAAGAGCATCCACAGTGGGACAGATGTCCCGACGGACTTCCCAAAAACACTGCACTGCCACGTCATAAGGACATCCCACTGCATTACCATGTCATAAGGACATCCCACTGCACGATGGCGGACATCCCCAAGGACATCCCGACAGACATCCACAATAATAAAAATTCACCAAATTAAACAATTTACGGAATTAAAATTTCGACACGAATATGGAGAGAGAAAGTGCAATGATAATTTCATTAAATAAAAAAAATAAAAAAGTACATTTCAACCAAAAAAAAGTCTAAACAAATTACATTCTAAATATCAACGACGACCCCTTTGCGTCCATAGCTCTTCAATTATATCGTTCTGGAGTCGAATATGGGCTTGTCGTTGGCGCATGTCGGCAAATGCACAGACTCGATCGACCTCTTCATGGGGTATCCCCATACGTACATTGGCGGTGGCCACGCCGTGGCTTGGACCGGCAACATCAACATCATCATTGGCCCAATCATCGCTGATGTGGAGGCACTCATCGAACATGTCGGTCGCACCTCCGTATGCCAGCTGCCTGATTGCGGCAGTGCAGTTCTGTATGGGCGTGTGGTCGTGTTTACTAACCGCATCCTCATTCATCCTGAAATATTCGTATCGACGCTCTAAAGCGCCCACGATATGCAGAAATAGCGGACGATGCATCCTAAAACGTCGCCGGAACATGTTCTCCCCAAACTGCGGCTTCGGAGCGAAGTAGTCCTTATACAACTGACGGTGTGCAGCGATGTGGTCCCGGGGTACTATAGTTCGACGATGGATGGGTCGAGGTACCGCCGGTTGCTGGTGCTGCTGCAAGGCCGTTTGTATCGCGTGATTTATCTCCCTGGACGTAACGGCCCGCAATTGTTCTCTAATTCGCCGACGTCGTCATCAGAAAGTCCACCACTACCACCCGCACCACTACCACTACCACTACCACTAGCCATTCTGGATATATAAAAGAAACGTAGAGAGGGAGAGAGAAACTCGTTAAAACAAGTGGTGCGAATGAAATGAAGTTCAACGAGCCGTATATATAGAGTTTTTTAAAATAAATAAAAAATTAAAAATCTGGACGTCCGTCGAGAACCCACAATGGCGGACGTCACGGCGGACGTCGTCGGAAAGTCGCTGATATGCGGTGTCCGCAACAAACGTCCGCATCCGTCCCTCCCATGCCTAATGGCGGACGTCCTGCGCGGACGTCCGGCACGCTGATCCGACATCCGGCGGGACATCCTCCATTGTGGATGCTCTAATGCAGTTAGTCTTAATTTAAGCTCCATTTTTAGCCACAACTCAATTTTGTATCATCATTTTAAAAAAGGAAAACTACTTAGGAATTACTTGAAAATAGGAAAATTAAAATTAAAAGCACTACATTTAAAAACTAAAAAACCATAATTTAAAAACTACTGGAATTCCAAATTTTTTCCGAGCTCTGTGATCATCTTGTTCTGGAGGACGCGTTCATCCTCGTCCATCTGGGAAGTGTCCATAGATATGGCCGACTGGCACGTCTGCCACAATAATCCTTAGGCCTGCAAATTTAATCCGTGGGTTTCGGCTATACCCGACCCGACCCAATACCCGACGGGTTTTGGGTACCCGAAACCCGAAATTATGGGTTCGGGTACGGGTTTAGGTAATTAATGTTAGAATTTTTTGGATTTAGGGTACCCGAAACCCGTATTAGGGTACCCGACTAATACCTAATTAAACCCGATTAATTATGTATTTGTGACAAATATTTTATCTAGTATAGGTTGCTTTGCCATTTTATTGTTCTATTATCTCAACTTTAATACTTCTTTACATTCGTGTTATGTTCATGTTATATTATTTATGTTCTTACTTGTTATCTTTTGAAAATATATAGTTATGTTTTCTCCATTTTATTTACATGTTCATTTAATATCTTAAAAAATTATTTTAATCTCATTTATGTTTCAATTTATGTCAAAAATTTATTTATTTTAAAATTAAGTAGTGTCTATTTGTCTAATGTATATTTTATATAGAGAAAGCTAAAACATTAGAAATTTAGAATTGAAGTTTAGACTTTTAATAATAGTCAATAAATAGTACTCCCCCCGTCCCATAGTAGATGTCACACTTGGGAGATGACACAGGATTTTAGGAGATGTTATTTGGTGTGTTAAGTGGTGAGAGAAAATATAATTTTATAATTGATGTGAGAGGGAACTTTTTCCAAAAGAGGAAATGTGACATCTTTGTGGAACAAACTAAATAGGAAAGTGTGACATCTAATATGGGACGGAGGGAATAGTATTGTGTTATTTTTAATAATTTCTATTCTCATCACAATATAATTTATATAAAAAAATAAATTTAAAATATAATAATTTTTGGTTTATGGGTACCCGATTAGTTGGGCTCGGGTACCTGCATCGGGTATTAGGGTACTCAAATTCACATACGGGTCGGGTATTGGGTATGATATTTTTGAGATTTCGGATCCGAGTACCCGAATTTTCGGGTTTGGGTACCGGCGGGTACCCGAATTTGCAGGCATAATGCTCTCCCAACAAGTTTCATACTTAGGCCTAACCTAATACCCACCCCGTTTGAATCCTAACCTAATGCGTATGTACATGTGGGTTGAAAACATAGATCCATATCCGACAAATATTGTGAAATTGTGAAAAGATAGAGTGAGAGGTGTGAGTGATAAATGAGAAGGTGATGTAGGTAATTATAGATTAAATAAAAAACAAAAAATTAAAATTAAAATCGCGCTGCCACAAGCGCTACGTAGCCGCCGGCAAATCAGCCATCTCGTGGCTGCATTGTGAATATCTTAATCCAAATTTGAAATTCCTTATATCTATTCAGGATTCTTGATGTAAATTTCACAATGGATGTGAACCAACTCTAATAAGCATAATCTTCTTGTCTTGTCTAACAATATTTTTTCAGTCTACATTACTATTAATGTAGATTTCCTCCTAGAATCAATTTCTCCTAAAAAAATGATAAAAATTGCACTACTTAATAAATTGTTAATTAGTAAGAACATATTTTAATATTTAAATTTAATGATGAATACTAGTACAATCTACCCTACTAATTTTAAGAATTTTTCGAAGTGACTGTATAAAGTTCTAGAAATATAAGAGGATTAAAAGTATATATTTGATGACAGGAAAGAGGGGCAAATGAAATACTCATGGAAAGGATGTATATTTACCGTCCAGTCCAGAAACTTCTTAGTATTTGTTTTTATACGCCGCCTGTGTATGAGTTTGAATCTCATCATTTTACCCAATTTTCATTTTCCCTTGAACGTCGAAAACCCCCCAAACCCTACCTCCTCTCCTCTCTCAGATCTGCAAATTTCATGGGTTCCAAGCGCTCTGATTTCGGGGATGGTGCCAGCCCTGGGTTCGTATTTCTCTCTCTTTATCTATTCTCTCTATCTACGCGTGCCTGTAGCTAAATGCTTTTCCGTTTCGTTTCGACAGAAAGATTTTCATCGGCGGATTGGCTAAAGATACTACTCTAGGTTGGTATTCCTGTTGATAATGCATATATTTTAAATTTTTAATCTTACTATTTTGTCTAATTCAGTTGTATTCAATTCTCAGATACCTTTGTAAATTATTTCGGGAAATATGGAGAGATAACTGACTCGGTGATTATGAAAGACCGGCACACAGGGCGGCCGAGGGGTTTCGGTTTCATAACATATGCCGATCCTGCCGTGGTGGACACTGTTATCGCTGAAACCCATATCATCAATGATAAACAAGTGAGGATATGTTTTTTTGGTGCTGTATTTGTTGTGCGTTTGGCCTTTGATGTAGTCAGATTTATTATGTGAATGGTGGATATCCTTTATTTGTTACATGGTACTTAAATTGATGATAAATGCTATTGATTTATTATGTGAATGATGCATGCTTGCTAGTTGCTGCAACCCTCCACTTTTCTTAGCACTGATTGTTTCTCTAAATACCTACCAGGTTGAGATAAAGAGAACTATTCCAAAAGGATCTGGCGATTCTAAGGATTTTAAAACGAAAAAGATATTTGTTGGTGGGATCCCCACTTCTGTCAATGAAGGTGAAGTTTTTCTTGCATTAGCTTCGTTTCCAACACTCTCATATTTGTCATTTTTCGCTATTTCAAATTGTCATTTGGATTTATCATCCACTTCAAATTGTTGTATACAGATGACTTCAAGAGTTTCTTCTCAAAATACGGAAAGGTGGTTGAGCATGAGATTATTCGAGATCATGTGACAAAGAGGTCTCGTGGCTTTGGATTTATTGTGTTTGACCATGAACAAGTGGTTGACAATATTTTAACTGATGGAAATATGATTGATATGTCAGGCACCCAGGTGAGTTTCTCATCTCTTTAGTTTTGCAACTATGAAACTGTGTTGAACCTGTATGGGATAACTTCCTTCAAGTGCTATAGCCATCAGACCCTAGCACTATTTTAGCTGCCCATTATATAATTTTAGTTAGTCTAGCCACCATTGGGTAAATTCTACTCCCATTATAGAATCAGGATATGGGTGTCCTGATGCAAAATTGTAATTTTTAGTCTTATGTGGCACTGTTTGCAGGAGGAACTTCTAGGTTAACATGCTTCTTTGTTGTAGGTTGAGATCAAGAAAGCTGAACCAAAGAAACCCTCAAACCCTCCTCCTGCTCCTACATATGGTAGTGATTCTAGGGGACGTGGCTATGGTGATAGTTATGGTGGTTTCAGCAGCTCATATAGCAGTTTTGGCAGTGGTGGTTTTGGCCCTACCTCTTATAGGTCAATGGGATCAGGATTTGGTGGTAGGTTTGGTGATTATGGTGGATATGGTAGTGGGAGTGAGTTTGGCGGCCGTTATGGAGATTACCCTAGTACTGAATTTGGTTATCGAGAAGCGCCACTTAGCTACTCTGGCCGATTTGGTTCTTATGGCGGAGGCTTTGGTGGGGGGTATAGCAGTGGGCTGGGTACTTATGGTCGTGGAGGGGGTTATGGAGGTTATGGTGGAGCTGGGGCAAGTGGTGGATATGACTCTGGCCCTGGTGCTAGTTATGGCGGAGCAGGAGGGGGAATTTATGGAGGTAGAGCAGGTTATAGTGGCAGTAGTCGATACCATCCTTATTCAAGATAGATGTCCTTTAAGCATCTTGTAGGAGTTCTCACATTTCTCTTGGCTATTGCTTCTCGCCACTCGGAGTTGACTAGATTTTCAAAGTACTAGCAAGGAGATGATCTGTAGAAGACTGGAGAACCTTAGTATTTTGTTGTTTCTTATTCGCTGAATTCTAAGTTTTAAGAATCTCATTGAGACACTGTTAAGCTTTCTAAGCTAGACATCTTATCCTGTATGAAATGTATTTTGTTCTACTTTTAGTTAGAACGGCCTTTTGCTTTTTTAGGTTCTACCTGCTAGAATATAATGTTTATCTAGAATTGAGTGTACATGCTCAAGTGATCTGTGAGATGATGCCTAACCAGACGTAGTGCCTCTAGCTGTTTTTGAATCTCTGATTTGTGTCCAAGCTTTATTGCGTGTTATTTGGAAGTTCTGGCTGGATGTATTAAGGCCTGTAGTTCAGGTAGAATCTCTTTAATGTTTAAGTTACATTGATTTTAGGTGAGTGTTAGTAGTTTGGGTAGCAACCTTATCATATTTTCAGGGATTAATCCATTGACTTAGTATGTTAAATGCTTATTCTAGCCACAGGTATTACGATATCTCATGACCTTATATTTGCATTGCAAATGCATATTTGTTGCTTCACTATTCTTCATTGCAGGAGACCTGGGAATCTTGCTGCTAATTTAATTTGCTATTGAAATTATTTTTCCATATATTGTCATTTGTAATGACTGCTGAGATTATAACTTTTTACAGATATCTGAGTTTATTAAGAAATATGTAATGGTTTCAATCTTTTTGTCAAGTATGTTCCGAAGTTAATATATTGTGTGGCTTAAACCATAATTTTTCAGTGTGTTTTTGATGAGCTTGAAATGTTGATGCTGTTGTCAAGATGATAGAATCAGTGTTATATAATGGATTACCGTTAATAAATACTGAAGACTAAGAGATGCTGCAATAGTTTTTTATATTCAGCCTCGAGTGTGTTAGTTGATTCGTTTATTGGCTGTAATGGTCTTATTAAGAGCTTGATTTGCTCCAATTGCTTTATCAACTGTTCTGCTCTTTCATTTGATTGTGTCTAAATGAAACCTGAGTCAGTTTGATGTCTACTTAATTGCTTACTAGTTTGATTACGTTTTGCTAATTTATTAGTTTGTACCACTCTTATCATGTAGTAATTGTTGACGTTTGTTGGTTTCTGGAGTTCAAAGTTTGGGAACAAAGGGATCTTGAAGAAACGAAATCGTGCAAAATATACAATCTCTTATCATGAATCATATTGATTAATACTGAAGTTCGCTGTAATATGTTTTATTTTGGTACTTAATTTATTTGACGTCTCTTAACCTATTCCCAAATTATTCTGTAATTGTTATCTCTTAAAGCATCCATTATCATGCCTCTTCACTTCCTTTCCCGCCTGACTGTCAAATTAGCAAATTGTCACTTGCTCCATCCATTTTCATAATAGTAGAGTCATTTCATTTTTTTTGTTCATTTTGAAAAAATAATCATAAATGGTTAAAACATTTTCATAATAGTAGAGTCATTTCATTTTTTGTTCATTTTGAAAAAATAATCATAAATGGTTAAAATGGAGAAAGAGTAAAGTAAGTGAGAATAATGTATAAAAGACGAATAATGTGTACATTATTTTTACTTATTTTACTCTCTCTACTTTAACTGTTTATAATTATTTTGTCAAAACGAGTGCTGAAAATAAAATGAATATTCTATTATGGAATAGAGGGGTACTGTTTTTTGAACATCAACTATTACAACACTTCAAATTATTCAATGGACCTAATTATATACTATTATTTATATTTATAATTTATTTTAAATATATGCGCTGAAAATTTAAACGTGTATAATAAAAGTAAACACTTAATTAGCATTTGATAAAAAGGATGAATTTAGATGGAAAGGAACGTTGAAAAAAAAGATGAAATTGGGAGAAAGGAAGAAAAAGGGGTGATGTGCATTGGCATGATTGGTGGAAATTTTTTTTTACTGAAATGTCACTTTATTTAATTGAAAAAGATATTTAAATATCCAAGTGTGGTAGTACATCGAGATTTTCGGTACGATATGATGCCTTCAGAAAGATTTAGCAAGTTAAAGACATGAATTTTTATATAATGCGGTATATCGTGTTATACTGCAAATATGTGTAGTTTATTATAAAATATAAATATATTAATATATAGAATACATTTAATATAATTTTAAATATAAATATTGTTATATACTCAATTTGTCTTGCTCTAAATGATATATTTTTCTCTTTGGGATGTCTCATTTTAAATAACACGTTTCTGAAAATAAAAATATCACTCTATCTACTTTATTAGAATGTCTTATTTTTTATCCACTTAACTCATCACACAATATAAAATCTCATGTCAAATTAGAAATATTTCACTTAAAGTAGAACGGAGGGATTATCAAAACATTTAATTTATTAATTTCGATGTTCTTAAACATTATTTTCAATGTTTTTATATTTAACATTGTTTTGAAATAATGAGATTTTGGTATGTCATATCGTAAACAAATATGCAGTAAAAGTTCGGTATAGCGCAAAAGGACGATATGCTGAATTTCGATACGACATACAAACAAGTATTATGATATCAGTAATGAAATTTATCACACTGAAAATATGGTATACCGAAAATTTTGGTAAGATAAAGAAATGGTTTTTTCTCATACCAAATTTTCAATAAGGTACACGATATGACGATTTCGGTAAACGAATACCGTTGCAACACACACTTAGGGTCTAGGGATGAATATTACCCCTTGTACAAATAGAGTGGGATAGTTTTTGTGAGTTTGAAAGTGAAATAGAAAAATAATATTCCCTTCATCCATGAAAAAATAGTCTCGTTGTCCCATTTACGGTGTCCATGAAAAATAGTTTCATTCGAAAAATAGAAAATTTCTCTTATACTTTACCCTTTTTTTCTTCTCTCGTTCCTACTTTACCAATTTTCTCATTCTCTTTCCTACTTTACCAATTTCTCTAAAACTTGTATCATTCATCCATCCATTGACCTATTTTTCGTGGGCCTATCTTTAAGGAGTAAACCCTAAAGATTAAAAATGATTAGAAAGAAGATGTTTTTTTTATAAGCAATTAAAAATATCGTCACATGTCTTTTAACTCTATAGTATTATTAGCTTTTCATTTTATTCTTGTACTCGTGTTAACCATAATAGCCAGTATGAGTATCGATGAACAAAATTTCTGCTTCTACAGCTGAAAAAATGTGTATTACAGTTTGAGTATCGATCAATAAAAATCTTTTTACAGTCTTGTAGAACAAGACACAGTTTGGTAAATTCCCCACCAAATTTATATAGGACACACATTCTGTTTTCCGTTTGCTGATTTGCTTTAGGAAATAAAAAAATCACTCTTTAAATATAATAGTCCTTGTACATATTGGCTGAATCAGACCATGAAATAGAAGAGGAAAATTCATTCACAGCCGGAACTGCTCTATGAGCCTCATGAGGCTATACGTCTCCGCATCCGGCCTACAACCTCCCAAAATCATCCTTCTTAGAAGATTCGGCTCGTATACCTTCGCCTTCACATACGCCTTGATCAATGTATTATACACGAAGCTGTACCTACTGTACTTCACACTCTTCAACTCTTCAAACAGCTTCTCCACATTCTCCACATCCCCGTCTTCTGCGAAAACCCCCATTATCGAATGCGTAGTTTCCATCCACGGACTCGATCTCCTGATCCTAGCGCTTGCCACAAACTCTGCACCTAATTCAAGAGTTCTTATAGCTTCCTTCAGTAGCCCTGCTCTCGAGCAACCAAGTGAAAGATGCCGAAACGTTATTGCATTTGCCTTGCACCCACTCCTCTCCATCTCTTTATACAGCCCCGTGGCTTTTGTGATCAATCCGTTTCTGCAATACACACCGATCATCGAGTTGAACTGCTCAGTCGACTTCAAGCCTTTCTCGGAGACCATCTTGTGCCACAGCTCCTCTGCACGCCCGAGATTTCCAATCCTACCAAAGGCTTCAATTGCCAACAAGAAACTCTTGCCCCGGACGTAAGGAAGGGTTTGAACCTTCGACCACACTTGTTCCACCTCCTTCTCGTTCCCCAAATATCCATACAGTATCACAAGAATGTCGAGTGTCGACCAGTTATCCCCCGTCATAGATTTCTTGATGATCTCCACATAAGCCTCACAAGCGGTATACAGCCTGGCTACGGCGTGAGAGACAGCCAAAATGCAGTACGATATCTCGTTTGGTTCCACCATCATCCGCTTCATGTCGCCAAACACTCTCACCAGGCCTTCAATGTTGTGGTCGTTGGCCTCGATCTTCATCAAGATATTGTAAGTTGAGACGTGGCGCACCACTTTATCGGCTTTCATCTGAATTATGATCTTCTGGATTGCTTTTCTCCGGCTGGGGGAGGAATGCAGTATGATCAGGCGATTGAAAGCTAAGTAAGATATGGGATGGCCTAACTCCCTCATCTTCTTCATGTATGCCAACGAGAGACGTATCAAGCCTTTGTCCAGGCATCCGAGCACGAGATTGTTGTAAAGCAGCTCGTTTTGAAATTCGGATGGGATTCGAGTGAAGAGGGCCTCGCCTTGTGCCACCCCATGAAACCTTATGGTGAATTCTAGCAAGTAGGAGTAGTCTAGCTCTTTTGGCTTGTAAGGCCTCTCCCTTATCACCCACTCCATCACCTGATATAATTATAAAATCGTCAATTCTATTCCCATAAATGCAACCACTTTGTAACTAATATTCCCTTCATCCCAACTAAGTTGAGTAATTTCTTTGTTTTGACTATAAACAAAACATCCAATTCCTCTTACTTTATTCCAACACCTACTTTACTCGCTCTTTATCTTTTCTACTTTATTCATGTCATCTACTTTTCAACATAATTTCTTAATATTTGTGCCCAAAAGTTTTGACTCAACTTAGTTGGGACAGAGGGAGTAGTAAATACTCTCACCGTCCCACCACAATAAGAGTTACAGTTTTCCCATTTTGTTCCGTCCCACGAGTCACATTTCACTCTTACCACACATTCCACCAATTTATTCCTCTTACATTTTATTATAAAACTATATATAAGTGAGACTTATATTCTAGTAACTTATTCAATCAACTTTTCTTTACATTTCTTAAAACCCGTGCCAAACCAAAAAAGCCTCCTATTGTGGGACGGAGGGAGTAGTAACCATAAAAGATCATCAAGATACAATTTTTAACAAGAATAAAGGATGACGAGATGAGGATGAACAAATGGAAGGAAAAAAAAAGCTGCTAAAAATGTTCAGTTAGGCATTTCGTCAAACAGTTGGCGCGCACAAAATCACAGAACACTGACCTCGAGAGCACGTTTATTGGATTTAAGCCTCCGCAAACGGTTGATCGTATGGAAAATATCGCCTCTGTGGATGGGCAGGCCATCTCCCATCCAGCGGCAGAAGGCGGAGGTGACCGAATCCCCTTTGAACAATTTTTCAATTCTCCAACTTAAACTCTTGGCTTCTCCATCTTTGGGTTCGTTTTCAGTTGCCAGTGGAGTTCCGGTTTGTGATCCTTGGGTGCAGAAACTAAGAATGTGGCGGAGACTGTTGGGGTGAAGATAGGGGACGGTAATTGTTCGACGAAAGGTGCTCTGTTGGTGAAGAACAAAGGCGATGACTCTCATGCTTCACTGCATTACTTGATACTCCTCGTTTGTTTTACGAGGGAATATCTTTTTTAGTATATTAACTATTGGTCCATAACATTTCATAATATCTTTTATGGTCCATCAATTATAAGTTAATTTCATTTCAAATATCTTTTGGTTATTTTCAATATTTTCATGATCAAAATAACCCTTTAGGCCAATGAGGGCAACTCAATCTATTTATCCTCGTATTTTCATTAAAGTATATAATTTAGGATAGTTGATGTAAAAAAAAGATGTCCCCTCTATTTTTAATTTCAAAATAAAAATATCTTAATGATATTAATATTCTATTACAAATTAATTATTTACGTTTAGTTTTACTTATTCCTAATATTTTAAATCATTGTACTATACTCCCTCCGTCCCCAAAGAATATGCACTTTGGGGTCGACACGGGTTTTAATGTAAAATTGGTGAAGTAAGAGAGAAGTAGAGAGAAAAAGTAAATAAAGTATTGTTAGTGGAGAATGAATCTCACCTCATTAGAGAGAAAAAACTTTATAAAATTAGAAAGTGCATATTATTGTGGGACGGACTAAAAGGAAAGAGTGCTTATTCTTGAGGGATGGACGGAGTATTAAATATTAATAGTAAAATAACTTAGATATAAATAAATGTAAACATTATACTTATACAATATTTGTATTTAAAAGTAGTTCAATTTATTAGGTGGAATATTAATTTTTCAATCTTAAAGCTATACATAGAATATGATATTTTTAAGTGCAATACAAAATTGAAGATTAAAATTTATTAACATAGAATCTTAAATAATTCAAAGAGCTAAGTTTTATTTTATCGACTCTTATGTAGTAATTGTAGTCTAAAAAAATAGTTGAAATTATCAATAATCAATTTAATAAAAAAGACAATACATTCTTAGCTGAATATATAATTAATTTAAATCTATGATTTTTAATTAAATAAAAAATCAATAGTTGCCATCAATTGTTTAGTATCACAATGTCGCGTCTTAATATTATCATTGCATTTACAACATCATGAAAACTGTTCACAGTTCTCATATCTATTCCCTTGACTATTCGTAAATCATATTTTTTTTACTTTATTAAATTTTTATTTCAATGTAGTATATATTATATATTATGATTAACTTAAATTTTCAGTTTAATAAAATTACGAGAATCATTAAAATAAAATATTTATTAATTTTATCTAAATAATTGAGAATGTAACCATATAAAAGTATTAACTAGCACTAGAAAGTAGTACCATAATATTCAAATAAGGTATGGTATATATTAATAATAATAGTATAAGATCTTTTAAACTTAATCCCAAATAAATTAGAAGAAAGAAAAAGTGGATGAATAAATAGATTGAATTGCCCTTCATGGCCTTAAAGGTACTTTGGTCATGAAAATATTGGAAATAGCAAAAAAATAGTTGAATTGATATTAACTTATAGTTAATGGACCTCAAAAGATAGTATGAAATGTTACAGACCAAATTTGTTCATTTGAGATAGTTGATGTACTAAAAAAGATGTTCCCTCTTGTTTTTATCATCTTTTTTTAATAAATACACTCTCGTACGAAAAATAATCTCATTTTGTTATTTTGGATGTTCACTATCACGAACAATAGTCTTATTTTAAAAATGGAAATTTTTGTTCATATTTTATCCATTTTTCCTCTTCTTTCCCACCACAACTTTTTTCTCTTTGTTTTCCTATTTTATCTATTTTTTCTCATATCTCTTACTACCTCCGTTTTATAGTTGTAGAGTTATTTTGCTATTTTGGTACGTTCCATAACAGTAGTCGAAAGTCATATCTTCATAGTATTCGTTGCACATGATAACAGTCATTCTCTTAAAACGTTGTAGTTATACACGCGCTCTCAACATGCTATAACGGTCGTTTCGTCGCATCGCCACTTTTGACATATGATTGGATTTATCTTATTAGATCGCATGTATGCTCTCTACCTCCGTTGTAGGGTTTCCTCATTTCGCATCTCTTTCTGCCTCGAACATTTTCTCGTTTGGAACATCTCTTCAATTTGTACTTCTTCTTTTCTTAAACTCTTTACCATATACTACGTCCTTTCGCATTCTCCTTGTTCTTGTCATTCAGAAAAAAAAACAATACTGAATTTGTAATCATTCAATAAAGTTCGAGTTCACACTACATATTTCCATTTGTCCTATCACTCGGAAAAGTGATGTTGCAGTTATCAACAACTAAATTCGATATCGTTCAATCTAACATACTTCTTAGGCACTCTATGTTCGCATACAAAGTTCATAGCGTCATATTTCACTCCCACCAACAATTTCATAATATACTTCATACTTCAACGCCAATAGACCATCAATTAATACATGTTTCACACATTAAGCTTGCTCCAACAGTTCGCGTCATTCCAAGAAATAGAGAAAAAAAAATCCATGGTCCACTGACCACCATCCCCACTCTTGATCTACTTGCCTCGTATCTTGACAAAATAGGGGTTCGCCCCATCTTTCAGATTCTCGTTCCTTTTCATTGCTCAGAAAAGCAATAGGTAAGTTTTCAACTTAGAACTACAGTTCGCACAGTCAACTAGGCCTACATCTTAGGCACTCTAAGTTCACAACACATTTCATCATTTCGTAGATAAAAACTATCACATTAAAAGTCATGCATACTCCGGATAAACAAGTATTATAACACACAACATTTTCACATCTCGAAGCAAAACACTTTCACACTTTACATTAACATTCAAAATTTTTGAAATAAAAATTTCTTCAATCTCTCACACTTTCCTCAAACTTTCACGTCTCACTTTCAACTTTAGAGTAAAAGTTTTGACTCAAAACTCAAAACATACTTGAACATCCGCTTTCATCTTTCATGTAAAACAAACAATCCATCGTTCCTCTTCACAACTTGCTTTTTTTTCAAACATCAGCAAATACTCTTCTCAACTTGAAATCGATCCCTCATGGAAAGATTCTACTTCGTCGTTATTATTAAAATTTTCTTCTCTCTTTCTCAAATTTTTTTTCTCATCTTCCTTTCTCCAAAGCTTTCTCATAAAAGTTTTTCTCACAAAAATATATTACCTCTTTCTTCGCGGTTGGGCGTGACGAGTTGTGGTGCTGAGTCATCGATGTTTATACCTTAGTCAATTAATACAAGGATAGATTTTGACTCAAAAGACTCTTGGGTCCAGAGCGGAAAGAAACCTGGCTCTGATACCAAACTGTCACTACCGTCCTTTAGGGTTAATAAATACGGGTAATCGTGATTAAAAGAATTTAATAATCAGACGAAGAGAACTAGGGTTTCGATAATGAGTTTGACCAACAATTAATATTCAAAGAAAATGACCAAGAGTTGACATTATCCAACAAAATCCCAAATATTCAATATCCAAACAATTTGAGTTGCAGGCCCAATAAATGGTAAGTAAAAGAAATGTCACAGCGGAAACGACCAAGAGAGAGAGAGAGTGACGTCATGTGTGAAGACACAACGACACTCATAATTCAAGGATAAACAATTCATTCTCCTATTTACTTGCTCAACACCACCATATTCTCGTCGCCGCTCAACCTGCACAAAAGGAAAACACATGCAGGGCTGAGTACTTAATATACTCAGTGGACACACGCCGAAAATAGTTGATAAAGTTATGTCATCCATACCATAGTGAACTCGAGTTTTACATTTAGAAAAGAAATATCATCGAGTATCACAAAAACAGCTTCATAGCCTGGCCAGGCAAAACAATCTCCCCACTTTCTCAACAACCAATCATTCACATCCTCTTACCATAGTGCGACGAAAGTGTGGCCACACTATTCGCCTACGAGACCGGCCGACTAGCTAGGACGACTCACGATCCCACCTGTGTACACAGCCTGATAGGGTTTGCGGCCCTACTCAGACCCGAATTCGTTTAACATAGCCCTATAGCCTAATGGAGCGAACTCACAAACTAGGCATCAGACAACAATCTCAACATAGCCCTATAGCCTAATGGAGCGAACTCACAAACTAGGCATCAGGCGAAAATCTCATCATCAAAGCAAACATGACATGACATAACAATTTAAACCACCCTTATTCCACCATAATCATACTTTTGAAAACGTAAAAGAGTTTAGTAAAAGAAAGCCCACCTCGACTGTTTAATTCTCAAGTACTTTGTTCCCATTAGTATCACGATTCACTTGCGAGAATTCCCCTTTAAAATTAGATAATAGATAAATCAACACACTTTTCACATAAATAAAAAATAAATGCATGCCTCCTAATTAAAGTTATTTATCTCTCGTTTTTTCGATTATTCGGCGGCCACTTGCGCCCATAATTCCTCCGTTGGCTCCTCGTATTTTCCACCACGATGTCAAATAAATTTCCAAAATTTATTTAAGCACATAACTGAATTATCGCAACTATTTCCCTTTGTTACGAAAAATTATATATTTTCTGGACTTGGGATGAATTATTCACGCTTCAAAATTATCCCAGGATTTAATTAAATAATTTGTTACGATTAAATATCGGCCCAAAACTTAATTATTTCCCCACCTTATATCTTCAGTTTAGTTAAGGAGCCCCAAATAAAATAAAAGAGAGCCCAAACTTAAATAAATCATCCAATTAATTTATTAAGCCCAATTTCCTTAAATAGAGCAAAGGCCTACTTTTTAAATCAAGGCCCAATTTTAACTCCCAAATTCCTTTGATTTTTTTTTCTTTTCATTTTTTTCTTTTGTACATTCTTTCTTTTTTTTTTTCTTTTTTGCACAACCAAATATCTCATTCAAACCACAAATGTCTTTGCACTTTTCACAAGTAAGTACACTACTTTTCTTTCTACCTTATCTCTCCAACTCGTTTCATAAGATATGAACTAACTTTCTCCAAGAGTGTATGAATATTCCCCCTTTATTTAGCTTCCAAAGAAAAAGGCTTTAAAGACTCAAAATGGCTAGCTAGGGAAAAATATTTTGAGTAAGGTCAATAATTTGGATATATAAAGTAGCTAAGAAGGATGGCCTAACGTCCTCTTTTATCATTTAAACACTTTGCAGACTTAAGCAGACTAGGAGCAAGTTCTAGAAACAAATACATGAATACAGAAAAATCACACAAGAAAGAAATTTATGGCTCAAGTCTCACAATGTATTAGCAAGATTCAAGGCAAACAAGCAATTCATTATTTATGCACATTTTCACTAAACCTTCAAATCAATGCATCAAGTCAACTCAATCAACACATAAACGAACTTTTAATCATAGGCAACTCAGTCTGATGTTCCTAAACATGAGTATTTCTAAATTTTCTATGTTATGGCCATGACAAGATTCACCTCGGGATTATTAAAAAAAACTAACAAAAAAAGCAAAAACAACTAAACTCACGGTCCACCACTTCATCCCCCCAAACTTATTCAAAACTACGTTAAGAATAAGTTTACAAAGTCTGTGGAGATGTGAGTAAACTAAGAAAACAAATCAAACTTAATAAAAAAAATACCAATGTTGGGTTGCCTCCCAACAAGCGCTTGGTTAACGTCTTTAGCTTGACGTTCTTTGAGGCTCATAAAATATCCCCCATTCTCGGGATTTTCTTTGGGATGCCTTATGTATCTACAATTTCGCAATGTGAGCATAGAATGAAGAAAATTATAGTAGAGTACAATGCATAACATGTGGCAATCCCCTAAACTTTAATCATATCAAGGCATAAAATATGCAAATCAAATTATCTACCTTAACATGATCATTTTTCATCCACCGTAATATTCTCTATCCCCCAATTAATTGCAAAAATTTTCAACAATAGACTAAGATCAAGCAAAAAAATTTAAGCTCTAGAAATATACACAATTCATGCAAGATAAAATAGCCTCGCAATGCTATGAACATGAACTATGTGTATCAACAATCAATAAAAGTGATATTCAATTTTCATCCAACAAGATCAACATACTCAAGCACACCCAACAATAATTAATTCCAAAAATCCAAGACTCACAAATTCATCATCCTCCATCAAACTCCAATCCAAACTTCCAATATATAAATCAACAAAAAGGCCATTCAAGGAAAAAATTCAAGATCAAAGCTCAGAAATTAAAACAGAACGTACCTTGTGTCGATTGAGAGCTAAGCACATGAATAATTGGTAGAGTACAAAGAATTTGCTTAAGTGATGTGAATTTGAAGTGTGTGTGAGTGATTTATGTGGAGAAAATAAAATAAAATAAAAATAAGGGGAAGGAGGTTCTAGTTTTTCTATTTTTTTTAAAGATTTTCTTGAAAAAAATACGAAGAATAAGAAGTTTTAACAAAAGGAAAAAGAAAAAAAAAAGAAAAGGAAAAAAAAATTCAAACGGAAAAGGAAAAAAGAGTTTAAAGAAAAGAATTTGTTCTTATTTTTTTTTTTAACTTAAGCTCTATGGAGAAAAACTTCAGCTCTACGGAGGAGAAAACTAAAGTTAAAAAAAAAAAACAAGAGAGCAAGCATATTTTATATCTCACTCACGCTCTACGAAGTAAATCAAATGTTGTAGCAGATAATTGCATCTTCCATAGGAGCGCAGAGTAATCCATTGTTGTGGTTCGTGCTCCTTGCAAAACAAATACAATAAAAACAATTAAAATAAAACTATACAAAATATTACACTCCAAATTAGTATTATCAACCGTTCTACAATATCAGCTTAAAGCAATAATATTCCCCGGCAACGGCGCCAAAAACTTGATGCACTATTTATTAGCACTAAAAATACCTGCAAGCATACAGGGTAGATCTAGTATAGCTAAAGGTCAGTACCGGATATCAAACACAGGGAATAAGATTGCAACTGACTACCATATACTAAGCGTCATATACTATCTAGAGACACGTAATTTTTAGGTTGATTAATTAAACTAGATTGAAAGAAATAAACAAAAAAAATGGAAAACATAAAAAGAAATAATACAAAGCAGGCTTAAGAATGTAGAATTTTAGGATCCAAAAACACAATCGACTTCCTTGAATTACGGTCTCTAGAGCTATTAAGTCGATCACAATTATAGATTAAACCCCCTCCCGGGGTGAGAAACCTGTAGATTAGGTGATAGGATTGAAGTCCCCTTCTAACCCTTAAACCCCTAACTCCTAAAAGCATATACGATCAAAGACCTCACTCAAAACCTCAACTCTCCCGAGTTCTATTGAATTAAGGTGTGAATTATCCCTTTTTCCAAGTCAATTATTTCGTCTCCCGAGTATTCTAATCAACTCTAACATGTATTCAAGAGGTAGCTAATCAATTGAACATAGAAAGCACCAGATAAATCAAATAACTGCAAGAGCTAACAAGAAAAATCAATCGAATATCTATACCAAAAATTCTACAAAAGATGTTCTACTCATAGACAAGTAAAAACTACAATTAAAGTATGAGACATGAAAGAAATTGATAAAATCCAAGGTTGAATCTTCAATCTTCAGTCTTCTCTTGCCTGGATCTGCAGAGCTCCGCTCCAATGGAAGATGGATGAATTATGTGTGTATTATGGAATGGAAAGAGGTGTAGAGATGGAAAAGGATTGGAGACTCTGAGATGAAGATTATGAATTAGGTTCAGAGGTATTTATAGGTTGGAAAAAGGTTTGTTTATGATAAATTTTGTGCCTACAAGAAATAGGAGAGATTTGGTTTCACAATATAATAATTTCTTTTCTTCCGTGAATTTCCGCCTAATTTCCGCCATATTTTGACTGCACTGCGCGATATTTGTAAAATGGCCATAACTTTCTCCACAAAACTCCGATTTAGATGTTTAAGGTATCCACACGAAGGTCTTTCGAAGACGAAGAGACTGGTATCTAGTACGCACTGATTGGACTTCAAAATCGCTTCCAGAATGGGCTCGAACAGAGGCTGCTGCACTTTGGCCTTTTTTCCACCTTTTTCTATCTTTTTCTATCATTTAGACCATCCACAATAGGCGCCCAGCGACCGCCCAGCCGAGCGCCGGCGCTGGGCGGTTCGCTGGGCGGTCTATTGCAGCCGCCCAGCGGCTGAGTGGAGAGAGAAACCGCGCAGCGCTGGGCGGTTATGTGGCGCTGGGCGGTCCGTTCGGCGCTATTGCAGCGCCCGGATAGCCCAGCGCACCGCCTAGCGCGAAAATTAATTTTTTTTTTCCGAAACACTATATATACGCGCTTTGCTCGTCATTTTCATTCGCACTACTTGTTTTAACGAGTACTCTCTCTATCTTAATTTCTGTTCAAGATCAACAACGGGAAATGGATCTCAACAACGAGCCTAGTTCCGGGAGTAGCAGGTCACAAACTCCGACGATCCCTGTGGGAAGTGGATGGGGTCAGGTGCCCGGGTACTACAACATGTACCCGTGGCAGCAGATGATGCCTGGGGCCCCAATGGGGGGGAGTCCGCCGGGGGGGTTTCTGCCGATACCGGGGTGGGTACCCGGGATGCAGATGATGCCCGGGGGAGCACCGGCGACACAGTGGACTCCGGGGGTCATACCGGCGACATAGTGGACTCCGGGGGTCGTACCGGCTACACAGGGGACTCCGGGGGTCATACCGGCTACACAGGGGACTCCTGGGGGGTCCCCGGCGACGGCGGGGGATGTCTATCGCCCCAGTTTTGATTTTTCGACTGGGTCTTCGCACACATCGACCCAAACACCCTTGGGGTTTGATAGTTTCTCCTTAGATGAGTTGGGGTTTGATACTCTCGGAGCTCTGGAGACTCTAGTTCAAGGGGGGGGGGGGGGCAGTGCCGGGGCGTGGCGCCCCAAAGAAGAAGGGCAAGAAGAAGGTCGGTGAGTCGTCGCAGCCGGGTGAGGAGGAGGTACGGAGGAGGTGGACGGACGACGAGAACGTCGCGCTCAGCAAGGCGTGGGTGAGTGTTTGCGACGATCCTCTCGTTTCGAACGAGCAAAGGATCGTCAACATGTGGGGCAAGATAGCAGCAGCCTACCAGAGATTTTACCCGGATGGGAGGCCCCGCAACGGGGAGGATTGCCGGAAGGGCTGGAACCGAATCAGGGCGGCGGTCTCCCGATTTTCGGGTTTGTACACCAACGCACTCCGCATGATGAGCAGTGGCCAAACGGAGGATGACTGCAGGAGAATAGCGGAGAAAGCCTTCCCACTGAAGGGTTTATACAAGGACTTCACCTACTGGAACTGCTATCTTGTACTGAGCGAGTCCGAGAAGTTCCGAGTAGGTGTCGACTCTGGCTGGCTGAAGAAGCAACGACTGAACTACACCGGCGATTACAGCGGCAGCAGCGGAGGTTCCCACGACCTCCCCGAGACGACGCAGGAGTTCCCCCACGCCGCGTTCGGTCGGTGGCCGACCTCGCCCGATTGGTCGCAAGCGCGCTCAGCAGGCGGCGAGAGGGAATGCCGGGGCTTCCCAGGAGGTCCAGTCGGCATCCCCCCTTGGCCAATCCACCCAGGAGCTCAAATTCTTCGCTCGCGCCCAAACGCGCGCTCAGTTGATCAAGACGATGGCCGAATGGCGGGTGGCGACGGATCCCATGGAGAAGAGCGTGCTTCAAACCTTGCTCATGAGCCTGCAGGACGAGTTGGAGGCTATACGGAGGGAGACTGGTGGCGGCGGCAGCGGCGTAGGCGGCGGAGGCGACGGCGATGGTGGCGACGGAGGCGACAGCAACGGAGGCGACGGCGACGGAGACGAGGAGTGAATTGTCACTCTTTTTTATTAATGTATTTTTTTTAAAAATTAATGTACTTTTTTTAAATTATTGTACTTTTAAAAATTTTAATAGTATTATTAAACTTTTCCCGTATATGTCTCGTAAATTAAATTTCGCATATTGTGTGATTGTTAATTATTTCATTTTGTATATATTTGTTAATAGTGATGTGGATATTATGTGGCTAGGCTATGGCTGGGTTATTGCTGGGCTATTTGCTTGTTTTGATGATGTGGCAGGAGGATTTTTAGTGCTGCTAATGTGGCAGTGGCTAGGCTATGGCTGGGCTATTGCTGGGCTATTCCTATTGTGGATGGCCTTATCAACAAACACGTCAAAAATACCAAATGTATAACATATGCAATTTAAGAACATAATTTGCATGATTGACATTTAAAACGAGTCAAATCTAGTCCTTAAAAACATGCAAAATCTGTGTTTGTCAATATCTAATTAAGATTTGAATTAATGTCGATTTATGACCAAGTAAACAGAGAAAATATTTAATTAGATTAGTTTAATTAACAGTCCATTATATTTTATTTTAAATTGTGCAGTCCATTATTTATTTATCACGGACTGGATTATTTATCCCATTTATTCGATCCAGCTCACGAATTGAGTCCAATATATTTATTCCTCACGAAAATGAATTATTTTAAATTCGCGCAGTAATTTATTTCACAATACTCTAGTCCAGCGACAAATTCCACTTAACAATAAATTCACGGACCCTCGCAATATTAATTGCATTAAATGCAAGTACGTTATAGTTCCAAAAAAAAATTAGGTTTAGAAAAACGGTGCGTTACAACTAGTATGAAACAGATGGAGTACTTTATCAATTTCTCATTAAATTTTGTATCGTTCACAAATAGAATTATTTTTTAGGATGAAGTACAAGATTTTTGATAAAAATAAATAGATTTCATTATTGGTCCATAAACTAATCACCCTTCATTTATATGCTCTCTCTGTCCACAAAAAATAGTCTCATGTGTGGATGGCATGAGTTTCGATGAAAAATTAATAAAGTAAGATAAAAGAAGAAAAAATAGGCAAAGTAAGAGAGATACGGAGAAAAAATTGGTAAAGTAAGAGAAATATGGAAAACAGTAAGTAAAGTATATGAACGAAAGGTGAAAAAGTGGATAAAGTATGACAGAAAAACTTTTATTTTTAGAAATGAGACTATTTTTTTTGTGGATATCCTAAAATGACAAGATGAGACTATGTTTCGTCAGATTTCTTCAGATCTTTGTCTGACTTCAGAGCTCTTAGATGTGCAATGAAGAAATAGATAATAATATATGATGGGATAACAGATTGAATGGATCATAAATAAATTCTAATAATGGATTACTATAATAGGTTATATAGCTATATGCCGATCTGTAAAGTAAAGAGAATTCATAAATTCTTGGACAATTATATATGAGTCAAAGTAGACATAGTTATAGTTTGGAGGAGACTAAGATATGATAGAATTTGAATCTCATAAGATATATTTTCAATAGGGAAAAGATTGAGTTTCTAAAGGCAAAAATATCCTCGAAATAGGACAAAAGAGCAAATCTTGCACGTAGACAGAGGTCGTGTGCGATGCACGGGTGCATATTGCTCTCGAATAGGCTTTGAAAGTTGGCTCCTCACGTCCACATGGGTCACACGGGTAGTTCTCCAAGAGGCATGGGTTGTGTGGCTCTTGGATGCGCAAACTCGCGTGGCCCCAATCCGCACTGGTCATGCGAGAAAGCAATGACGGATCCAGGAATTCAAAATGGTAGGGTCGGACAAGAGAATTAATGTAATAATATTTAAATATACATAAAATAGTCCTCCCTCCGTCATATAATAAATGTCATACTTTTCTTTTTAGTTTGTCCGACAAAAGATGTCACATTTCATTTTTTGAAAAAAGTTATATCTTACATTAATATAAATATAATATTTTCTTCCTCCATCTAACACACAAAACAACATATCCTAAAATCACGTGTCATTCTTCAAGTGTGTCATCTATTATAGGACAGAGAGAGTAATAAAAATACATTACAAATAAAATATCTCTATTTTATATTAAGCGTGACAATTGACTTCTACGAGTATTCATATTTTGAAACTAACTAAAAGTTATTTCATTGGAAATAGTTACGAATATATCTTTTAGTCGTTGTTCGTATTCAACATCTTCGTTGTCGCATGTTCAAATCTTTCTGCTCGAAGAAATATTTCAGGCTCTTGTGGTCCGTAAAGATTTCACATCGAACTCCGTAGAGATGGTGCCTCCAAATCTTTAGGGCATGCACTACTGCTGCTAGATCCAAGTCGTGGGTTGGGTAGTTCAACTCATGCGGTCTCAATTGTCGTGACGCTTAGGCAATCACTTTGTTGTTCTGCATCAACACGCATCCTGGTCCCACCTTTGAATCATCGGTGCAGACTACGTAGTTCACTCCAGGCTCCGGCACAGCTAACACTGGCGCGGTGGTCAATTTCTCCTTCAAGAGTTGAAAACTTGCCTCAACTTTGGCGGGATCCACTTGGGTTCCTTCTGCCGATACAATGTGTCCAAGAAAGTTTACTTCTTTCAGCCAAAATTCACACTTTCTAAATTTGGCGTATAGCTTCTCGGTCCTCAACGTCTCCAAAGCGATTCGTAGATGCTCCTCGTGCTCCTTCCCGTTCTTCGACTAGACTAGGACGTCATCTATGAGGACCAAAATGAATTTATCCAAGTACGGATGGAATTCCCGGTTCATCAAGTCCATGAATACCGCATGTGCATTCGTTAGACCGAACGGCATCACAACGAACTCATAGTGACCATATCTTGTATCAAATGCGGTCTTCGGTATGTCCTCCTTTCGAACTCTCAGTTGGTGATATCCGAACCTTAAGTCCATCTTTGAAAACACGCCGGCTCCTCGGAGTTGGTCAAACAGGTCATCTATCCTCGGCAGTGGATACTCGTTCTTGAGAGTCAATTTGTTCAACTCTCTATAGTTGATACACATTCTCATCGACCCATCCTTTTTCTTGACGAAAAGCACCGGTGTGCCCCACGGTGAGACACTAGGCCTAACGAATCGTAGGTCCATGAGCTCTTCAAGTTGTATCTTGAGTTTCTCCGACTCTTTAGGCGCCATTCGATACGGTGCCTTAGACACAGGTGCGGCTCCTGGTTCGAGGTTGATTGTAAACTCCACTTGTCGATCTGGTGGCGGTCCAGGTAACGCTTCGGGAAAAACGTCTGAAAATTCTCGCACAACAGCGACGTCTTCCACTTTCCTTTCCTCCATCTCCTCTCCGTGGAGATAAATGAGATATGCAGGACGCCCTTTCTTCATCATTGCGGTAGCTTGAAGTGCAGAGATTATAGCGGTTCGCCAGTTCATCAAGATTCCATGGTACACAATGGGTTCCTTTCCCTGGAGCTTGTAGAGATATTTGTCTCTCCTTACAACGAATCGTCGCAAAATTCGCGGTCAACCAATCCATCCCTAAAATTACGTCGATATCTCCCATCGCCATAACTTGCGGATCATGAGCGACAAACTTAAGGTTTCCCATAACGATTTCTATGTTCAAGCATGTTCGAGAGATTTCTATTGTCCCACCCACTGGTGAAGACACTACCATCTTATGTTCAGATTTGCTAACATGCAAGCTCAATGTATTCACACACAAATCAGATACGAATGAATGCGATGCACCCGTATCAAACAACACAACGACAGGAGTGTCGAAAATTTCGTCCATACTTGTCAGGTTTCCTTTTTCTCGATCTCCTTGCTCCATCTTCGGTTGTTTTTGTTCCAACGCGTACGTTCTAGCTGGAGACGATCTTGAGTGGGTTGTTGTTGACGTGACAGCTGGTCGCGATTTCCCTTCGATTCACTCTGCGGTGTCCTTGATTGTTGACGGGATCCTTGATCGTTCTGCCACGATCCCGATCCTCCCTTCTTGCTCGGACACTCCCTAGAGAATTGACCATTCCCTCCGCATTTGTAACACTTGGTAACGTTTTGATGCCGACATTCTCCGAAGTGATACTTAGAGCACACGTTGCACTGTGGTGCCCTGGATCGGTAGTCTCCTCTCTGACTAGAAGTATGTTGTCCTCCTCCGTGTTGAGATCGATGCTAACTCGACTGGTACCGTTTTCCGTCGTATGGAGTCTGAGAATCATCCCACTTCCTTTTCTCCCGGGAGTGGTGTGTCATTTTTGAGCATGTCTGACTATAGAAACTTATTCCTTGTGTATATTCGAGTCGACTACTGCATTTCCCTACCGTCTAGTATCAAGGATTCAAAATTTGACCCAACAGTCTTACTTGGATATGAACAGATTTCAAATTGTTGCAACACTGCTAAGGATGTCTTTAGTCGGGAAGGCTCCAAAATTAATCAAGGAAACAAGAACAACAATGCAATGATTGAGTTTCATTGGACTCAACCCGTCCATTCTGAGAATTAAATGGTTTAGAGGTATCAAATAAAACCCATAGAGCTTTGAGAATTTACTTCTGATGAGAGCTCGGAAGAACATGAGATAGGTCATGGAAACAAGATGAAACTGCAAAAATTCTCAAATTCCATAGCCGACTGCTAGATCACAATTTGCAAAATTCCGGACAGCAATGAAGGATATCGTTCAAACATGTCAAGGCCTAAAATAATCAGTCGCGGCAGGATTTAGAAACATGGACAAATGTCATGAAGTAGTACAAATGATGGTTCAACAACATCAGGTTATTGGAAAAGATGAAATCACATCAATGGGTTCGCGGGTTTGTTAAAGACAACTCAAAGTGAATGGAACTTTTCAGAAATTTAACACGATCAACCCATTAAGGAAGAAGAGAATATGATAGCCTTAACTTGGTGTTGCAGAAAGAAAAATCGTTGAGTATGAAACAATATATGTAGTGAAACTGAGCTAAAAAGAATTTCACTTCTGCAAGAAAGAACTTGTCACATACATGGTTACAAAATAAAGAGGTGAACCAGTAGTTCCAAGAATAATATTCCATTCTTTGAAGATAACATGTCTGGAGGTGTGATCATACTGAAGGTCATAACTGCAAACAACCTTAGGAATGAAGTTCAATGACGGAAGTTGATAAGGTCAAAATATTGTCTTTATGAATGATGAATCAAAGGAGACTACTCAATCAAGCTATCCAACGTTACAAAGGCGAACACAAACTTTCGAGATAAGTGAGTCATGACTCGATATAGGGAAGAAAAAAAAATAATGGACATTACTTGCAAAGTGGGAGTCAACCAAGGTGTTTAAATAGACAAGGGCTCACGTTTATTCAAAACATCCCGAAAGGAACTTAGAATCCAAGTAAGTACTATTGAAAGTAAAACGTTCATTCTAGCTACGAGGGTCGCACTCCCTCGCACATTTTCACGAGCCTGAACATGGTAACATCGTTCTATGAAATCGTGGATTCCAAGTTGAGATTCATCATATCGTTGAAATTAATAACTATTTTTGATGGTCACATCTTCAAAGTCTTCATGCCATGCCACGTAGTTTTCGAAATGCATTGCCATTGCGCACGTGGTTTTAAAGTGTCGTAAACGTCGTCTTACTTGTGTCGCATCGCCACTTTGGCATGGTATGCAAGACTGCATAGTTTTAATAGATCTTAGGTATGATCTCGCCATTGTGAGGATACACCAAAGTTCAAAATATATACTTTCGTTGGTTTTATCACTCAGGAAAGTGATATTGCAGTTGTCAACTTACAACTAAGTTCTAGCACGTTCAGTCTGGCCTACCTCGTAGGCACTATATAATTTCAAATATAGCTTGAAGTCTCGTACTTCAACGTATATTTGATCATTACCTAACTCAAGCTTCATATGGCTCCTACGTTCGCAACGAAGTTCAAAAGTTCCACATTTCACTTTAATAGTGGTTCTCCATAATACCTCATACTTCATCGGTCATAAATTTTCACCACATAAACGTCATCCATATATTGCACAATCAACACATTTATTCGTATAAATCATTTGGCGTTCCATAGCATAACAAACATCGTACATTAATATATGTGAATAGCAACACTCAGTCAATCAATCATCCATGGAATCGCATTTCATAAATCATGCAGTTCATGCTCATCTGTATCACAATCACAACTCGCAACTACACGCGTATCATGCTTTGCATTTCACAGTTTCATAGTCATGAAATTTTAACCGCCTATGCATAAAATTTTGTCGTTCCTGGTAGCAACATGTATTTTCTTCAAGTAAATTTTGCAGTTTCGTGGACGTAATAGCAAATCTCAACATCAACCAATACAAGTTTACAATCATACTTCAATATCCAGCACATTCAACGCCATCATGCCTCACTGTTAAACAAAAGCAATTGTATAATCTCATAGTGTCTCCCGGTTCATATCTTCACAACATTTTCCAAAAGCCATAGTATTTACTTATTTCTCACAGGTGTTGTTTCATAGTATAATCAAGTAATCACACTCATACTTCACGTTTCACAATTCATGTAATTTTCAATCATTTAGAATTTCATCTATCCAAACTCATAGAAGTCCAATCACATATTCGCCGATTTTCCTTATCGGGGTGTGCATAACAGTATTCATCATTTTTGGCATAGTCGTATTAAGCAATTTCATATCCATGTATTTTCATCATCCCACACTTCCAAACAACATTTTCAAAGACGTCATATTATCTTCGATTCTCATCGAAATAATTTCATTTTCCACCAGAGGAATATCCCCATCACACTTTCCAACATTTCACAGGTTCAGATCAAACTTATCGAAACGCTTGTTACCTCATTCTTCGTGGTTGGGCGGAGACGAGTCGTGGTGTTGAGCCTTCTACGGTTATCAATTAGTAAATTTACACATGAATAAACTTTGACTCAACAAGGCTCTTGGGTCTAGAGCGGAAAGAACTGAGGCTTTGATACCAAACTGTCACGACCGCCCTTCTAGGGTATAATTAAATGCGGCGATCGTGACCTAACAGGACTTAAATGCGATCAAATAAAGGGGCTATGGTTTTATAAAAAGGGGTTTGACCAAGGAAATAAATGAACAATAAATCAAGAGAAGAGGGTCAGGGTGACGCTTTGACAGATGGACCAAAAGAGAAAACAATTATAATCATTGGTACTCAAGATAACAAAGGGTTCAACGTACTCCCAAACGTATCATGTCTTTAGATTCTAAACGGAACTCAAAATAGTGTCAAGATCAAACAATAAGTAAAACAGGTTATAGCGGAAGCATCCAAGAGAAGAGTTAAGTTATGTATGAAGACACAACGACACTCACAGATCAAAGATAAACAATTCATTCTTCAATTAACTTGCTCGACACCACCATACTATTGTCGTCGCTCAACCTACACATAGGGAAAACACATGCAGGGCTGAGTACTATAAAATACTCAGTGAGCTCATGCCGAAAATATTTTCAATAAAAGTATTATTTATCATGCTACACATAAGTAACCATCGGGGTTTAGCTTTAGAAAGGCCCGAGGCACTAAAAATAATTTCCCATTGCAAAAGTCGACTGATCAGTCATTTTCCCATAGACGTTAACCATATATGCCAATACATGACTTGGAATGTGGCCACAAACCAAGTCACTAGACCGGCCAGCCCGTACGCTAGCACACAGTCTACCATAGGTGTACACTAATCCAAGTAGGGTTTGCGGCCCTACGAGGACCCGAATTCGATTTAAATAATAGTGGCAAAAGCCACATCAGATAGGTACGTTAAAATTAAAATACCGCATGATAAATATAGTTGCATTCCCATCGATAAGATATTTAGGACATGGTCCTTATTTAAAAGAAAAGCCCACCTCGACGGCTTAGATCTCAAGTACGTTCTTCCCCTTGCTATCACGCTGAGAGCGCGAGTTATCACCTTTAAAATTTATGTGTATCATAAATCAGTCTCAATTATCGACTCAAAATCATGCATGTCCCCAACGTTTTCCTTTTCCCATCAATTCGTTTTTATCAACATAAGGAAACACACCATAGCATACATCAACGTACAACACATCACTACATCATAGGATGGGTTCCTTAACACATATGCATCATGTATATCATTCAAAGCTTAACAACATAGATTATCTTTGCATGACTTAAATCTGGCAGAAAAGCGCAGTCGTTTTGTAAAAGTCATTAAAAGTTCATCCGAACTCCGTTGGGGTTGAAATTTTTCCACAACCCAGTATACACATCAAAGGTCATCGAGTTAAAATTTCACATAAAAATCACATCCTTAGGTTGGTAAAATAAAAAACGAAACTCACTGGTCGAGAATACAAATTCTGACATAACTACGCAGTCGACTTCAAAAATTCGTTAAAAATTAATCTTTCGACCAAAAAGGCTGATATTCACACACAACACAGAAGACACCTTGAAGTTTACTCAGTGAAAATTCCGCACGAAAATAAGATCGTTTGCTCAGTCAAACATACGTCGGAATCTACTGTCCGAACACCACAGTTGTCATGCTTCCAAATTTTGAATTAGGGTTTATCAAATATTCATCCCAATATATATATTCATACTTCCAACACATAATCATGCTTCAAAAATATCTCGCCATCATGTTCTCATATATTCACATAGCATTCACCACAAATCATCCACAAGTTCACTCATAAACAACCTAAATGCATATACATATCCTTTTTTTCATGCAACCATCAATCCCACCCGATTAAATATTAGATCTACGATCTCTACACTTATTATATGCATGATGGAATCAAAATCAAGGTTTCAATGGAGAGGATGAGAAAAAGAAATTCAATTATACCTTTCTTGATCAAAAGCAATCGGTAGAAACAAAGTATAATCTTGATTCTTCAACAATTCTTGAGGCTTCAACTTAAATTCTTCTCAAAAGATGAAGAATTTATGGAGAAAAATAGAAGAAAAATTGGGAGAGAGTGGGGAGAGGAGAGTGGCGTGAGGGAGAGGGAGTAGGCGTATAGTTAGTGGGGTTAGGGTTAGGGTTTTCTCATGTATTTATAGAGATTAAGAATATAATCCCACAATCAAATAATTAGAGATTTGAGAAGATATGGGGGAAAGGGATTGGCGTGAAATCTGGGGAGAAATAAGAGGATTTTCGAATTCTAGGCTATTTAATTAGCCTATGAGTTAATTTGGTATTTCACGGAGTAGAATAAAATGCTACGGAGCAGAAAATAATAAATCCTCCCAATAAAAAGTGAGTAGGCGATTTTTATATATATTCTCCCACAAGGAATTAAATTCAAATCCTAATTTAAATAGAATACGGCAAGATCTCCTTAGATATGGTAAGATTTGCTAGGATGTTTATATTTATTCATGGAAGGGAATAAATAAGGGATCAAAATATATAATTAATAATTTCCTCCTCCCATAAATAGGAGAATTTCGAAATCTCCATGGTGTAAGGCATAGGTGTCCTTTTTCTCATGGAGAGAATAAGGAATAATCGGACTTTGGATTTAATTTGGATAAATATCCCAAGCAATTAATTAAATCCAAGGAAAAATAAGATTTCTTCTCCAATAATAACAGGGGTCGAAAATACCAAATGAATACTGATGCTCCTATTTAATCTCACTCATTCCTTAAGAAATAATTCGCCACAATATATTTCACCCCGCATAGATTATTCACACAACCACGTCACAATTTCAACCATTTTCACTTCCACCACATATTCTCAACACTTTGACCTTTCAATGACCACGTCATATGTTCCACATCTTTGACTATTCAACAGCCACGTCATATGCTCAACGGATTTGACTAATCAAATCAAATCTAAATTCCAAAACGCAATTAGGTCACACAGAAAACATGCATTTAATTCACTCATCATTTAATTCACATACTTCACGGCATTAAAAGCATTAAATGCAAAAATTTTATGCTTCGCAAATTAGGGTTCCGAAAGTGGGGCGTTACATCTCTAGTCACCATGACCTTCCCTTCAGGCAGGAGAACTCTGTATCCTTTGTAAGAGGAACTATATCCTAGGAAAATCCCTTTAACAGACCTAAATTGAAGTTTGTGGTTGTTATAGGGTCTAGTATAAGGAAAACATAAACAGCCAAAAATTTTGAGTGCTGAGTAGTCAGGTTTGGAGTGAAAAAAAGCCTCATATGGGGAAATGTTATTGATGATTTTGGATGGCATAAGATTAATGAGATAAACAGCTGTGACAAAGGAATCATCCCAGAATCTCTGTGGAAGATAAGACTGAGCTAACAAGGCTAGACCAGTTTCCACAATGTGTTTGTGTTTTCTCTCAACCAAACCATTTTGCTGTGGTGTGTATGGACATGATACTCTATGAACTACCCCACTCTCTTTCAGAAAAGGAACTAATCCCTCATACTCACCTCCCCAGATTGATTGAAGTATCTTAATTCTTGATCCTAGGAAGTTTTCACTCATAAGCTTGATCTGTTTAAAAACAACAGTGAGATCATTTTTATTTTTGAGTAAGTAAATCCAGGTGAATCTAGAAAAGTGGTCAACAAACGAGACATAGTAAGAATATCCATTTCTAGATTTAACTAGAGAAGGCCCCCAAAGATCACTATGAACAAGTTCCAGAGGTGCATTGCGTTGTGAGGCAGAATGTGGATATGGTAATCTATGAGCTTTAGACACACAACAAGGATAGCAAAGAGAAGTAGTTTCTATTGAATTATAAGGAATATTACAGCTGTTGAGAGCAAGTTTAACAACATCCAGAGTAGGATGTCCTAGTCTACTCTGCCATAAAGACAAGACTGAACTAGAAACTTGACTGGAACTACTGTTGGATTGCTTACTCAAGCTCAGGGAATGCACATCTGGACTCTCTGGAGTGGAGAAAGAGAAGGGGACAGGGCCACGCTTGATTGGAGTATGATCTACAGGAAATGATAAAGGCCTTTTTCAAGAGTTCCTTTGAGCACTATTTCCCTGGTGCTCAGGTCCTTGACAAAACAGAAACTTGGATGAAATTAAAAAAAGACAGAATTGTCTTGAGCAAATTTGGAAACACTGAGTAGATTCTTGGTGATATTAGGTACATGCAAAAGATTTTTGAGATGAAGCTTTCTAGAGAATTTAGTTGAGTGAGATTTAAAAACGCTTTCACCAATATTTGCAATATTAACAGTAGTTCCATTACCAAGAAAGAGATTCTTACCTCCTGTGTATTCAGTGCTTATGTTGAGATTGCTCAAGTCATTAGACACATGGTGTGTTGCCCCTGAGTCTGGATACCAGCTGGACGATGCATTTGATCCATAGCTGAACTCTGATGGAGTCCCAACAGAGAATGATGCTGAAGGAGACCTGGGCACTGACTGCACAAGATGAACTGAAGGATTGAAGAATCCTTGATTGTGTTGCTGTGGAGAACTTCCTCTGAACTGGATTTGAGGTGGTGTTTGCTCGAACCTATGCCAACATTTTGCTGCTGAATGGCCAGGTTTCTCACATAACTGACAGGTTTCTCACATAACTGACAGACAATCTTGTTATTTCCTCGACCAAAACCTCTGCCACCTCTTCCTCCTCTCTGAAATCTTCCTCCAAAACCTCTTCCATGTACTGCTTCAAATCTGTTGTTATTGAAATTTGGAGACTCCATCTTCTGTCCAGACTGCTGCTAGACAAGATTCAATGATGGTTGTGATCCATCTGAGCTAACAGAATTTGTTCTAGTTGACTCCATTCTTGACTCAAAGCTGAGCAGAAATTCACTAACGTCTCCAAGGCTCCAAGGATCTGATCTGGAAGTCACTGCACATACAGCAGGATCATAATCCTGCCCAAGTCCTCCAAGAATGTGGAGCACTTGTTCGGCTTCCGAGATTCTACAGCCCACTTAACCAAGCAAATCAATGTTCTCATCTTTCCTAGATAGTCAGTCATTGACATTCCATCTTTCTTCAAATTCTGCATTTGTTGTCGATATTGCATCACCTTAGCCATGGAGCGGCTTGCAAAGTTTGTCTCTAGAGCACACCATATGTCTCTAGCAGATCTGAGCCCTACTACCAAGGTTAGAGCATTTTCGAATAAGGAAGACAAGAGCCATCCAGCCACTCATGTAAGCTGGATTTGAAACCATAGACTCTCCATCTCGGTCTGGAATCAATTGTGGAGGGGGATCAGTGTCCCCTGTGATAAATCCTTCAAGGTCGTACCCATACACCGCAACATCAACTTGTTGTTGCCACATAAGAAAATTTCCATCACTTAGTTTAACCGAGATGGGGGGCAACTGAGAGAAAATTGGTGGCAGTGTTGCCACCAGAATAGTTTCATTGGCTTCTGCCATTTTTGAGTAGTAAAGGAAAAAGAACAAAAGGATCAAGAGCCCGGTTCAGTGGGATCCTGCTCTGATACCATGAAAGAAAGGTGTGGAAGCTATGGACACACACAGACTAGAGATATATTTGGAGAGAGAGCTCAAATTGGCATTTTTCATTACTTCAAAGGTAACCAAATGCAATACATATATACTACATTCCAACGACCTAAAACATTGTACTAATTTACTATAACAAACTCTGCAAGACATGTTTCTTCTTTAAACCGCGCAACACCACGTCGCGCCAAGTACACATGTGGTTCTCCATCTTAGCTGGCTTGTCGGCGGTTTCAACACGTGCGAGGTTGATCATTGGCTCCTTTTGTGCCACACACTCTTTCCTCTTCTTTGTCTCATTCTCAGCTTCAGCTCTCGTGGAGTTCATGGTTGTTCTGGTTTGCGCACAACGTACTGCAGCTTTATCAGCTTGACGGTCCAGTGACTTGAGATCATGGATCGCGGCATGTTGATCAACTCGGCAGGTGGCGGCTTGATCAACTCGGTTAGCAGCAGCTTGACTAATAGCTTGATCAACTTGGCATGCAGCGGCTTGACCAACTTTGTTATCTCTTCCAACAAGAATCATGTGAGAACAAAGATAAAGAACAAGCGTCGTAATTATAGTGGAGAAAGCAATAGTAGTGTTTTTGAGGGGGGGATGTTTTTACATTTTTCAATCCTTTGAGCACATACATTTTACTCAATTGTCTCGAGGTTACAACCACTTATCTAAAGTGAGTAATAACATATCATTAGTATATATCTAACGTGTATTCTTTTCCTTCTGAAATATTATTCGAAGATCAAATGATATAATCAAATCCAGTGCTATCATATTCTGACTTTGGAAATATAGTCGACGCACAATTTGCGGACTGGTTTAAAAGATTTAAGAAGACAACGAAATGGAAAATTTTAAATTGGATATTGCGAAAGTGCCTTTTTTTAGAGGTTAAACATATCTTTAATATATTGTTAATGTACGTGGATTTCACACAATATCACATCAGTATCATCATCCCATTATTACTACTTTACTAGAGGTCAAGCCCGATTATTTGTTTGAGGTATATATGTTAGATTATCATGGTCACGTTATTCAACACATGATTGGTTTGATCCATTAACTTTGGGACATTGATTCATTCATAAGGCTTTTAATTTGATTTCTATAAACCACATGCTTAGTATAACCAGTAATATTGTCACAACTCAATCCCCTGACATATATATTTATAATAAACAAATATTTTGTTCGTTCAAAAAAAATAGTCTTATTTGTGCACATCACGAGTTTTATGAGAAATTGGTAAAGTTAGAGAGGGAGAAGAAAAAGTAGATAGAGTAGAAGAGTGAAAGAGAAAAAGTAAAGACAGAGAGATAAGGAAGAGTGAGATTTAGAGAAATTTGAGAAAAGTTAGATAAAACATGAGTGACAGTTTTCATTTTTGAAAAAAAAAACTATTTTTCTTTAACATCTAGAAATGACAAAATGCGACTAATTTTATAAGCGCAAAGAGTTAGTACTAGTATTTATTTTCTATTAATAAAGTCAAAATAAGAATATTTTGATTTTGCCGCATCATTTAGACCTTTTCATTTTTTGAAAAATTTGAAGTTACAGTATTTGAATAATATATGACGTTATATTTAGTAAATTATACTTTTCCTTTAGTTATTACCAAATAAAAAATTCCAAAACTATTGGTATAAAAAAATTGCAAAACTACATCACAGTACTATTCTTTATAGAAATATATCTAATTTATTAAGTTTAATTATTTTACAAAACTTCATCACAAGTCATTTGTGTGATTATATTGCATAATTCAAGTGTACCTATTTCAAGGATAATACTAATAGTAATAAAAAAATAATGTTTATACACTTATATAATTACCTTTTGGATTGATTCACTTCAAGTTTTACTTGTATAACAAGCCTTTTACTCCCTCAATCCCAAGGAAGATGACCCCTTTTTTTAGGTGGCACGAGAATTTATGCAACTTTATTTTGTATGTGAAGTGGAGAGAGTAAAATAAAAGAGAGTAAATAAAGTTGATAGAAAGATATTTTCATTTTTAGTAATGGATCATTTTGGTTGGAACAAACCAAAACGGAAAGTGGACCATCTTCAATGGGACGGAGGGAGTACCTCATTCAAGGATATATTTAATTTACTTTTTATTTTAGTAAAACTATTAAATTAAGTTAATAATAGTCACAATGGTTTTAATTTTATGTCAGAAACAAGTGAAACATATATAAATCGGGATTTAATTGAAACAAGTTCAACACTAAATAAATGTCAATGAATACGGGTTTGAATTTTAATAGATCAACACCCCTTAAATGATACTCTCTCCGTCCCCCGTTCCATTAAATAGGACCAACTTTCCTTTTTAGTTTATCTCAATCAAAATGACTCATTACTAAAAATGCAAACACATTTATCACTACTTTATTCCTTTTTTCTTACTTTATTCTTTTCACTCTATCAACAAAATTAGATTGTATAAAATCTCATGCTACCTAAGGAATGGATCATCTTCCTTGGAACAAATGGAGGAATATCTATAATCAGAAAAAAATAAAAAAAATTACAAATATGCCATTTGATACAACTAATCAATAAGCTTGAACCCACCATTAGTCCGTGTATATACAGGCTAGCATGCAAATAACCCGTCATATTAGTTTGCCCGTTTCACAACATTGATAGAGGTGCCCACGGTTCTGGTTTTGAAAATTGCCTAACCAAAACCGAATCGAGAGGGTATTTCGCAGTTCCGGCTTGGTTTCACGGTTTTTCGCAGTTCCGGTTTGGAACGTCCCGGAACCGAGCCCGGTTTCGGTTCGAAAATTTTTTGAACATGAACTGAACCATGGTTCAAAAATTAACGGTTTCTGTTCGGGTAAGTTCTCACGGTTTTGGTTCGAAACTGTAACCGCCGATTATGGTTCCGATTTTAACCACCGTTTCGGTAAAACTTGGGTAGGTCTAGACGTTGATAGTAATATGTCATGTGTAGTCCACATTGACTTTAACTTCATCAGATGAGAAAAATAAGAAAAGTTCTAAACTAGAACGTATTGACATATTTATATTACCAAAAAGTTTGGGAGAAAAATTAGAAAATATTGTATCTCGATTATTTACATGCACTAACCTTTTATTTAAATCCAAACATTATCTAAATTAAACCTAAATATATGTAAAAGAGGAAATATGGAACATTTAATGGAGACAGCATGTAGTATATTACTGCAGAGTTTAATGTTTTATGTTATTTTCTGTAAGATAATAATATATTTTTTTTAAATTACGTATATCATGTAAGCTGTAACAACCGGATACTACGGAAACCTTCAAATACTCTTCTAGTGTCGGAATATAATTATCATGTAGCACCCCGGAAAATTTGTAACTTTTTATTATTATTATTCTTATTTGATGGCTTATTTTTTATTATTTTTAATGTGGATGTTGAATAAGAATTTCTTTTGTGGAAATTGAGTCTCTATGTGTTTGAGTTAATTATGTGAAATTAGCTGTTGTGGGTTATGTGAGTTAACGTGATTAAGCTTCCAATGTGTGAATTAAATTAAGTGGGATCATGCATAATCATTCTAGCCATTTTATTTGAAATTTTCGGCCCTCCTATTTATTGGAAATAATACTTTCTTTCTTGGATTTAATTAATTGTTTTGAGATATTTATCCAAATTAAATCCTACCATACCTTGCCAAATCTTTCCTTAGCCTATTTAAATTGGGATTTAAATTATTTCCTTGTGGAAATACTTATAATTTTCGCCCCCTCCCTTCTTTTCTACTTGGAGATTCTTGAATTATTTTGTTCCTATTTTGTGGGATTCTTTCTCTCAAAATAAATTTGATTTGAACCATATCTCTATTTAATTAGTCAAAAAAACCTCGCAACCTCAATTTCCTTCAGAAGTACACGCTTATTCCCTATTCTTTTTCTTCCACCAATTTTAATTTGTTTTATTTAAGTGGGGGAGTAATTCTTGAATAAATAGAACAAAAAAAAAACCCTAACCCTATTTTCCTCATTCCCACGCCTCCCTCCCTCTCTCCCTCCCACACGTTTTCTCCCTCCCTCTCTTCATCCTCTCCAAAATTCCTTCCAATTCTTGTTCTTGCATCCATTGGAGTTTGATTTTCAAGAGTTCCCGACGAATCGCATCCATCTTTGCTTCTACCGTTTGGTTTTCGATCCAAGAAGGTATAATTGAAAATTTTCCTCATCTTCTCCATTGAAACCTTGTTCTTGATTCCTTCATGCATATAGTGAGTGTAGGAATCTTAGATCGCATAATTAATCGGTGGGAATTTGTGTTTGTATGAGAACAATTGTGAATATGCGATTTTGAATGAATATGGGTGAAGTTTGAATGAATCATTTGTGAATGATGTGTGATTATATGAGAACTTGATTGTGAGAATCTTTTGAAGCATGATTGTGTGTTGGAAGCATGAAAAATTTGTGTTTGGGTGAATGAGGAAGAAACCCTAATTTCGAAATTGTGAAGCCTGAAAACTGTGCTGTTCGGACAGTGGATGCCAACGTGTGTTTGACTGACCAAACGATCGAATTTTGACACAATATTTTAACTGAGTAAACTTGAAGGTGTTTTCTGTGTTTTGTGTTAATTTCAGCCCCTTTTGACGAAAGATGAAATTTTAATAAATGTTTGAAGTTGACTGCGTAATTCTACCATAAACTTGTATTCTCGCCCAGAAAGTTTTGTTTTCTATTTGACTGACTAAATGACCTCCTTTTGATGTGAAATTTTGAACTAGATGAAATTTGAAGTGTCTTCTGAGTTGCGTGAAAATTTCAGCCTCATTGGATATCGGATGGATTTTTGGTGAATTTTTCTAACCAACCGCGCAGTTCTGCCAGATTTGTTGTTATGTGGAAATATCACTTGTTGCCAAGTTTGAGTGAATTATATTATGCATGTATGATTTAGGAATGTATCTTATGACGTGGTTATGTGTTATACGTTGATGTATGCTAGGGTATTGTTTCGTTATGGTTGTGAACGTTTGGGATGGGTAAATTAAAGAGACGATGAAAGGAACGTTAGGGCATGCATGATAATTGTTGTGATGGAAGGCTGATTGTGCTTTATATTTATGGCGTTGACAAAGATTGTTGTACGTACGCGGGTACGAAGAGCAAGTGTTTCAATAAAGTTGTGCACAGTGTTTTGTAAGCAATCGAGGTGGACTTTCTTTAACTAAACTCTTTTATTTTTTCAAAGTATGATTGTGGAACTATAAGGGTGGTTTAAAGTGTTATATCATGCTGTGATTGTTTTGATGTTGAGATTGTTGCCTGATGCCTAGTTCGTTTGAGCTTGCTCCGTTAGGCTATAGGGCTATATTGAGATTATGCTTTATGCCTAGTTTGTGAGTTCGCTCCATTAGGATATAGGGCTATGATAAACTAATTCGGGTCTGAGTAGGGCCGCAAACCCTATCAGGCTGTGTACACAGGTGGGATCGGGAGCCGTCCTTGCAAGTCGGTCGGTCTCGTGGGCGAATAGTGTGGCCACACTTTCGTCGCACTATGGTAAGAGGATGTGATTGATTGATTGATTGATTGATGAGAAAGTGGAGAGATTGTTTTGTCTGGCCAGACTATGAAAATGTTTTTGTGTTCTCGATGATATTTCTTAACTACATGTAAAACTCGAGTTCACTGGTATGGATGACATAACTGTTATAAAATGTTTTCGGCATGAGCCCATTGAGTACAACAAGTACTCAGCCCTGCATATGTTTTCTCTATGTGCAGGTTGAGCGGGATGTTGCAGCAGATGTTGAGTGAGCTTTAGGAATTCCCGGATGCGTCGTGTCTTCATACATGGGCGTCATCCTATGACTCTCCTTTGATACTTGTTTTTCCGCTGCCTTGTTTCGAATCGTTCTTGATAAAGTCTTTCATTTTTCCCCACACTACGTTACGACATTATTTACCTTGAGACATTAATCCGTTGTTTAACTATTCGATAGACCAAAATATTTCTTTTTGAAGTTAATTGGGTTTTCATATTCAATCTCGTCTTTTATTGTTGTCTTTCATTGCGTCCCCCTTTTCTTCCCCGCTCCTTAGTCCCTCCCCTCGTCACGTTTTCCCCGTCTTCACTATCCTTAGTAAGGGCGGTCGTGACATATCATTATCAAAATATGACACCAATAGCTTTTTTATCTACAAATAATTTTGTATTTTAGAAAATAAATGTTATAGTAAGGGTATGTTATATTGCTAACTCCCTCTTAAATTGCTAACTACAACTAAATTATAGACATTGAATTACTAAATCAAGACACAAGATCATTCATCCACAAATATCAATACGATGCACAAAAAATTTCAATTAGGGCATTAATGTCAATTAACAAAAAAGTTAGTTATAACTTACTTTTAAAAAATATCTCAAAACTTTAAATGATTATAACTATCTCAATTTATATTATTTTTTACACAAAATATATCAAATTAAAGATAATTTTATAAGGATTCTAACGAGATCTCACTTACATATGTTCCGATGTCAAAATTTGATAATATTTTCATAAATTTTCATATATTTCGTCAACAGTTTTATGTCAATATAAGTAACAAAATATGTCAACTTAATACATGTAAAATGTCAATATGAAACTGTGTCGACATATTCAAAGCATGGTGTTGATATGTTTAATTCACTGTGTTGACATTTTGATCTAAAATCCTAAATTTTTAGTATTAAAGTACAAAAAACGAATTTAAATGTGGCAATTTATAGACCATTAGATCTTTAAAATCTTATGGTGTTAAATTAGTTGTAGTTAGCAATTAAGGGGTGAGTTAGCAATTGATCACACTCCTGTATTTGTGCACTGTGCAAACACAAATATGCGCTGGCATTACTATTAACAGATGGAAAGATATTAATTATTTTTCATTGTATTAAATTTGAAGTTCCTTTCTAGTTTATTTACTTTAAGTTTCTTTTTTTTGTAAGTTTAAGAGCTCATTGTTGGACTTCAAAGATAGACATTTGAAGATTAATATCATGATGGGTTATTATTCTTGAGTTCTCACATGAATTTTTAATTCGTTGAGACTAGTATCCGACTTATTTAATGATCTTTCAATAAGCACGGACGTCAAATAGCCATCAAATAGCCTTCACACTGCCACATCATCAGTACTACAATTCTCCTGCCACATCAGCTTGCCACATCAACTGGACATCAAATAGCCCTCACATAGCCTTCACACTACCTATCCACATCACTAATAACAATTATATAATTTAATTTACACTTGTATCAACATACGGAATTTAATTTACGAGACAAATACGGAAAATTCGATTAATAATATTAAAATTTAAAAAGTACATTACTTTTAAAAAAAAGTACAATAATATAAAAAAATACAAAAATTAAAAAGTACATTAATTTAAAAAAGTAAAACAAAATCACTCATCGCCGCCGTCCTCGTCTCCGTCGTCGCCCAGCGCTTCTTCACCGTCGTCGCCGCCGCCTCCGTCGCCACCTACGCCGCGGCTATTCCCACCGGTGTCCCTCCTCATCGCCTCCAATTCTTCACGCTGGCTCTGGAGCAATACACGAAGAAAATCTTTCACCTCGGGGTCCACCGCCGCTTGGAAGTCGGCTAAGGTCTTCACCATTTGAGCGCGCGTTTGTTGGCGCGCGAAGAATTTGAGCTCCTCGGTAGACCTGCCGAAGGGGGATGCCGAATGGACGTCCTGGGAACTCGGGGTGCCCCCCCTCGCAACCTGCTGCGCCCGCCTTTGCCCAACCGGGCGAGGTCGGCGACCGAACGACCGAGGAGTCGGGACCTCCTGGGCCGTCTCAGGGAGGTCTGACGAACCACCGCTGCTGCCGCTATAATCTCCGGTATAGTTCAGTCTCTGCCTCTTCGGCCAGCCAGCGTCGACGCCTACCCGGAATTTCTCCGACTCGTTGAGCACAACGTAGCAGTTCCAGTTGGTGAACTCATAGTACTTCTTATCCGGATCGGGGTAGGCTCTCTCCGCAATCCTCCTGCAGTCTTCCTCTGTTTGGCCACTGGTCTGCATGCGGAGGGCGTTGGCGTACAAACCCGAAAATCGAGAGACGCCAGCCCTGATTCGGTCCCAGCACTTCCGGACCTCCTCCCCAGTGCACGGTCTCCCTTCAGGGCAAAATGCCCTGTAGGCTGCGGCTATCTTGGCCCACAAGTTGACGATCCTCTGGTTGTTCGAAACCAGAGGATCGTCGCAGACACTCACCCACGCCTTGGCAACCGCAACGTTCTCCGCGTCTGTCCACTTCCTCCGGCCCCGGATTTCGGCTTGGGGCTGCGACGACTCGCCGACCTTCTTCGCCTTGCCCTTCTTCTTACCCCTCCCTACTCTCTGGCTTTGAATGAGAGTTTCCGAAACCTCGTTAATATCAAAACCCAAGTCCGCTAAGGAGAAGGTCTTCGTATACTGTGCATCCGTTGGGGTCGATGTGTGTGAAGAACCGGTGGAAAAATCAAAAGTCGGCCGATAGGCGTTGTCCCCCCCGTGCGTCCCCTGCGCCGGGGGAATCATCTGTTGCGCCGGTGGCTGCATGCCGGGTGCCCACCCCGGCATCATCTGCATAGGGGGCTGCATGCCGGGTGCCCACCCCGGAATCATATGCTACCACGGGTACATGTTGTAGTACCCGCTCATCGGAGGCCAACCACCTCCCCAGGAGCCGGGGAAGTATGGGACCCTGGCCCGGGAGTCGGGGGCGTCTGAGACCCTACACCGGGAGGCGGGGGAGTCTGAGACCATCCCTCGGGATTAACTGGAGTACCTTCGTAGTTGTTCTCCATTGCTCGTTATTGATCTTGTACAGAAAGTAAGGTAGAGAGAGAGTACTCGTTAAAACAAGTGGTGCGAATGAAAATAAGGTTCAACGCGCGTATATATAGTGTTTTCGAAAAACAAAAAAAAAAATTTAAATCCGACGCCGGTTTGGCGCCGATCCGGGACGCACAATGGCGCCCGTGAGGATCGGCGTCGGAACCGGCGTCAGCGCGGGAATCGGCATGGCGACGCCGATTTTGACGCTGGTTCCGCCCACGCCGGTTCCAATGGTTCGGCGTCAAACCGGCATGGGCGAAAAATCGGCGTCGCGGTGGTGACGCCGGTTATTGGAGATGCTCTCACAAATCACAATCATTTGTAGTATCAGTCAGTGGCGGACCCTCTTTGGGGTATGGGGATCCCATGGAACCCTGATATTATATTAGGTTTACAACATTGCAGCCTTCATTTAAAGCTTCCCATATTTCCTTTTATTTTGTTAATACTTTTCATTTTTTCAAATGCACAAGGTTTAACTAAGTTACACACACTTAATTTTTTTTTTTTTCACACAAACTTTGCAATAAAGAGATTTCCCCTTATTTCTTTACTTAACTTATAGAATAACAATAAATAAAATTTTGTTATGAAAATAAATGTTTCACATTTAGTGGAACATATAAGTTATTGTCACCATCCTTTCATTATTCGTCAATCATTATCTATCTATATACTATCTCATAACTTCCTACCACCTACTTGATGCGAGACAAATATCGAAAAACACACTACAACCGTTAACAATAATTTGGAACCCCATAGTCGAAATCCTGCGTCCGCCACTGGCGTCAATCACTCCACTTCACGACTTATCAACAGTTCCTTCATACCCGTAGTGGCTTCATTCCTCCATAGTTACAAGTCTTCCGCCTCGTTTATTCGCAAATTCATCATCAAGCGTCAAATCAAGAACGAGTATCAACCGTATGGAGCATGCCAACAAGACATCCCATCAAAGCAATTGTGTAAAAAAAGTGATTGTCACACTTGTGGGATGGGACGAGATTTTAGGATGCTTTATTTTGTGTGTAAAATGTAGAGAGAAAATATAATTTTTTTATTGATGTGTGAGGTAACTTTTTCCAAAAATAGAAATGTGACATCGTTAGTGGGACAAACTAAAAAGAAAGTGAGACATTTTTTATGGGACGGATGGAGTATTTGCCATGGTACGTGTGAAGAAGATGTTTTGTGTGTTGTTTTTCCTGTACAGTCGACACATATTTTGTTGGGTGAAAAATGGAAGGTGGATCACAAATTGAAATTCAATAAATTACGTGACAAAACTGTTTTGATGTTTGGCCAAAAGAAAGTTTTTCTTGCCCCTCTCCCGCCTCAAGAAGTAAGTAAAGATCAAGAGTATGTGCAAAATCAACACAAAGAAGGGCGAAAAATGGAAGTCGATGCCCATATAACAAAAGATTTTGTGGCGAAGAACAATGAAGAGTTACAAAAGAGAATGAGCAACCTGAAGAGGATAAGGAAGAAAAAACTCCACATATGACCCTCTATTCGGAATCAATCTCTTTGTCAAGAGATAAAGCCTTCTGGCATTATTGCAGCATCTGCAATGATTCCTCCAATTCCTACTCACGTTGTAAAAGTTCGAATTCCTACTTCCATCGAGCCAATAAAGACGCTAACATAAGTCATTGAAGACTTTGTTGATCTCATTGCTTTATATAACTCAATAAATCCAGCAAAGTGATGTTTTTTCATTGGGGAGCTTTTCCAATGTATGGATTTGAATCTCTTCGCGTGCCATTGCCACATATAAAGTATGATAAAAAAAAATTGAATTAAGCATCTTCTTATTAGAGGCAAAAATTGAAAACATAAATTTTGTATCAAAGAAAGGTAACTTAATAATTCCATTAATTATGCTTATGAATCATTTCTTAGCAAAGAGTCCTCTCTTGGCTGGCGGCACAACCACCGAGTTCTTCCGGCCGCCGCTGCTCTTCCCGTCCTCCACCTTCTTCAAGATTGGATCAGTCTCGTAGAACTGATCCTCCTTCGTCAAGCTGCCGAGGATAAAGTCCAAAATGCCCTTCTCCTCACTGTCTCCGCCTGAGGATTTCGCTGCTGTTGCTGCGCTTCTTACTCTTCTTTGAGGCCTAACTAATAATAATGTGGGAGAAACCAACATGTTCAAAGAAGCCATTTTTCGTTCTTTGCTTTTTAGTGAGTGAGTTTTGCTCTGCTAAAATGAGAAATAGTATATGAGTGTATGCAAGAATTACTACTTGGCTTGTTTCAACCACAAGCTCTCCACAAGTCTCTTATCTTCATTCAATCATTCTTTTTTTAATTCTCAAATATTTATGGCTACGGCGCTGATGGAGTATGATGGAGTACGTACTAAACAAGCCCAACAGCAGTAAAGCCCATCAGCCTAAAGCCCAAGAAAGAGTATCAGTTCGGCATGACTAAAGAGTATCAGTCCGGCATGACTAAAGAGTTCAGTTCGGCACAACCAAAGAGTTCGGCCCCAGCCTACAGCTCGGTAAAAGCCAACCAATCAAACTCTGCTCTCAGGTCGGCATCAAGCTCTACTCTCAGATCGGCAAAAGCTGCTCGGCAATAATTCAGCAGTTCGGTCTCAGTATTCGACCGAACTAGGAGATAGTGGACTCATGCAGGATTTCCACCTCCACTACACCCACGATCTATTTAGTGGTGTCAAGCAGTCATTAACTCATGCAGGATAGTGGACCCATGCAAGATCGCCACGATCTCCACGACATCCACTGCCTAGTAAATGGTGCTGCATGCCACGATCTTGGTTCAATGTATAAATAGAACTTAGATCAGATAGAAAAGGGTTAAGTTCTAAAGAAGCTCTCTAGAGATAAAATATCATATAGCAAGTCTGTGTTGTAAGCTGTAATCCCAGATCAAGCAATACAATCTTGCCCTCCCTTCTTCCCGTGGACGTAGATTTACTTCAGTAAATCGAACCACGTAAATTCTCTGTGTCGTGATCTGCATTTTCCTGCATTCATCACCATCAGAAATTCACGGATTCATCACTGGCGCCGTCTGTGGGAAACAGAGAACCAAATTTGTGATAAAGCGAATTTTTGACCCTTTTTCCACCCCAAAAAAAAAAAAAAAATGCATACCAGATCACATAACACCCATAATACCGTTCGTGATAACCGTGAGGAAGCTAGTCCAGCTCGCAGGTCTGAAAAACGGCCTCGGGAGACATCTACCTCCGGTTCTCACGAAGAAGGAACAAGCCACTCCAGGAGAGATCGGACCGAGTCTTCCCAGCAGCCCGATTTAAATGAAGCTGTCAAGCTGTTCTTGGCCGAGAAGCAGGAGGAGTTCTTAACCTTCCTGCAGAAGAGCCAACAGCCGGAGAAGACAACGGCGGATTCTCCCTCCTCATCCAGACATGAAAGTCACTACCGCAGTAGTGACGTGTCTTCCAGGAGAAAGAATCCTCAACCCCGACATGTTCCTGTTCCTCCTCGGTACCGGAACCACAGGAGAACTCCATCTCCTCCGTACCGAAGAAATATCGGGTTCGCCATGTACGGAGCATTAAAGACTCCGTTCTCGGACGATATCACCCGAACTCCTTTGCCGCGGAACTACCGGACACCGTCAATGACTTATGACGGGCTAGTGGATCCTCATGACTTCTTGGGACGCTATCAGTATAATATGGCGAACCAGGGTCTCAATGAGGTCCATATGTGCAAGCTGTTCCCCGAGCTTCTTATCGGGAACGCGAGAAGGTGGTTCGATAGCCTCCCCCAAGGCAGCATTAGATCTTACCGAGATCTAATGGATGCTTTCCACAGGAGGTTCTTTCAGAAAGCGGAAGCCCGGATCACTTCGGCTCAGCTGCTTTCTATACGTCAAGGTCGCGACGAAAAGATCAGCGACTTCATGACGAGATTCCACAAGGAATGCCTACAAGTAGATGATCTCAACGATCTACTTGTCATTTCGGCATTCCAAAATGGAATCCTGCCCGGAGCTCTCTACAGAAAGCTCGTGGAGTGCGGTCCGCAAACAGCTCAAGAAATGTGGGACATTGCGGACCAGTTTTCCCGTGCGGATGAGGCAGACCGTCGAAAACGGTCTTTAGACAGCTCATCCCGAGAAGAGAAAAAGAAGCCCGATCAAAGCGGCCAGGTGCTTCCTCGCCGAACTCCTTTTGAAAGAATTCAAAGGGCACCGGTACAAGGCAGATTGGGGCCACGTCTCAATCCTGAGAAGCCGCCCGCTCAGTTCGTACCATTAAACAAGTCAAGAGCGGAAATTTTCGAACTACATTCCGATATGTTCGAAAAACCAAAGCGGATGACGAAATCAGCCGCGCGGCGACCTCAGGATCAATATTGCTCCTTCCATCAAGCCCACGGTCACGATACCGAGGAGTGCCGAAATTTGGCTGCAGGTATTGATGTTCTTGTGAAAACAGGAACGTTAAAAGAATACCAAAGCAAGCAGCCGAAAAAGAACAAAAGGCAGAGAGGTGCGAACTGCAATCCTCAGGATCCGAAAAGGCATGAGGATCCCGAAGACGACGACGAGCCGCAATATGATGGAGTAATCCAGACTATTGATGCTCTCCCTGCCGGGAAGACTAAGTCGTCTCTAAAAGCAGAACGCAGAGGTTCCAATCAAGAGGAGCCAACACATAAAAGGCTGAAGAAAGACGAAGTGATTACATTTTCAGATGCCGATCCCGTCCCAGCCATCTCTCCTCACCAAGACGCTATTGTCATTCAAGCCGGAGTGGCAAACAAACTGATCCACAGAGTATTTGTGGATACAGGAGCGTCAGTCAGCATTCTTTTTAAAGAATGTTTCGATAAAATGGAAGTGGATCCAGCTCGGCTCAGTCCGGCTCCACTTCCTCTGAAAAGTTTCGCCCAGGAGGACACCCGCCCTGAAGGTATTATCAGCCTTCCGATCACGGTGGGAAAAGCGCCTACAAGCTCCAATACGATGATCGAGTTCTTTGTGGTGAAAGCTCGGTCCCCGTACAACATCATCCTGGGGAGAGACTGGCTCAACACAGTTCGGGCCGTTTGCTCTACTTATCACCTCACCATCAAGATCCCCACTAAAGGTGGGATAGCGGTCATCCGAGGTGATCAAAAGAGAGCAAAAGAATGTCTGCAGATTGCGCTTAAAAGTGCCGAGCAATCAGTTCGGCACCATCAAGCATAGCAATCACAGCAACCGGAGTCAGAGGCAAGCGAGATGACCGAAGTCACTTCAGAGCCGAACTCAATGACCGTTCAGTTATACGAAGATGATCCATCCAGAACGGTCAAGATCGGCTTCGCAGGAACGCCTCTACTCCGGGAAAAGACCATTCAGCTCCTCAAGGAGTACAAAGATGTCTTTGCATGGTCTCCGATGGACATGACCGGAGTGCCCCCCGAGGTAATCACTCATCGGTTAAATATTGATCCTTCAATCCGGCCAGTAAAACAGAAGCAAAGACTCTTTGCGGCAGAAAGAAGCCAAGTCATCCATGACGAAGTCCGCCAATTACTAAAAGCGGATGTACTATTCGAGGTGAAATATCCTTCTTGGGTGGCCAATCCTGTGATGATCAAGAAAAAAGGAGGATGGCGGATGTGCATAGATTTTACCGATCTAAACAAGCACTGTCCTAAAGATTGCTATCCCCTTCCGAATATAGATAAAAAAGTAGAAGCTTTGATCGGCTTCGAAATTTTCTGTTTTCTTGATTTATACAAAGGATATCACCAAGTGTTGATGGATGAGAGTGACGCTCCGAAAACAGCTTTCATTACCGATTTCGGCATTTTCGCTTATAAAAAGATGCCATTCGGTTTAAAGAATGCCGGAGCCACTTATCAAAGGATGGTAGACAAGCTTTTTCGGCACCTAATCGGAAAACAGGTTGAAGTGTATGTCGACGACATAGTCGTCAAAAGCAAAAGCACTTCGGAGTACGAAGACAACCTCAAATCCACTCTCGACGTGCTCCGAAAAGCCAACCTCAAACTCAACCCCCAAAAATGTACCTTTTTGGTAGATTCGGGAAAATTTCTGGGTTGTTGGGTTTCAAAGGACGGACTCAAGGCAAATCCCTCAAAAGTTCAAGTTATTCAGAACATGGCGATGCCGAAGTCCATACACGATGTGCAAAGACTAACTGGATGTCTAGCCGCATTGAATAGATTCCTTTCCCAAGCAGCCGAAAAGCAACTGCCGTTCTTCAAAGTGTTAAAAAAGGCACCAAAGTTTGAGTGGGGAGCCGAGCAGAAAAAGGCTTTTGACGAGCTCAAAAGTTATTTAGCCGAGCTTCCAATTCTCTCTGCTCCAACAGATGCCGAAGTGATTTTCTTATACTTAGCGGCATCCGATCAAACCATTAGCGCGGTGCTTGTACGAGAAGAAGGCCTAAAGCAGTTTCCCATCTACTTTACAAGCCGAGCATTAAGAGATCCAGAAACAAGGTATCAACCTCTGGAAAAAATTGCTCTGGCGTTAGTAAATGCAGCAAGGAGACTGCGGCCATACTTCTATGCTCACAAGGTATGCGTCTTAACCGATCTGCCTCTTCGGCAAGTTTTGACCAAGCCAGAAGCATCAGGCAGAATCACCAAATGGGCCATAGAGCTGGGAGAACACTCAATCGAGTACCTACCTCGGAAAGCCATCAAGGGACAAGCCTTGGCAGATTTTCTTGCAGAGGCCAAGTTCGATCAAGCAATCCCTGTCATTGCCGAACAGAAAAATTCTACCAATGCCGAACTAGCACAGCCCTTGGAATCCGAAGAAGAGCCGCCGGACTGCTGGAGCGGATTCGTAGATGGAGCTTCGAATAAAATGGGAAGTGGAGCTGGTATTCTGCTTATCGCTCCCGATGGACACGAGGTAACCTATTCACTTCGGTTCTCATTCCCAACCACTAATAACGAAGCCGAATACGAAGCCCTCCTTGCCGGACTCCAGCTAGCGCAAAGTCTATGTATCAAGTCTCTCAAAATCCATTGTGATTCACAAGTCATAGTGAATCACATGTTGGGTACAAGTGAAGCCCGTGATGAGAGGATGAGGAAATATTTAGACAAAGCGCAAAGCATTAGCCGAAGTTTCTCTTATTTTCGGATAATCCGCATTCCCAGAGCAGAAAACAGCCGAGCAGATACTTTAAGTAAGTTAGCCGCATGTCCAAGCTCAAAGGTGGAGGCATTGATGCATCGAAGCATTGATGAAGCTGAGGTACATTCAGTAACCAGCTCGCCGAACTGGATGACGCCGATCTTACAGTATCTAGATCAAGGACAACTGCCCAAGGATAAGAGAGAAGCTCGGAAAATCACATGCCGAGCACTTCGGTACGAACTTCATGGAGGAGTCTTATACAGAAAGTCCTACCTTCAGCCGTTATTACGATGTATAGGGCCAGAAGAGACGGACTACATCCTCAGAGAAGTTCATGAAGGATCGTGCGGCAGCCACATCGGAGCTAGAGCTTTAGCTAAAAAAGTTCTAAGATGGGGATATTATTGGCCAACCTTGGTACAAGAAGCAGTGCAGCTCGTCAAGACATGCCCGAAGTGCCAAATCCATGCAAATATCCCAAGGATGCCGCAGACCGATCTATCCACTATGCAAAGCCCTTGGCCTTTTATGCAATGGGGTATAGACATAGTAGGACCACTACCACAAGCTCCTCGGCAAATAAAATTCCTAATCGTTGCCGTGGACTACTTTACGAAGTGGGTGGAAGCTGAACCATTAGCTACGATAACGAGCTCGAAGGCATTGGATTTCGTCTGGAAGAACATAGTGTGCCGATTTGGCATACCCCACATCCTCATCTCGGATAACGGGACTCAGTTCACCGACAAGACGTTCAAGAATTGGTGCCAAGAGCTGAATATTCAACAGCGGTTCACTTCGGTCTCTCATCCACAAGCAAACGGACAAACGGAGGTAACAAATCGTATCCTGGTGAAAGGGTTAAAAGCTCGGTTAGAACAAGCCAAAGGACAATGGGTAGAAAATCTCCCTCAAGTCCTATGGTCCTACCGAACTACACCCACAACCTCCAACGGTGAAACTCCGTACAGTCTTGTGTACGGCACTGAAGCCGTGATTCCGGTGGAGATCGGCATACCCAGTCCCCGAACTCTAAATTTCTCAGCAGAAATGAATGACGACGGACTGAGAGCCGAGCTAGATCTTGCCGAAGAAAGAAGAGAATTGGCATGCATAAAAGCAGCCAAGTACAAGGAGCAAGTAGCCCGGTATTACAACCAAAGGGTGAAGAAGCTGCAATTTCAAGTGGGAGATCTCGTCTTGAGAAACAACGAAGTAAGCCGAGCAGAAAAGCTGGGCAAGCTCGAACCCACATGGGAAGGTCCGTATCGGGTGTCAGAAGTCCTCGGCAAAGGGTCTTACAAATTGGCTCACATGTCAGGAGAACAGGTACCCCGAACATGGCACATTTCCAACCTCAAGAAGTTCCATTTGTAAGAGACAGTCCGGTCAGTCAGTCTTGAGTCATGTTCGGTCAATGTGCTTTCTTTGGTTTGCTTGGTCTTTGTTTGTCTCTGTGCGTTTTGTCTGTGTGTTTTGTCTGTCTCTGTGCGTGTCGTCTCTTACAAATGTTACTGAGGTATCTTGTTCTTCGAAGGCTGATCCCCTTCTTAGAACATATACAAGCCAACGATTGTGAGTCAAAGCTTCTAAAGAGGATACAAGACCACAATTCAGCTTAAACAAGCAGTTCGTCTAAAACGAGCTGCAATAAGCCAACGATTGTGAGTCAAAGCTTCTAAAGAGGATACAAGACCACAATTCCGCTTAAGAAACAAGCACTTCGTCTGAAACGAACTGCAATAAGCCAACGATTGTGAAGTCCAAGCTTCTAAAGAGGATACAAGACCACAATTCGGCTTAAAAATCAAGCACTTCGTCTGAAACGAACTGCAACAAAAGTCTGATTCACGCGATAAAACTTGCCTGAATTAGGACAAGGGAAAGTCCGATCCACGCGATAAAACTCGCCGAATTAGGACAAGGGAAAGTCCGATCCCCAAATTAGGACAACGGAAAGTCCGATCCGAGCGATAAAACTCGCCAAATTAGGACACAAACCAAGTCCGGTCAAAGAAGAGTTCACTTCATCAGACCGAGGACAAACATCAACTTACCCCGTACCTTTATCCAGAATGCCGAAGTGATTCACTTCGCTTTTCGGGGGGGGTAGTGATGGAGTATGATGGAGTACGTACTAAACAAGCCCAACAGCAGTAAAGCCCATCAGCCTAAAGCCCAAGAAAGAGTATCAGTTCGGCATGACTAAAAAGTATCAGTCCGGCATGACTAAAGAGTTCAGTTCGGCACAACCAAAGAGTTCGGCCCCAGCCTACAGCTCGGTAAAAGCCAACCAATCAAACTCTGCTCTCAGGTCGGCATCAAGCTCTACTCTCAGATCGGCAAAAGCTGCTCGGCAATAATTCAGCAGTTCGGTCTCAGTATTCGACCGAACTAGGAGATAGTGGACTCATGCAGGATTTCCACCTCCACTACACCCACGATCTATTTAGTGGTGTCAAGCAGTCATTAACTCATGCAGGATAGTGGACCCATGCAAGATCGCCACGATCTCCACGACATCCACTGCCTAGTAAATGGTGCTGCATGCCACGATCTTGGTTCAATGTATAAATAGAACTTAGATCAGATAGAAAAGGGTTAAGTTCTAAAGAAGCTCTCTAGAGATAAAATATCATATAGCAAGTCTGTGTTGTAAGCTGTAATCCCAGATCAAGCAATACAATCTTGCCCTCCCTTCTTCCCGTGGACGTAGATTTACTTCAGTAAATCGAACCACGTAAATTCTCTGTGTCGTGATCTGCATTTTCCTGCATTCATCACCATCAGAAATTCGCGGATTCATCAGGCGCATTAGACTGTATCATATTCGGTCCACACATTCAAAGTACACAATATCTACCAGTTTCACATTTACAAAAAAAATTGCACTGTTTTTGTTTCTTTTGACTAACATGTAGTAATAGTAGTCTAATGATCATGTTAGGAATTCATGTATTATCTAATGAACGCAGCGGAAAAGCATATATGAATACAATATCTAGATTCATAATCAAACTGTAAGTTGAGCATGTGAATTAAATCTTATTTGTTGTGTTGTTATTTTCTTCGATTAATTGAATCCTGTGGGTTGAATCCATTACTATCGAGGTTCACGTGCAATCCAATCTAATGCCGGAACCATCCCAGTATAATTGCTTTGTAGAAGAAACCTAGGAAACCTTCTTTACATATTTTACATCATGTGACTCTTATGATCTCTCTACTCTCAAGCTTCTCACTCATTCTTCACAAAAAGAATAAATCATCATTAAGTGGATGAAGAGTCAAACAATTGAAAAGTTACTTAGGCTCAATGATTGTTGGATTATGGATTAATATAATTGTAGTCCAATTATAATTATTGGATTCATATTAATTTAATTCTAGTCCATTTCCTTTTAGATCGCTGGTGTTTTAATTTTCTTCATCATTCAACTAACTTGACAACATTTGGAAAATTGACTTCATTTGTCCAATCTTGATTAGTAGAATGCAAAAGCCAAAAACCCCAAACAGAACACCGTAAGATCATCTTCAAATTATTTCAATGGATCATTGTGAAATTATAGATTTTATTTTAATTAAAAAAATGATTTTTTTAGGGTTTCATTTCTTTTTTTTTGGTGTAAAAAATGATTTTTTTAATTAAAAATCAATTTTTATAAATAAAAATGGATTTTTTAATAATTAAAAGCTTAATTTTTTTTATCGTCCATCGTCCGTGCTCCTACAGTGGGCGGACGAAAAGACTCAGGCGCCCCTTCGTCCGCAACAGAAATTTAGGTCTTCTCGCTCGTCTGGACGATCGTCCGTCAACCTGCAATGGTCGGACGATCGCGGACGAAGACGAGTGAGAGGCCTCGTCCAGACGATCTTCACACCATTGCGGTCTACGGATGCTCTTAAGTAGAAACTAATAAAGCAATATTAATACTACTATATAAAATGAAGGTTTATGCAGTGAGACCGCGGCTGATTTGAGCTCGGCGAAGAAGAAGAATCAAGAAATCCTCAGACGAGTCCAAATTGGTCGACGCAACGCTCCAAAGTGGAAGCATTTCATTCTCCTTCCGGTTAATCATGAATTGAATTGGTTTGCCGCTCTTCTTCTTGAATTCAAGAGTCAAAAACATAGTGGTTGTGGGTATGGGTTGGGAGAAGAAATCGAAAAAAACAACACTATCATGTTTTGACTCTTATATCTTGTACTATCTCACTAGTAATATTGATTTTGTTCATCTACATTCCCTTACTTTTTTATCATATCCTTGTCAAATCATAACAAGATTTTTAAGATATGTCAATCAAATCAAACCCTTTACATAACAAGTAAGCATTAGCAATGGTGCCTATCTCCGTAGCCCATCTCAGAGCCCATCTCCATTTTTTCTTGCCAAGTTAGCAGGCCCATCTCAGAGCCTTATCTCACTGCAATGAGAGTCCATACCAGAGCCTATCTCAGAGCCCATCTCATTTCCACATCATCACTATTTTATTTCACTTTTAATTATTGATGTAAATTAAAGACAACGTAATATACGACAAAAAAACATATTTCATTTTAAAAACTAAATAAAGCATAAATGTCTAAATAATATAAATAAAATTACACAATAAATTCATTCTTCGATCTATTACAATATTGGAAAACATTTCTAGTGAATCGGAATCGAAATCCGAATCTGAATCCGAAATGGGAGTGAAATTAAAATACATTTCTTGAGAGAAAAAAATGTGAAGTAGAGAAGGATGTGGGTGTGTTAAATGAGGGAGAGGATTTGAGGTATTTATAATAGGAAAAGAAAATTTTAAAAATATATTTTTTTAAAATATGAAAATCGGCTTCGTCATTGGCCCGAGCCTCCATAATGGTGGCCCATCGCAGGGCCAACGCGGAGCCGATATGCCATCTGCTGGGGAGATTGATCAGGCATGGGACGGAGGCGTTGGGGAAGGGCAATCGGTTCCCTCCCCACAATGGGAGCCGATCGGGGGCCCTTGCAATCGATCACCACTGCTTATGCTCTAAGTTATACTATCAATCAAATCCTAGGAATATTAATCTCTAAAATCACTAACTTTGGTAAAATTATGATATTTTTCGTGAATTTTAAAGTTGGTCTAACTAAAATATCAAAAAATTTATATTTTGTTTTTATTATTTTCCAATACGAACTGAATAAGATATTTTTGGTAAAAATTTATTCTATGTGGCAACTGTTAAACATTTTCAATAATTTAAACCACTTTTAAAGTTCATCACAAATAAGATAAAAAGACACGTTAAAAACTACTTTAATTTAATTGTGCTAAGTAGGATGAAAACGACGTGTACTTTAGCTAGATATGGTGATTGACATGCAATGAGAAATAATAACAAATGAAAAATATAGTTTGTGATATTTTTTTACCAATTTTAAATTTCATTGAAAATACTAAAATTTAACCAAATTTCATGATTTTATGAACCAAATTTCTCAGTGGTGAGGCCATGATTTTTCTCTATCTCCAGACCAACCTCTCAAAAAGTTACTCCCTTGGTTCATGAAATATTGTTCAAGTTTGACTCGGCTCGAGTTTTAAGAAGAGAATAAATGTGTTGACTTTTCCTAGATAAAGAAATGACTCAACTATTATGGAACGAACTAAAATGAAAAAAAGTATAAATGAGAATATGCGTTGCGTACATGTATTATATAAAGTTAAAAATCACAACGGGGAGGGCGAACCATGAATCTGCAATTCGAACCGACTGCGCGATCAATTAACATATTAGTAGCTGCATATATGTATTTTATATAGGTAGAGTAGAGTGCCCCCCATCCTAGTGCTCAATGGCGGACACAGTAAGGAGGGAGGAAGGGCTTAAGCCCCTCCCAACAACTCTTTTTTGTGTTTTTTTCTACTTTAATTTTTGGAAAATTTTTCGTATACACTCTTTAGCCCTTCCCAAGTTTATATTATTAAAGAGTAAATCATCAAAATTGGAATGGTAGAAGGGGCTGAACTTTAGAATCAAAAAATTGTTGAGGTGAAATTATAGAGATGAAAATGGCTCCTTGTTTGAAGGAAGAAGAAGGCATCCTTTTTTTAAAAAAAATTCAATAAGTGGAGTAATATAATATTATTTTATTCTAATTTTTCCTCGTGAATAGTGTAGAATATGTGGACTAGTTGAGCTATAATAATTAATAACTACTTGTTAATATATTCACACATAGATTAAAAGTACAATCAATTCATAAATTTAATTTCAAAACATTTTTTTTGTAATAATAGTGCTGCTATTAAAATGTTAACTGTGTTCAATTTCCATTTAGGTATTGTAATAATTCTAAATTGATAATATAGCTTTTAGTACTATACCATTAATCATTCTGAAAGTATATACAATGTACCAAAATTTCAATTTAGTAGTCAAATTTTTGTTGTTAATAGTTACATCAATGATAGGCTATAGTAATAATTTACTAATAATTGATATTTACTCTATTGAATATCTTTTAACCTTGTGTCTAATAGAACATTGCATTATTTATTTGCAATAGTAATTTACAAAAAATTGATAAGTCTAATTATAATAATATACATTAAAACTTTAATTTTCTTTAGATAAATTGGCCGACTATTATTTGATTTGAGTTAAAGATGTTAGAATTGGAGTTTGGTTCAAATTAGATTCATATATTTTTCTATCTTTTTATATATATATATATATTTGCAACATAGTAATATATTGATTTATGCATTATAATAATTTTTTGTATTTTTTATCATTTTTATAGTTGTATTTGTGATTTTTTAATATATTATTAATTTTTATTATATTTAGTGTTTTATTTATTGAATATAGTATATATATATATATATAGCGTATAAATGCAGCCCCTACCAATAATATTTTCTGCGTCCGCCACTGCTAGTGCTTTTAACCTATTGGGCATGGCGCAGGCAAAATCCAATTCATTACCTTTGAAACTTATTTTCAATTTTCCCTTGTTTTTATGATTGCAAATGAAGTTGCTGAAGGGGAAGATTTGAAATATAGGATTTTCAATTGAGAAAAAATTAAGATAAATTAAAAAGGTTTGTCTTCTACAATCTTTAGCTTTGGAAAACACACGCCATTATATGGAACACGATATATATACCATTTATACCCAAAACACAAAGATGAGATACCATTTTTGAAGTTGGGTCTAGTATTTAAAGTTTAGAAGTAAGTTCATGTCTAGTGTCTACAGTGGCTGGGCTTGGGTGTAATTGTAAATATCAATTTTGGGGTAGGATGTACAAATAAATTATATTTATGGGGTGAAAATGCAAATAGTAGCTATCTCCCTGCAAAATTACTGCCTCACGCTTTCCATAACTAGTACGAAAAACAAAAACTAGTACGAAAAACAAAAACTTATGCTTTAGGCCATCCACAATACGAATAGCTCAGCAATAGCATAGCCACAAACTCCTCCTACCACATTATCAACACTAAAAATCCTCCTGCCACATCATCAAAACAAGCAAATAGCCCAGCTATAGCCTAGCCACATCACTAATAACAATTATATAAAAATGAAATAATTAACAATCACACAATATACGGAATTTAATTTACGAGACATATACGAGAAACATTAATAATACTATTAAAATTTTAAAAAGTACAATAATTTAAAAAAAGTGCAATAATTTAAAAAAATTACAATAATTAAAAAAAGTACAATAATTCACTCATCGTCTCCTCCGTCGCTGTCGCCACCCTGGCCTCCGCCTCCGTCGCAACCTTCGTCGCCGCCACCGTCGCCGCCTTCGCCGCCGCCTCTACTCCCGCCGGTCTCCCTTCGTGCCGCCTCCAACTCGTCTTGCATGCTCATGAGAAGAGTTTGAAGCAAACTCTTCTCCACGGGGTCCACCGCCGCCCGCCATTCGGCCATCGTCTTAACCATCTGATTGCGCGTTTGTTGACGCGCGAAGAATTTGAGATCCGCTGTGGATTGGCCAAGGGGGGATGCCGACTGGACCTCCTGTGAACCCCCGACTGCCTCCTTCGCCTCCCGTTGAGCCCGCTTGTGCCCAACGGGCGAGTTCGGTGAGGGAACGAACGAGGGGTCGGGACCTCCTGGGCCGTCTCGGGGCGGTCGTGGGAACCACCACTGCTGCCGCTGTAATCACCGGTATAGTTCAGTCGTTACTTCTTCAGCCAGCCAGTGTCGACACCTACTCGGAACTTCTCTGAGTCGTTCAGCACAACATAGCAGTTCTAGTAGGTGAAATCCTTAAACAACCCTTTCTGGGGAAGGCTTTCTCCGCTATCCTCCTGCAGTCTTCCTCCGTTTGGCCACTGCTCTGCATGCGGAGGGCGTTGGCGTACAACCCCGAAAATCGGGAGACGGCAGCCCTGATTCGGTCCCACCCCTTCCGACAATCCTCACCGGTGCGTGGCCTCCCCTCCGGGCAAAATGTCTGATAGGCTGCTGCTATCTTGCCCCACAAGTTGACGATCCTCTAGTTGTTCGAAATGAGAGGATCGTCGCAAACACTCACCCACACCTTGGACAGCGCGACGTTCTCCGCATCCGTCCACCTCATCCGTACCGAGCAGTCGTTTTCACCTGGCTGCGACGACTCGCCGACCTTCTTCCCCTTGCCCTTCTTCTTTGGGGTGCCACGACCTTGCACTGCTCCCACCGTTTGAACGGGCGTATCCGGAACTCCGAGAATATCAAACCCCAACTTCTCTAAGGAAAAAGCATCAAATTGCGTGAACTGCGCATCCGTTGGGATCGATGTGTGCGAAGAAGCAGTCGAAAAATCAAAACTGGGTCGATAGACGTCCCCCTCCCCCGGCGTCCCCTGCGTCGCCGGTACCCCCTGTCGGGTGCTGCAAGCATCTGTCTATTGTTAATCACACAGGCAGCATTTATTGAAGTATCCCTGAAAAATAATAACAATGGTAATTTTGACATTATTCTACCAAGTGTGCTTTGGTTAGTTGTAGTGAACTGGGATGCATAACTTGTTTTTTGTTTGTAAGCACCTGGCTTCATGATTATAAGGATTTTTTACTAACTTAAAGCAAGAGCTTTCTCACTTTATTATCCAATACTTACATCTATGCCTAGAAAATATTACTCCAGATAAAATGTTTTTCATATTTAGGTATCAGCTTCGTCATTCTTTTTCTTTCTTTATCTTGTACATTAAGGATTGCAGGTTGACGATGTATGACAGAAGAAAAAAGAGTCAAAGTAGGTGCTCAGAGCTGGAAGATTTAAAGTATAAGTACTATAAAGAGTTGAGGGATGGAAAACTCAAAATCTCTGGCTCTGGGAAGTATCTTCGATGCCCTTTTTGTGGGGATTATATGAGAAGTGAGTATAATCTGTTAGAGCTTGAACAACATGCATCTAGAATTGCAAAAGAATCAAAAAGTGCGACCTTCAGGGACAAAGCTCGGCACTTAGGATTGCTTAAGTACTTGGATCGTTATGGAGATGAGGTAGGAAGTGCATCACAGTCTATAAAGAGAAGTCCTCATATTTCAAAGAGTCGTCATGATGATAACAGAAAATATGGGAAATATACTGGACATAGGTTACCACAGGGAGCCCCAAATGACAGATTATGCTCTGCAGAGAGAACTATTCCGAATGTAGATAAACCTGTTGATAGTGACATGTTAACTCATACTGCAGCTGGCAATATTGATCCTGGGGAAATGGTGACAGAACTGATAGATAGTAGCACCGAGAGGAAATTTAGTTGGTGAAGTAGATGATCTAGTCACTGAGGGTGGAGAAAGAAATACTGAATCAGCAGATGTAGGCGGCATTGCAAAATATAGATCATTAAAATCTGAACAGAACTTGCTGTCCCGTCTCGTACAGCTATAAGGGAAGTCTGCTGACGAGCCTATCGTTTGGCCTTGGATGGCTGTTGTGGCAAACCTTCCAATTGAGAAAAAAGATGGAAGATATGTGGGTGAAAGTGGCCGAAAGCTCAAGGATGAGTGGATTATCCAAGGATACAATCCTGTGAAGGTTCACCCTTTGTGGGGTTTCCACGGCCACTCCGGATTTGCGATTGTTGAGTTCAGCAAAGATTGGGAAGGGTTCAAAAATGCTATGGCTTTTGAGAAGGCGTTTGAAGTGGATAACCATGGAAAGAGAGATTGGTATGCTAAAAGACAGAAGGGAGGTAAGTTGTATGGCTGGCTTGCCCGTGAAAGGGAGTATCTGGGAGGGGGACTTATTGGTAAACACCTTCAGAATCATGCAGATCTCAAGACCATATCCAACATCCAAAAAGAACTTCATAGGAAAGACACTTCCTTGATGTCTACATTGAGTAATCAATTGAAGACAAAGAGTAAAGAATGTGAAGAGATAAAAAAAGATTATTAGCAAGACTGATTTCCTTATGAATATTATTGTGGTGCAAAAGGAAAATATGGCCCATAAGTACAACGAAGGTACTATGTGTTACTGAATTCTCTCTTCAGTCAAGTGCTTCATTTCATATTCTTCTAGCTGCAAAAGATTCTCACATCTACAATCAATCTATGTACATATTCTAAGAATTTATTTCTGTCATTGTTTTCAAGAAATGAAGAAAATGCAGGATGCTGCATCACATGAACTCAGGAAAATTTATAAGGAGCAGAAGAGAAGTAAAGAAGAACTGGATGATCGGAAAAAAGAACTCAAGCAAAGGGAGAAAGAACTATATCAACGTCAGGCTCTGAATGAGAATGAGAAGAGGAAGCTGGATGACCAAAATAAAGAGGTGCTACATTATTTTATATAGACTCCTTTCTCAGTTCTGTGCAGACATGTCACATAATAATGGAAACAGATTTGAAATTCTAGTATTGTTCGAACCCAATAAATTGTTGAAAAAGTAATTTGCAGTTATGAATCTTGATGAAGAGTCATGTACATTCATGAAGGGTCATATATGTATCTATAAATATCATTGTAATCTCTACCATTTTAAAAAATTAAAAAAGATCATATTCACTATTTAGTGAAATATATCCATATCATATTTACTCTCCAAATATAAAAGTGCCGTAGCACTATTATTGATTCCCATATCCAACAAAGTGGTATCAGAGCCTTATTATTAAACATGGCATCAAGCAATTCCATGTTTTCTTATACCCCAAATCAAGTTCCGATATTCGAAGGAGAGCACTTCGACTACTGGAGTAATCAAATGGAGACTATATTTTTATCACAAGATCTATGGGATGTTGTGGAAGATGGATTTTCAGAACCACCACAACAACAAACTGATACAGAAGCATGGAGTCAAAATCAACAAAATGACTTTAAGAAAAATGTGAAGAAAGATGCAAGTGCATTGAGATTCATTCAACAAGGGCTAAGCAAATCTATATATCCAAGAATCCATGGTGTCAAACGATCCAAAGAGGCCTGGTATATATTGAAGGAAGGATTTCACGGCAATGACAAAGTAACTTCTATCAAACTACAATCTCTTTGGAGAGAGTTTGATAATTTATCAAAGAAAGATGGCGAAACCAAGCAAATCTATCTTACTCGAGTTGCAGAGATCGTGAATCAAATTAGAAGTCTTGGAGAAATAATTGAAAAAAAGAAAATTGTTCAGAAAGTCCTTCGAAGTCTTCCACCAAAATATGATTACATTGTTGTCGCTTCAGATGCTACTTGTGAAGGTATTTGGTTGAGACGGTTACTAGAAGATTTGCAGCAAGGTCAGAAAGAAGCTACAACAATCTAAGAGTCTAAGGATTTATCAACATATACTCTACATGATCTCACATGCTCTCTTCAAGTGCATGAAGAAAGAATTGGAAGGTTTTCAAATCAGCCTCTAGAGCAAGCATTTGGGTCGATGAATTTCTCGAACCAAAAACAACGACAAAGCAGAGGAAATTCTTTCAAAGGACACATATCAAAGCATATATCTCAAAATAAGGGTGGATCATTCCAAGGAAGAGGAGGAGATCAATCTAGGTATTCTAGTCTTTATTGCAAAATTTGCAAAAAGACTAATCATAACACAAATGAGTGTTATTTTAAGTGCAAAAAATGCAGAAATCCAAATCATTCTAACGGAGATTGCTACCATCAAAAGAAAGAAGGGAAGACAAATGAAGTACATTTTTCAAAAGATGAAGGTGAACAACTCTTCTCTTGTATGATTTCCCAACATCAATCACAAGAGAAATGGTACATGGACAGCGGATGTAGCAATCACATGACAGGGAATAGAAAAATCTTTGTCGAACTCGATCAAGATTTCACCTCGGAAGTAAGGCTTGGTGATGGGAAAATCCATCGTTGCGAAGGAAAGGGAACCATTATTGTTCACACCAAAGGAGGTAACAAAAAATTTATAAGCGATGTGCTTTATGTTCCAAATTTAACAAGCAACCTTCTAAGTGTCGGACAACTTACACAAAGAGGTTATTCCGTCATGTTTGAAGATGGAGAGTGCAACATATTTGATAAGAAAACTAGTTCCTCTATTATTACCGTGCCAATGAGTTCAAACAGGGTGTTTCCCTTAATCATGCCTTTAGAAGAAAAGGTGGCTCTTGCTGGAGAAAGCGTTGATCAATCTCAAATATGGCATTTGAGATATGGACATCTCAATTGGAACGGATTGCAACTTCTAAAGAAAAATAATATGGTGATTTGCCTTCCCGAGATTGAATCAAAAACTCAAGTATGTGAAGGATGTATCTATGGGAAAATGCATCGATTCCCATTCCCGAAAACTTCATGGAGAGCTAAGCAACCCTTGGAACTCATTCATGCAGACATTTGGGGTCCTTCAAGAACACTTTCTCTCGGAGGAAAAAGGTACTTTATTTTATTTGTTGATGATTTCACAAGGATGATGTGGATCCATTTTCTAAATGAAAAATCCGAGGCATTCTCTGCATTCCTCAAGTTCAAAATCCTTGTAGAAAAGCAAGTCAATCATCAAATAAAGACACTCCGAACTGATCGTGGAGGTGAGTTTATATTCACACTATTCATGGATTATTGCAAGAATAATGGTATTCACAGGCAGCTCACTATTCGGAGGAGTCCCCAACAAAATGGAGTGGCCGAGCGAAAGAATCGCACAATCGTCGAAATGGCCAGAAGCATGATGATTGAAAAAAAACTACCAAAGATTTTTTGGGCTGAAGCTATTCATACAGCTATCTACATTCTGAACTTATGTCCTACAAAAGCTGTTTTGAACCAAACACCATTTAAAGCTTGGCACAAGAAAAAGCCTGTTGTCGATCACTTGAAGATTTTTGGGAGCATTGCATACTCTCATATCTCTACTCCAAATAGAGATAAATTTGATGAGAAAAGTGAGAAAATGATTTTTGTCGGTTACAGTGACGAGTCAAAAGGCTATCGTCTCTACCATCCAATCATTCAAAAGCTCGCGGTTGCAAGAGATGTTATCTTTGATGAAACAACATTATGGAACTGGGAAGGGAAATCAGCCGAGCATCTATCTCAAAATGATTTTTATGAATCATCAAATGTAGAATATGAAACAGAGCATGGCGTTCCTCCACCTCAAAGTCCAAATCCTACTCTACAAATTCCTCCTGATCATATTGCAGATTCAAGTTCAGAATCTCCAATAAGAAAGACTCGTTCATTACGAGAAATATATGAGGTATCGGAATTTGCTCTTTATACTAGTGAGCCTGAAAATTTTGAAGTTGCTAATTGCGAAGATATTTGGAGAAAAGCTATGGAGGAAGAAATTGCCATGATAGAAAAGAACAACACTTGGGAGTTGGTCGATAGACCAAGGCATAAAGATGTCATTGGATTGAAATGGATCTATAAAACAAAATATCAAGAAGATGGAAGCATTCAAAAGCATAAAGCTAGACTAGTTGCGAAGGGGTACTCGCAACAACCGGGAATTGACTTCACAGAAACTTTTGCACCAGTTTTGAGAATGGAAACTATTCGTGTTGTACTTGCACTTGCAGCACAACTCAAGCTTCATGTATTTCAACTCGATGTCAAGTCGGCTTTTCTAAACGGAGATCTAGAGGAAGAGGTGTTTGTTGAACAACCTCAAGGTTTTTGTGTTGAAGGAGAAGAAACAAAGGTGTACAGGTTGAAGAAAGCTCTATATGGGCTTAAACAAGCTCCAAGAGCTTGGAATAGCAAAATTGATGGATACTTTCTCAAAGAGCATTTTCATCGAAGTACCAATGAGCCTTCTTTATATGTGAAGAAAGAAAATCATGATATCATGATTGTTTGCATCTATGTAGATGATCTTGTTAAGAATATTAGTACTCTGTCCCACATCGGTGATATGACATAGTCTAGCTTAGTTTCTTCTACTATATATATGTGGCCTATGTTGAGTAATAAAATACACCAAATACACTACTACTTTCTCTACTATGTCTATTTACTTTTCCGCTTATATCTATATTTTACTGTTCTACATGGTATCAGAGCGGATTTGAATCTGTCTCTAGAAAATTAGGGTTTCCAAAACAAAAAAAAGAACTAGGGTTTCTGCCGCTGCCCGCTCTACTATCCCCACTCTGCTCTCCCGTCACTACTCTACTCTACCCGAAATTATGTTTTGTTCTGCTCTATTGCGCTATTATGCCCAATCTAGGGTTTACGGTGTTGTTGCTCTACTCTGCCCAAATTTGGGTTTCTACCGCTACTATATTGCACAACTGCTCTTCTCTGCCCAAACTAGGGTGTCTGACGTTGCTGCATTCTGCACTATTATGGTTCTGCTATACCACTCTTTCCGAAATTACAGTTATGCTATGCTCTACTCCGCTACTCTGCCCAAACTAGGGTTTTTACGTTGCTGTATTCTGCGCTATTATTTGCATGCTGTTCAACTCCTGCTCTGTTGCTCTGCCCGGGATTATCTACCTGCGCTCTTAGTTGCTTTTTATCTACCTACGCTCTTGTCAGCAGTTATTATTCTACTCCTACAGTTGTCCTCCTGCACAGTTGCTACTACGCTACATCTACTACTTCTGCGCTACAGTTGCTACTCTGCTGCAACTGTCAATGCCTGCATCTGCTACTTCTGCTACAGTTGCAACAACTGCCCTACAGCCGCTACTCTGCTACAGCTGATACTACTACCTGCATCTGCTACAGTTGCAACTACTGTCCAGCTGCTACTCTGCTACAGCCTGACACTAACTACCATGCATCTCCTACTCTGCTACAGTTGCTACTACTGCTCTGCATCTGCTACTACTGTAGCTGCTACTCTGTTACAGCTACTACTACTCTGCCTTGCAGCTCTACTTATGCAACAGCTGCAACTACTACTGCCCTATAGTTTCGACTACTACTATTGCTGCCGATGTTTGAGGAAAAATAGTTTTGAGAACTTTGTACCAAGCTGGACAATATAGATGTTCCAGTTTGAGGGGGAGTGTTAAGAATATTAGTACTCTGTCCCACATCGGTGATATGACATAGTCTAGCTTAGTTTCTTCTACTATATATATGTGGCCTATGTTGAGTAATAAAATACACCAAATACACTACTACTTTCTCTACTATGTCTATTTACTTTTCCGCTTATATCTATATTTTACTGTTCTACAGATCTTATCTATATGGGTACTAACATGCAGATGATAGCAGATTTCAAGAAAAGAATGATGAAGGAATTTGAAATGACGGATTTGGGAATCATGAAGTATTTTCTTGGAATCCAAGTGAAGCAATCTGGAGGAGAAATAGTCATATCACAAGAAAAGTACATTGAAGATCTCTTGAAGAAATTTCATATGGAGAACTATAATCCAGTTTTCTCACCGATGGCAACGAATGATAAATTGAAGAAAGATGATGGGTCTGAAAAAGTTGATGCACAACTCTTTAGAAGTCTTGTTGGTTCGCTTATCTACCTCACCAACACGAGGCCGGATATTGTCCAAGCTGTGGGTATGCTCTCAAGATTTTTAAATGAACCAACTAAACTTCATTTTGCAGCAGCCAAAAGGATAATGAGATATTTGCAAGGAACAAAGAGGATGGGCATCAAATATGTGAAAGAAATTGATTTGAAACTGATTGGCTATACAGACAGTGACTGGGGAGGTTCTTTGGATGACCGAAAGAGCACTTCAGGCTACTTATTTTCTCTTGGAACTAATATAGTTTCATGGAGCTCAAAGAAGCAAAAGACAGTGGCATTATCATCTGCCGAAGCCGAGTACATAGCCGCTTCAGATGCTACTTGTGAAGGTATTTGGTTGAGACGGTTACTAGAAGATTTGCAGCAAGGTCAGAAAGAAGCTACAACAATCTACTGTGACAATATGTCAGCAATAGCAATGACGAAAAATCCTGTGTTCCATTCAAGATCAAAGCATATTGAGTTGCGTCATCATTTCATCCGAGATATGGTGAATAAAGAAGAAATCAGTTTGGAATTTGTTGGAACAAAAGAGCAGCTTGCAGATTTCCTCACTAAAGCAGTTCCAGTGGAGAAATTTGAGAAGTCTCGTGATATGCTCAAGATTGCAAATTAAGAGGGGGTGTTGAAAAAGTAATTTGCAGTTATGAATCTTGATGAAGGGTCATATATCTATAAATATCATTGTAATCTCTACCATTTTAAAAAATTAAAAAAGATCATATTCACTATTTAGTGAAATATATCCATATCATATTTACTCTCCAAATATAAAAGTGCCGTAGCACTATTATTGATTCCCATATCCAACATAAATGGCCTAGAATTCATGTTCGGGAATCAGTTATTGTGTTCCTTATGTTCCTGATCTTGATCCCCCCTCCCCCAAAAAAGAATGAAAAATAAAGTATTTGGAATTAAAAATGACAGATAATTTTCTGCAGAATGATATGGCTATCTTGCAACACCAGAAGGCTGACGAGAATATACTGAAACTTGCTGAAGAACAGAAGGTACGTTATTTGTTCTATTCTTTCGTAACGCATGCAATCTTCTCACGTTTAACGTAGTTTGTAAATTTGGATTACTTTTTACCAGAGAGAGAAAGAGCTCCTTCATAAAAAGATCTTAGAACTCGAGGCAAAACTTGATCAGAAGCAAGCATTAGAGTTGCAGATTGAGCACATAAAGGGAGCTATTGGGGTTATGAAACTTATGGTTGAAGAAGGAGATATGGAAGCTAAGAAGAAGTTGGAGTCAATTGAAGAAGAGCTTAGGGATAAAGAAGAAGAACTTGATGGTGTGGAATCTCTAAATTCAAATCTTATAATCAAGGAGAGAAGGACCAATGAAGAGGTTCAAGAAGCTCACAAGGAGCTGATTGCTGTAAGTTTTTGGTTCTGTTTGATTATACTAGTTACAGTGTTATTAAAAAGCGGAGATGGCGGCGCCATGGCGGATGGCGGTGGCAGTTTCTAGGCTCAAAGCCACCGCCGCCATGTGATATGGCAGTTTACTCCCTTTTTTGAATGGCGGCCGCCATTTGCGAAGCGCCGTGGCAGAATATGGCTTTCATGGCGGTCGAGATGCCTTTTTGCCTTGTAAAACGACCCCACTTACCCCACTACCCGGCCCACGTGACATGTAACCTAGCCCATTGGCCATTATAAACAATATGGAGTTTCTGGCTTCAAAACCATAACCGCTGCTGTCAATCCAAGTTATCGTCTCTCCAGTCTCCACACGCACAAGGCTCCAGATTCTAGATTTTCATTCACGATTCAAGATAACTGAAAATTTTTATGTACTACTACTTGGACCATCCACAATAGCATCAGACTAGCATAGTCTAGCCAAAAACTCTTCCTGCCACATCATCATGCCCTTCCTACAGCCTAGTCACTTTCCTAGCCAAGTAACAGCCTAGCAATAGGCTAACAATAGCCTAGCCAATGTCCTAGCCCAACAAATAAATTGACAAATACGATTTAATTCATTTTAATTATTGGTGTTTATCAAATATTAAAAAAATGAAGTAGAATGAGTTGTAAATATAGAGTATAAATAAAAAAATAAAAATAAATAAATAAATCGGGTAGCCTATTGCTCGCCGCAAAATAGGCGGCCAGCGATCGGCTAGCCGGTTAGTCCATGCCCAACTTCTCGTCCGCTCCGCGCTCGTCCTTACCGTTAGCCGATTGGAATAGTGGACTAGACGCCCGCCCTAGCCGCTAGCCTGTGGCTAGGGCGGGCACTAATCCACTATTGTGGATGCTCAGTTTGTATTAATTCCACTATTTAATTCTCTCTTTTCTTATAACTGTTCTACTCGATGCAAGGATTAATTCCACTGTATAATTCTCTCTCTTTTCCTATAACTATTCTACTCGATGAAAGCGTCTCCATAATTATTGTCTTCCACCATTGAATATTCTAATTTTCCTATAACTATTCTAATTTTTTTGCATCTTATGTTATGTATTATATTTTATTTATTTGTTAATTTATCGACCGCCATTTACGCCATAATACCGCCATGCCGACCACCATATCCCAATGGCGGTGTTTTGACCGACCGCCATACGCTATTAATAACACTGACTAGTTACCTACTCTCTATTAGAAATGAGTCACTCACCCCTTAAAAGGCCTTATAAGGGGGAGGGGTATCCAAACTTTTTATAGGTGAGCTAGGATCGTTACCAAGTCGATGTGGGACAAGATAATAGGAATTTTAACACGTCCCCTCACGTGTGGGCCGGAATGACACATCGGATTTCCATCACGTGAGTAGGCAAGAGAAGAGATAAAGAGATAAAATCCATCATCGACTTGGGCCGCTCTGATACCATATTAGAAATGGATGACTCACCCCTTAAAAGGCCTTATAAGGGGGAGGGTTATCCATACTTTTTATAGGTAAGCTAGGATCGTCACCAAGTCGATGTGGGACAAGATATTAAGAATTTTAACACGCCCCCTCACGTGTGGGCCAGAATGACAAATTGGACTTCCATCACGTGGGTGAGCAAGAGAAGAGATAAAGAGATAAAGCGTGTAATTTTTGTTAAGCTGATTAACCACTGATTGCTCTCTATCAGGATATTTTATCTTGTCACATAGATCTGAAATATAGACTTCAAATGAATAGCAGTATCCTTCTAAGTGACTAAACTTGGCTTCAGTGTTCTGTTCACTAATAATCAGCAGATTCATTATTTGTATTGTCAAGAGTTATCAAATGTGCATATATTAAATATTAACCGAGTATGAAATGTAGTCATAAAAAAATTAGGTAACTCAGATTCCTTTCCTTTTTCTCTTAGAGAATGCATTTTCTAATTTGTAAGAAAATAGTACTACCTCCATCTTCGAAAGATAGTCACATTTTTCCATTTTGGTCTGGCAACCAAAATTAGTCTCTATCTATGACAAGTTTCTTTTTCTAATGACGTGGGTTTCATTTTCAACTAATTTTTCTTTTGATCTCTTTTACTTTACCAAATTTGCATTAAAACCTACCATGACTATTTTTTCTGGACGGAGGTAACATTCTTTTTGTTGTTGTGTAAGACAACATATTCCTAATACCAGCCTTCTGTAACTGGCTTGTTCTATCTTTACACACCTAACCATGATTAGGCATGTTTAAGGAGCTAGATTTAAAGTTCAAATTTAGATTATCAGTAAAACACTTTGGTGACTAAATATTGAGTCTCTTAGCGTTATAGTTCCTGGACATTTGGGCAGTCCTTTCTTGACAGTTCTTTCTTTTTCTTACTTTCAAGTATGTAAAAATGTTTTGGGAAGAATTATTACCATGGGGAAATGTCAATAGATATTCTCTTCTAATGTTTGTTGTGGATCATTCACATGTCTAACTCCAAGGTTGCAAAAAATTTGTTATACTTGAATCGGTAAACATTGATGTTAAATTGTTGAAGCATCATGACAAATGCAAAATAAACAAGCTTTTGTTGCTTCAATTATAGTGGTTTGGGTGAATATATATCTCGAATCTAACTGGGTAACTTAAATCATGTATAGGGTATAAAAGGTGGCCGTGCCAACATTTGTGTGAAGAGGATGGGGGATCTGGATGAGAAACCATTTATAAATCTCATGAAGATGAAATAGATGCAGAAAAAGCACAGGAACTTGTTTCCTTGTGGGAAGATCACCTTAGAGATTCAAGTTGGCATCCATATAAAGTAACACTGGAAGGAGGAAAGCCCAAGGTATGCTTTTTTAAGCAATGTTGCATCACTAGTTTGTGCTCTCCTTTTTTTACTGCTTGATGAGATCTATCAAGCCTGCACTTAAGTGGACAAGCTTTACATCTGGGTCATCGAGAAGTTTGAACTAAACGTATACTGTACAGATCTCAAAATCTTTTTTTGCATATTAGCAAGTGTAATTGATTGATTGATTATGATAAAAATCTCACTATATGCACACACACACATCTTAGCAGTATTTTGCTATTCTGTTTTCTCTTCGGAATTGTTAGAATAAAACATTATCGTGAACTCCAACTGAGGTGTGATGCTCCCCAAATGCTTAACTAAAGTAAAATTATGTATCCAATATAACAGATGCTTGTTTATATTTTTTGTTATTCAAGAAAGCTGTCTTTTCCGTATCATTCTATGTATGACTCATTTTTTGCTCACTTGTTAGGAGGTACTTGATGAAAATGACGACAATCTGAAAGAGCTAAAAGATGAACTTGGTCTACAATGTAGTGACGAAGGCTTTGAATGAGTACAATCCAAGCGGTAGGTATCCAGTACCAGAGTTGTGGAATACCAGTGAACAGAGGAGGGCTATGCTCAAAGAGGGAATTGCACAGTTGATTAAACAATGGAAGCTCCACAAACCAAAACGCCGAAGGAATTGAAGGTTTTTTAGCTGCAATTTATTATTGATTTCCTTGCATGTTCTGGTTCTTAATTTTGTCCTCTGTATATTGCTATTGCAGGAAAATTGAAGTTCTTGTGTCTATGCTATACATATAGGATAATGCTTCCAAACTTGATGCCAAAAGTTATCGGTAATTCTAATTGACACTGTTCTTAACCAGAAGGTAAGGCTAATCTTTTGTTCTCTTTAATGCCAGACTTTTGTTTTCTTTGTCATCCATTGTGACATAACTTTGACCCATTGTAATTTGATAACCATTCAGTATATTCTGCCCAAATGGAACTATCCTTTGCTCCTCCTAACCGGATTACCCATATTTGCCAACTTTATCTTTGAACCAGTTGAATAAGTTTATAAACATGTATCTAAATTGTCACAAGAATGTCTTGGCGACCACATCCGCCGCAATCATGCCATGAAAATCAGTGATTGCCACTTGTTCCTCCCCGCAAACACGAGGGTCTTTCCCCTCATACCCCGGTCTGTTGAAGCTGGGATTTGGCAGTTGAGGGGTTGCCATCGATACTTGAGGTAGTTGGAATCGTACATTTGGCAGTTGAATTTGGGGTCGATGATAGGGATCCTGGTTAAGTGGTTAAGAGCCGGCCAAGATGTCGCAAGAGGTGGTGTTGGTGTGAAGAAGCATTGGGCTCATTGTGGTTGAGCTGAACCAGATGAGACTATAAGTAACGAAATTTAAAGTGGGATGAGGAGGCAAATGTACGACTTCCCACTGAGGGAATACTGATTAGCTCCAGCTCACTCCTCTCTATTATCACAAGTTATTTGAATCATTTTTTTTTTATAAAAAACTTTATTTACTTTTATACTTTACTCTATTTTCTAATCTATTCTCTTCACGTGACTTTTAAGCATCATTTTTTTAAAAAGAAATACCTCAAATAATTTGGATTGGGTAGTAAAGAGGAAGAAAGAGAGAGGAATGTGTGTATTTCTGTAGCATTTATATTTATTATGTCTGAGATTGAATAGCATATGATTTAGATTCAAGTCATTGTTGTTTAAGAGCTATGTAAGCTTTGACTGGTCAACATTTTTAAACGGTTTCTTTTATGCACCGTCAAAATTGGATTCTATTAAAGGAAAACAAACATATCTTCCTTATTTATTCATTTAAAAATGTTGTTCAGTGTCGACTCGACTGAGGAAATAAACCAAAGAAAGCATGGTTTCAAAGAGGTTTAGGCATTTTCAAAGAGGTTTAGGCATCGTTATTGCTCCGAGTAGGTTTCAATTTTAATTTTAATTATATTTTTAATTAATACTTTACTTTCAAACTTTGTAACAATAGAAGAAATTGTAATTTACTTTCAAATTTTGTCAAAGTCTCATATTGCAATGTCAATAAAGTGTCTAAAGTCTAAACATTATTTTAAAAATAAGATCTCTCAAAGTCAATAAAGTTTTATTGCTTAAGCATTACTACTATTTTAAAAATAGGATAACTCCTCACTTAATATTGGAGATAAGTTTTTAAATTTTAGATTTTAAAGTTTAAGTATTTTAAAGTGCCTAAACAATTTAGGTATTGCTTGTAAATAGAAATATAATAATAATAATAATAATAATAATAATAATAATAATAATAATAATAAAGTAGATGGAAAGTTAAAAACCATAAACAATTTTAATTTCAATTCGGTTAGTTCAGTTATAACCGATAACCGACCGGTTCTAACCGAGTCGGTTAATTAAGTAACTGAACTTGAGATCAGGTCAGTTTCGGTTAGTTTTTTGATAAAATTTTGGAGTCGGTTCGGTTATTAACCGAACCGACCGAATAACCACCCCTAGTTATAATATAGGCTTTGGACAGGTGACGAAATTTTGGCCAAAGTGATTAGAACCCAAAATAAGGTGTTCATTGATAAGGCTCATTTCATGCATTGGTTATGGGGTTAAATTCTATAAATTCAGTGAACTAATAGGTGTGTGTAAGTTCAGATGCGTGAAAAATCTGTCAGACCTAGGAAATGCATACAAATTACCCGGGGCAGAGAAAAAGGAGCAAAAGTGAAACAAGGACCAGTTCTAAAAGATCCTATTTCAAGGGCAAAAGGGACAAATCATAAAAAAGAAGCCCTAGGGATCTGAGCCTCAACTATAAAAGGGGTAACTATCTTGAAGAGGATCATCATTCGACACCAGCTCCACATACTCCTTAAATGTAACGCCCGTACTTTTTATAATGCTTGGCGCGCATAAATCGAGGAACGCTCGAGGAATTTATATTTGGAACAACACCAAATATAAGTGGTTGCGTTGGACGATTTTAACCGTTGTGAAGATAAGATAATGAATTAATTAAAGTTTCCGTGAATTTTAATTATTGAAAGAAATGCGAGAATATAAAGTATATATATATATATATATATATAGGATTGTATTCAAATCCTTTTTCATATTTTCTTCTATTTCCTTCTTGATCTCAGCCCCACGATTTTGTCATCCGACGATTAGATTGATGTCACGTGTCATTTAATAATGCAGATTTTCAGTTAAATAATGCACACCGACTAATAATGCACCGTTATAGTGTAATAATGCAGATTTTCAGTTGAATAATGCACACCGACTAATAATGCACCATTATAGTGTAATAATGCAGATCATCTGGACCGTTGATGAATGAGATCTAACGGTCCAGATTAAGAAGGAACTTAAATCTAAGGGGAGAAAAGGAGTTTAACACTACCCTATATATATATATATAGGCTTCTCAAATTAAAATGAGAGTCTAAATGTTTATATAAAATGGCTTTGGGCCATAACAATCAAAAAGCCTAACAATTAAATAATTATACAAATTGGGTTTTGCAACTAAATAAGCCCAAAATCAATTAAATCAAATGGGAGCCCAATTCCTTTCCAAATGGGAGCAAGCCCAAGAGCCTTTCTCCTCCTTCTTCTCTTCATGGTCGACGGTTTCATCCAAGTGGAGACCCTCCATTTCCACCTTCTTCACCTTCTATCTCCCTCAATTAACTCTACAAAAATCAAGAGTCACCCAAGATTAAAACTTATTTATCTTTACCCTACTCTTCTACTTCAACACTTCAAGAAAGAAAAAAAGGATTTTGAGAGAGAGATAACCGAGAGAGAGCCGAGAGAAGGGGAGGAAGAAAAAGTGGCTTCCATTTTGTTCCAACACCCAAGTTTACGTCGGAAGGTATAATTTCTTCCCTTTTTTTTCTGAATCATGAACTTTAGCATTTGTTCATAACATTTGCATCGCATAAACCAAACAAGGAATTCAACAATTAAAACTAATTAAAACTAATCGAACATCACCGTACTTAATCGAATGCGAAAAGAACATAATTTGAGTACAAGAACTTAGCTTTCGGGACGTTTCGGGGCTGTTCGGGGCTGCACGGTGTCGGTTCGGGGCGGCGGTGACAGCAGGGGGTGGTTGCTCCGGCAGCTGGACCTCTCTGCGACAGCAGCGGTTTTGTCCGGCGACTCTAGTGAGCGACGGCCACCAACAGCAGCGCCTCCCGGCGAACAGCAGGGATGGCGACTCCGGCGAGCAGCAGCAGCGGCCGGCGACCGCACGGGAGCAGCAGCGACAGCGTGGCGACGGCTGGACCTCCTCACTCCGACGGCGTGTGACGTCGTGAAGAAGGAGAACGCGATGGAGAGGCGACGAGATTTGAGAGGGAGCTTCTGTTTTCTTTTCCTTTCGTCGACTGCATTTTCATCGAGAGTTAGAGAAGAAGAGGAAGAAAAGAGAAAGAAGGAAAGGAGGAAGAGAGAGAGAGGCGTGGGGTATGGTGGGAAAGAAAGAAGTTTGGGCCACTTTTGTTTTAAAAAAAAGATTTGGGCCTTATAACTTAATTGGAGTTAGTTTCAAAGTTGGGCCCTCTTTTATTTTATTCTATGGGGCTTATTATATTAAGTGGAAGTATAAAGGTGAGGGCCCAATTAATTAAATCCTTGGGCCGATAAATTATTTGTGACGAATTATTTAATTAATTCCGAAATATTTTGAGGCATGAATAATTATATCTCAAGTCCGAAATAAAATAATTTCGAAGAGAAATAGTTGCGATAATTTAATTATGCACTTAAATAAATTTTAAGAAATTTATTTTCGACGTCATGGAAAATACGAGGAGCCAACGGAGGAAAGAACGAGCGTAAGCGGCCGGCCGGCGTCGCAAGCAACGTCTTGGGCAGCCGCCGAATAATCGAAAATGCATGAAAACTGAGAAAATGAATTAAAAGATTTTAATTAGAGTGCATGTATTCTAAAATGTCTTCGTTACCGAGATTGATGAGTACTTTATGTATTTTCCGAAAAGGTGGTTCGCACGCCCGCTAACGTCGGAACGAGAAGCTACTTAAGGAAAACTCTAAACTATTGAGGTGGGCTCTATTACTTAAACTCTTTTATTTGCAATGATATGTTTATGGAGAGATAAGGGTGGTTTGAGTGTTATGTTATGCCGTATTTTATGTTTTGAATTGCCTATCTGATTGTATACTAGGATAATGTCCTACTAGACTTTGATGGTTAACGAATTCGGGTCTGACTAGGGAGTGAGTCCCTACTCAGACTAGTGCACTGATGGGGATCGTGAGCCATCCTTTGTGGTCGGCCGGTCCAAGGATCGAGTTTGTGGCCACATTCTCGTTTCACATGATTGTTCAGATATGGTACATGATGGAGGATGACGATGATGTTTGCCTGCGCAGGCACTATTTTATTTAAGGAATGATTTAGTGTTTCTCGGCCTTTTAAAGTAAAACCCGAGTTTCACTCAACAATGGCTTGACATAACCTTAATGAAAAAAAAAATGTATTTTGGGCATGAGTTCACTGAGTGCATCAAGTACTCAGCCCCTGCATATGTTTTCCCTATGTGCAGGTTGAGCGTGGACGGGAGACGGAGGATGTTGAGCATTGGACCGAGACCATATTCAATAAACATTCCGGTTGCTATTGTGTCTTCATACATAGTAGTAGCTAACTCTCAAATGCTTCCGCTACGTCAAGTTTTAGAACTCTGATGTTATCTTTATTCTGTTGGACTACTTTTCCTACGAACTTTGTTGCTTCGTTATTTCAGACTATAATTTGGTAATAAAGTTCATCTTTTGATCTACATATCGTACCCCTTGATTGTTTTCCCCTTTCTTCCCCGCTTCTTAATTCCCCCACTAGTCGCGATCCACCGTGCTTTCTATCCTTAGGAAGTGCGGTCGTGACAGTTTCACTTTAGTTAGCTCATTTCACACATACACTTGGCATCAATAGGGTAACTCTGGGCAAACTTAGTGGTTCAGGGTAGTTTCTGTGGTGTAACACCGTCCTCACGAGGGTGAAGATACAATTGTTTTTGCTTTTCTGTTATTTTGCCTCGCCGTGAACTTCCTTCCCAGAAGCTCGGTGACTGATATTTCCATTTGAACCTTATTTCAGTGACTATGGAAGTTTATATTTTCTGTTTTACTTTGGTCTTGATGCATTGATGTTGGATTTTACTGATTTGGACGCTTTTCGCATTTGGTTGTTGAATCGGAGTTGGTTTGTGGTTGAATTGTTTGAATCGAAGTTGATGGAGATGGATCTGAATGTGGTTGAGTTTGATGAGGTTGATCTGGAGTGGAATTGTGATTGGGAGTTGTGGATTTGATACGTATTGGTGTGGATCTGCATGGTTATGGATATTTTTACTGTTGCTTCCGATTTACTCGACCTGGTAGCTTAGATATGATAGTTTTCTTCTTAATCGTAATGTCTGAGATCCGATCTGAATTTGCTCTATTTTTGACGCTCTGTTTCATTCATGTTCATGTTAACTTGCTAAAGAAGATGAAGATTACTGGTAGTTAGATTCAGATCCGTTTGTTATTTGCTTTTGCAGCTTTATCTGTCGTAGTAGCTTAATCGAGAAACCTGTCCCACTGCTTTTTCATGTTCTTTGTCTAACCGTTTTAGGAAACCTTTTTACTTGACCTGGTAGTTTGAAAACCCTTCCGTAGTTAATTTCAAGTCTCGAATCATGAATGCATTTGTGTTCCCCTGTTCTTAGGTCTAGTACTTGAGTGCTTTTAATTTTCTTGACCCAGTAGTTTAAAATTCTCGACCTACTTGTGTGGCAGCAGCCAACCCTCCCAAAACCCTTTAAATGCTTGCTAACACATCCGTCCTCGAGGGATCAATCCTTTACTTCTCTATACTAGCCAATAGTATAGTGGGTTGAGGTTTTTGAAGCAGAAAAAGTGTCTCCAACGACCGAATTCTGACAGATTCATGATCTCCTAAACCCTGTGATCTTGCGAATCCTCTGGACCTATTGGATTGAGATATATCATTTGCACACACTCTTTTTTCAGCTACTTCAAATGGCGCTGTTGCCAGAGATGGATGGCGTTATTTATGTTTGTGTTTAGAGTGGTTTGGTGTATATAGTTTTGATTTATTGCTTTTCCTTTTGTTTTCAGTTTATGAACAGAGGCTCAAAGTTCGAGAGCTGGAATTATACGCCCAATTGGAGAGACTCTCAGTTCAGCTGGCAACCTAAAGAAGTACTTGCCCCGGTCACCACTAGATCAGGGTTCACAACAGCTGACCCCCTCCAGTTGAGTTCAGGAAGTGAAGAGGACCCGACCTCGCCAATCAAGAAAGAACCATAGTCAAATTTAGAAACAGAGGAAGAAAATACAAGGGATATGGCAGACACAATTGATAACGATCTGGAGATTGGCTCGCTCAATGCTCATTTGGATGGCCTAACAACCGAATGGTCGAAGCAGAGGTCTACAACATCTTCTATGAAGGGGCGGATCCAGAGTCCAAGGATTTGATGAATTCCTCGAGCGGGGAAAATTTCACGAAGAAGCGTGTGAGCGAAACCAGAGAGATTCTAGGAAGACTGATTGATGCAAAGAAGGCGTATGATCAGCCACGTGCCATTCTTAGAAGAGGATCAGCTAATTCAATCATAGAGCAAGGCGACGAGAAGGTGGAGGCCCGAATTGACAGATTAGACAAGGCACTCTTGAGTGCTATATAGAAAAGTAATCAACCTGCCCCACCCGAAGAGGCGAAAGTGCCAGGTCCTGAGAAATTGCAACCTCAACCATACTATGGTCTACCAGGGAAAGGAGATTTCCAAGCCCAGGAAAATTCAATAGGAAGTTGGAATCTGGATGGAAGCTGGAACTCAGGAAAACAGAGGGATGCCCCATGGAGGGATCACCCTAACTTTAGATGGACTGAAGGTAACCTGAATCCACCACCCCAGCAGCAGAATACCAACTATTCGAATCCACCGGAACATCAATCCAACTGGTCTGGAAGGAATCAGGAAGGACAGATCAATTGGGGCAACCGGAATCAGTGTAACCAGTCCAACTGGGCGAACAAGAATCAGAACAATCCAACGAATTCCTATGTGCCACCCCATCAGAGGAATTACCAAGGCAATAACTCAAACCCTCAACCCAATTACCATGGGAATCAAGGGTCAGGTAATCAGTACAACAACAATCAGGGGCCTCAAGGGAATTTCAATTCAAATCAATGACACGGACCTAGCCACCATCAAGGACCGAGTGCCAGTCAGTCGAGCTCCAGACAACCGAAGAGCCTCGATGAGATGGTAAATGATTTGGTCAGTTCGCAGCAACACCTTCAGAATAATATGCAGTCCAACAATGATGTGGTACATAAGCTTCAAGACGCTCAGGTGGAACACAAGGCAGCCATGGACATGCTGGCGAAACAATTATCCTAGATCGCCACCTCCCTGAGTAAAATGCGTGGGAATGAAGGAAGAATCTCTGCCACAGTTAAGCCACCAGATAGGGCTAACATCAGTCAAATCACCCTTAGGTCCGAACGAGAGTACAAGGGTCCTACAATAAGGATGGATGAAGGGACACCTACTGAGGTGAAAAAGAAGGAGATTATCTGCTCCGTCAGAAGGAAGACACTGGGACAAAAGAAACGGAAACAAGGGAAGCCAGAGCAGATGGTGATATCCAGAGCGGTGATTTAAGAAAACCAGTACCCCGAATGGCTGACCCATTTTTCCTAGATCCAGGAATTGAAGTGGAGAAAGATGAAGTAAGAAAAAAGAAAGATGATCCAGTAGACTTCATGGAAATCTTCGGCAAGCTGGAAATCAACTTACCATTCCTACAGGCTCTGAAGCTACCTCTGTTCAACAAGTTCATCAAAGAATTCATCGCCGGGAAGACTAAACCCAATGGCAAAATAGTGATCGTAGAAAGTGTTTCAGCAGTGATTCAGAAGTGGAGGATGCCATCAAAACGCACTAACCCATGTATGTTCACTCTGCACATTTCAATTGGGAACATCAGAATTGAGCATGCTATGTGTGACCTAGGAGCTTCGATAAATGTTTACCGTTTTCCATCTACAAAAAGTTGGTAAGTGTAAGAATGGTTGACACGAAAGTGGTGATCCAGTTAGCGGATAGGTCATGCATTAGTCCAGAGGGTGTGTTAGAAAATGCGATAGTTAAGGTGCATGATTTCTTGTATCCAGCCAATTTCCATGTGATTAGGATTATTGAAAATGAGTCTGCTGAGTCCAGCAGAGTGCTTTTAGGTAGACCATTCCTACGCACAGCTAAGACAATAAATGATGTTTTTGATGGAACCATTTGTCAGGATTATCATGGGGAGAAATTCACATTTAACATTGATGAGGCCATGAAAAATCTTTAGATGTGGAGAATCTTCATGCTGTAGATATCATTAACCCCCCTGGTCCAAGAATATCTTGAGACTGAATTAATGCAGGAACATATTGATAATTCCAAACTGAGCCATTCCTTTGATAAGGAGGTAGCAGGTTGGTGCAAAGCAATGAACACACTTGAGTTGACAGATGAGGAGGTAGCAGAGGCGATTGTGGAATTCTGTAAGTGTCCGACGTGTGCCAGGTCAAGGGGATTAGCCCATCTGGCCAGTGTGGAAAAGTTATCAGATCTAGAGGAGTCAACCACAAGTGAAGTGGACAAAAACCCCAGCCCCAGGAGACAAGTTAACCGAAAAAGGAGTTGAAGACACTTCCACCAGCCCTGTGATCGTCAACAGCAACCTGACCCAGGAGCAGGAGGGTAAATTACTGGAAGTGTTCAGAAAGAATAAGAAAGCTATCAGGTGGACTCTATCAGATCTGGTGGGAATCAGTCCCGATCTCTGCATGCACCATATTCGCTTGGAAGAAGTGAAGAATGAAAAGAATGAGCTCGTACCCACGCGATTAGTCACGGGGTGGAGAATGTGTATCGACTACCGGAAGTTAAACATAACCACTCGAAAAAACATTTTCCCCTGCCTTTCATCTACCAGATGTTGGAGAGGTTAGCCAGGAAACAATACTTTTGTTTTCTTGACGCTTACAGTGGCTACTTCCAGATTTACGTCGACCTAGAGGATCAAGACAAGACAACATTCACTTTCCCTTTTGGCATGTATGCGTATAGGAGGATGCCCTTTGGTTTATGCAATGCACCTGGAACTTTCCAAAGGTGTATGATGAGCATTTTCTCCGACCTGTTAGAAGAGTGTATAGAAATCTTCATGGACGACTTCACTGTCTATGGAGATTCGTTTGAGTCGTGCTTAGGTCATCTAGATGTTGTTCTGAGAAGGTGTCAAGAGAAGAACCTTGTCCTCAATTTCGAGAAGTGTCATTTTATGGTCCAGAGGGAAGCGCCCTGGGCCATGTTGTATCTGAGAGAGAAATCCAAGTCCACAAGGCGAAGGTGGATGTAATCTCGAAGCTACCTTATCCTACAAGTCAGAAGGAAGTGAGAGGATTCTTACGTCATGCAGGTTTTTATCGAAGGTTCATAAAGGATTTAACGAAGATCACAAAACCACTTACCCGCCTCCTGCAGAATGATGTCGATTTTGTCTTTGACAAGGCATGTAAAGGGGTCTTCCAAGTCCTAAAAGATAAGCTTGTATCAGCCCCGATAATCAGAGCTCCAAACTGGAATCACCCTTTCGAGGTGATGTGCGATGCCAGCGACTACCCCGTCGGAGCAGTGCTAGGTCAAAGAATTGATGGGAAGAGCTATGTAATTTTCTATGCCTCGAAGACTCTTAACCATGCCCAGAAGAATTACGACAGCACGGAGAAAGAAATGCTAGCTGTTGTGTATTCCTTTGAGAAGTTCCGACCATATTTACTTGGGTCGAGGGTGATAGTATTCACTGATCACACATCTATTAAGTACCTGTTGGCAAAGAAGAAGTCTAAGCCAAGACTAATCCATGGGTGTTATTATTACAAGAATTTGACTGGAAAGTGAGGGATAAGAAGGGACCGAGAATAAGGTAGCCGATCACCTGAGCAGAATTTTTCAAGGAGACATGAGGAAGCTATATCAGATGCATTTCCAGAAGAGCATCTTTATTACGTGGGAAATTCTTCTAGACCGATTAGAAGGATGGAAGTGCTAGCGATAACTGGTCCAGGAGAATCATAAAAAGGAAGTTTAAGCTGAATGCAGAACCTTGGTTCGCAGACCTGGCAAATTTCTTAGTTACGTGAGAGCTCCCTAGTGAGCCAAGTACTATTTTTGGGATGATCCTTACTTCTTGAGAATGGGTTCAAACCAAGTGATCAGAAGGTGTATTCCAGAATGGGAACATAGAGACGTGCTGGACCATTGTCATGCGTTGGGCATTTTGGCCTAAGAAAAACAGCTAGGAAGGTTCTGGACAGCGGTTTTTACTTGCCCACACTGAATAGAGACGCATATGAGTATTGCCTGAGTTGTGGTCGATGCCAGCAGACCATGGGGAATCTCCGCTAGCGACGAAATGCCCCAGGTCCCAATAATCGTCTGTGAAGTGTTTGATGTTTGGGGGATGGACTTCATGGGTCCTTTTCTGCCTTCCTGTGGAAATTCTTATATACTGGTGGCAGTAGATTACGTATTAAAATGGATAGAGGCGAATGCGACTGCCACCTGTGAAGCAAAGGAGGTCACGAAGTTCCTAAAGGCCAATATTTTCAGTCGTTATGGAGTACCCAAGGCAGTTATTTCAGATCAAGGAACGCATATCTGCAACCGAACCATGGAGGCCCTGATGAAGAAAATGGAGTACATCATAGGTTGTCCACTCCATATCATCCACAGAGTAACAGTGATACGAACGGGAGGTCCAAGACCAAGGCGGACGCGACAACGACTCCCCTTAGGCTGCCCGGAAGGCCCGTCATGAGATCCATGAAACAAAAGCTACGGTTGGGCATTTCAAACTTCATCCGGAGGGAAATGGAGGAGGCAGGCGGAACGCCCGGTCGGGTGAATCCACCCCTCCAAAACGCCCGATCGGGCGTTTGTGCGCTGAGTGTCGTCCACGTTCCAGAGAGTTCGCCCGGTCGGGTGAACTCACCATCCCTAAATGCCCGACCGGGAGTTTGACAAAGCAGCGGCGGAGTCCAGAGAGTTCGCCCGATCGGGCGATTTCATATGTCTAAAACGCCTGACCAGGCGTTTTAACTATTTAGCCGAATTCTTGTTTTTTGAACCATTTTTCTTGGGATTCCAACCTTAGCTATAAATACTATTTTGTAAGACTTTTGTTGGCAGACTTTGATTAATGATATTTTGAAGACTCATTTGAGAGCATCTCCCTTTTGAGATTTTATCCAAATTTCTACATGTAGGTTGCTTGGTTTATGTTCATTAGACTAGATCAAGTATAGGTATGCATTTATGGTGGTGTAGTCATGAATGTGGAGCCAATGGAGTGTTTGCTTTGGGTAAAAGTAGCCTAGGGTTGCCCACATCTTCTTGTAGGAGGTCATAGGTCCCCAAAGAAGATTCCTCCCTTTTTACACCCTTTCTTTCCTTTTCTTACCTCTCCACCAAACTCCTTTCAAGCCTAGTTTTTGTGGCTAGCTCAACCTATCCTTTTATCTTAACTACAAAAATTGGAGTCAAATGCTATTTTGGGTATTTCTTGGGCACATGAAAGGATTCCCCTCACAAGAATCTATATCATTTGGTATGTAGAGCCTAGTTTCCTAGTAAGTGTTTGACTATATGCCTCTATGAAATTTCCTATTCTTTGTTTTCCTTGTTTTAGCCTATGTTTGTTATTGGTCTATTGTTGTTCGATTGAGCTGATGTTTGGTGTGTACAAACCTTGATATATGAACTATTTACCTGCAAAATTTCAACCCAAAATTCCATCATTTGATAGGTCAAATTAATGTGTGAAGTTGCTGCCCTGTTTTGTGCCCTAGTTTGACAGATTTGGGGAAAACGTAAAATCGAGGGTATTCTCGAAAATCTGCTATATTGGGGATATTTTTCCCTCTTTCTAAACCCTTTAATCTTGTTATCTACCATGTTTCATCAATTTTGGGGTTGGGTAGCCATATCAAAAAAATTCCTAAAGATCAGCCAAGAGTTAATGAATTTTCAGCTCAACTAAGTTTGTTTGTTAGCTTCCTTAGGCATTGAACCTTACTTTCACATGCTTGATTGACTATACTTACTTGGTTATATTACCTACGTGTATACCTTGATTGATTTGTCTTTGCACTTGCATTTGGGAATTTGGATCGAGAGTGAGTGATACTAGCCTCACTATATTCTAAACCTACCGAGTGACATTAGTGAGTGACTTGGGGGGGGGGGGTTGGGATATTACCATTGGGGTGAGTTATCTTTTTAAATCTCCCCTTTTTGTTTTACTAACCCCTAGGACTAGTTCCTAGTTTAATTTTCTTTCTTATTGTAGGTACCATTTTGAATGCCACCTCGTACTAGATCCACCACGATGGGGGATTCGCAACCGGAGGGAGTTGAACCGGGTGCGAGCACGAGTCATAATTTGGCGGGGGATGAGTTGACAAGCTTGATGACAAAAATTATGGCGGATTTGAGGGTTCTAAAAGAAGGCCAAACAACAATGCATGTTACTCAAGATGCTATGTTCGGGATTTGAAGGAACTCAAGGAGAACCAAGTATCCATCCATGAAAACCAAGATTTTCTCCACGACGAGCTCACGCTTTGAAGGCCTTGCGACTATCAAGGTCAAACACCCCTAGGAGCAACCCCACGCATCACGATGCCTCCGAGGGGAGTAACGGAGAGGAAGATCCCTATGGTTGGTACGATCATGGGGGCGTGGAGGACATGGAGGAGGACGGAATGGGAATAGGAATGGTAGGTTTGGGAACATGATGGGTGGAAGAGGGAATGGAAACATGGAGCACCATGGTGGGATGGTAGGCATAGAAGAAATAGAAACTATGAGGAGGAGGAGATGGGGCCCGAGGTATGATGATCCACCAAATCTACCAAACACACATTTCCCGAGTTCCACGGCAAGTTTGATTCCCGAAGCCTATTTGGAATGGGAGTCCCAAATGAGCAAAATTTTCTCACTCCATAACTTTTCGAAAGGTGATAAGGTGAAGGTGGCCATAGCCGAGTTTCGTGGCAATGCGGATACATGTGGAATGATACGATGAGGAGGAGAAGGACGGTTAAGGGAGGAGAAGTGGGTTCGTGGGCGGAGTGTGTGAGCTCATGAGGACTACCTTTGTGCCAAAGTCCTATTTCCTCCGGCTTCGAGGGGAGCTTTAAGATTTGAAGCAAGGGACGAAGAGCATAATGGAGTACTACTATGAACTCCTATCATTGATAGAGCAAGGCAGGAGTGGAGGAGCGAGAGAGAAGAGGCGACTCAAGATCGATTTATCCATGGCCTTAACATCAACTTGAAGCACAAGGTGCAAGTGGAAGCATTGAGGGGAATTACCTTGGATGAGGGTGATTGGGTTTGCCGACACTTTTGAGAGGCAAAGTAAAGAGTTGGTTTCTAGCTGGACTAAATGGGCGTCTAGCCAAACCGGTGGAGGGACGGGGCCTAGCAAGTGGAGCGGCCTCCGGCAAGAAGGTGGAAAACACGGCTAATCCAAATACCCAAGGGAGGCCGACCGTGAAGGCTTTACCGGGCCCTCAACCTATTAAAGCTATAACCCTATGGAAGACAAGAAGGTCAATGTTTCAAGTGGCAAGGGGTATGACCATTATGCACGTGAGTGCCCAAACCAACGGGTAATGGTTATCGGGCAAGATGGTATCTAGCGTGTATAGTGAGGAAGATGAAGAAGAGGGAAAAGTTGTGGGTACTAAAGAAGTGAGCCAGGACACCGACATAGCTTTCTCTAGTGGCAAGGATGAAGATACACCCTTGAGGGCTATGGTTTGTACTCCGAATGCTCAATGTACAACCCAACCTTGAGGAACATAAAGGAGCAAATGTGCAACATCTTTCATATGAAGTGTAAGTGTGAAATCCAAAGACGTGCTTGGTCATCATAGATGGAAGGAGTTGTACTAATGTGGTGTGTTACCGGTTGGTGGCCAAATTGGGATTGAAGGTCCTTAACAACTTCCCCCAACTTATTAAACTTCTCCCTCACACCTTTTTTCTCTTTGTGAAAGCTTTCGATGGAACCGCCACCAACCACCACGGAATTCCGACCATGAGATCATGGAGAACCAGTCACCCAAAAACACCAGCCGAGGAAGAAATCCCCAACTCAACAAGGCAAAGACCGGTGAGTCTTCGTCAAAATCCTTGACGAATCCGCCGGCGGAGGAGAAGCCAACCCGTTGTCCCTCAATCAGACTCAGTGGCGACTCTTCATCCCAGAACGTGACTCTCAACCCGATTGCAGTACGGCCAGAGCCAACGCGGTGGCAACCACAACCTCTGCCACGCCACCGACGATTTCCACTACTCCGCCTACTACAACCATCGTCGCCACCACCGAGCTGACTGATGAGCCCGATCCGGAGCAAATCATGAAGGAGCTTTTGCAGAAATACGGTCGTGGAGCAAAGGCAAGTGCATTCTATGCTCGCTTAGCGGAGGTATGTAAAGAGGAAGAAGCCGCCCTGACCCCGCTTGATATTCCACCCAGACCGTCGACATTTCAAGAAACCCACAGCCCAAGCCCTAACCTCTCATAAAGTATACCCCCAAAAATTACCAGAAACCCTAGCCCCTGTTACAGAATCCCATTTCTCAGCAGTCCTAGCCGGAATCCAAACCACGACATCTACCCCTGCCCCTATTCTGCCACATGCAGAGGCGACAGAGTGCCTCCACGAGGAACAAGTAGAGGAGGCAGAACGGGATGATAAGGAGGAAAATGAGGAGGGAAGTCAGGGTAGTGAGGGAGGGGAGAACAAAAGGAGAGTGTCAGAGGGAGAGGGTGATGAGCGAGGATAGTGTGATGGCGAGTAGAGGGTGAAGAGCCAGAGGGTAATGAGAGGGAAGATGTTGAAGGTACTGGGGAGGGTAGCGAGAGAGAGGAAGTTGATGGAGGAGTTGTTGCTGGTAGTGAGGAATGTAACATTGAGACTAGACACGGTGATGAGGAGGTTGTTAAGGGAGAAATCCCTGTTGATGTGGAGGGAGACATCGTCGGTGAGAACGATGGTGAGAATATTGAAACAAGGGAGCCTGTTGACTTGAATGTGGAAGACCCGAAAGCGAAGGGTTGAAAGAAATTGTCGATTTAGAGGATGGGTCGGAGGATGAGGAAACGCCGGTCGACGAGACGATGACGAGTAGAAACACCCGTCAGAGCAAGCAAATGGATGGTTTGGTAACTGCTACTAGGGCGAAGAAGTTACAGTTCGGTACCTCGAAGGGCGAGGAAGAAATAAGGGATGCGCATAAGACGCCCCTAGACCCAGGAGACTCCAGAGAAGGAGGAGGACTCCGCTGAGGTCGTTGAGAGACGCTTTGCCGCTGAGCGTAAGCGTAAAGGGAAATAGGAGGCCAAGTCTTTGAAAAAGAAGCATGGGCAAGCTTCCGCGACCCTGGTTATGAAAGAGCCCAACGTAGAGCCCGTCCGAGTACCATTTGCTAAGGCATTGGAAAAGCATGGGGAGGATAGTAAAGAAGAGGAGGAAGCGGGAGCTAACCCGCCTGAGGAGCCCATCTACGAGATGATGGAAGTACTGGTAACAAAGAAGCTGCTAGAGGCCATGGCCCATTTGACGATCCCAAGAAAACGCTGACATATAAGGAGCGAGGGACGGAAGGAAAACTTGTAAAGTCGGGGAAACGCTACCACCCACAATCACTGCAGGAGATTGAGTCGGAGGAAGAGTTCATCTCTTATATCAGCGCCATTGGCTTTGAATGGTTGTTGGGTCATAGCGAGACGGAGGTGCCGATCGCCTTGGCCAAGGAGTTCTTTACCTCGTACAAGTTCAAGTCCACCATGGACCCTGACGCCGATTCAATCAGCTTTCTCCTATTCAACGAGGAGATAACAATGAGCATTAGGGAGTGGTCCTTGAAGATGGGATTGTTCACATTGGAGGAAGATGAGGAAGTCATATGGAATGAGAGGGTAATTGGGCCCCTGAAGAAGACCCCAGGCTTCGACACTTAGAAGGCTTGGGATCATCATCACCCACAAGCGGGGTGGTACCTTCAAGACGAGCGTCTCAAAGGGAGTCCACATTATTGACCATCTCCTCCGCTTTGCCCAGGTCTTCATCAGATATAATCTCATGGGTCAGGCGAGCTATACTTTGCCAGGTGCATGCTGAAAGGAGTAAAGGTCCATCTGGGGTACTGGTTAGCCCAGACTTGCCACTTGATGACTTCCCATACTTCCTGCCATCTCTACACCTGTCATCTCCTTGGCGCTTACCTTCAGAGGAACGTAATCATGAAGATAGCGAAATCGGTGCATACCCTTGCAATGTGTGATCCTCCAGAGATGTTCAACATTGATTATTTCTTCAAAAAAGGCTTTTGATCATGAAGGATGGAGAGGTCGCATTTTATGAAGTGGGGAAGGACGAGGCAGTTGTAAAAGTAGAAGAAGAAGTAGTGCCAATTGCCGAAGAGAGAGCTGGCGAAAGGAGATGGGGAATGTTAGGAGCGAGATCGGAGAAATCAGGGGCGGGATGGGCATGATAAGCTCAGCCGTACTGGGACTGAAGGTATCGTTGGAGGCACACACAGAGAAGATGACTGAGGCCCTTACCTTGATGATGCAGATGGTGACCTCAGTCGAGCAAATGAGTTCCCACGCCCAGCAAAATTATTCCTCCCGTGTCCAGTGGAGAGATCAGACCCCTGGGAAACCCTCCAGTCAGCAAGCGCCAACTAATCTTGCCACTACCCTGTCTAAGAAGAGGAAGGAGATGACCACCAAGCCTACAACAACCGTGTCAGTAAAGAAACCATACCAAAGCCAGCAGTGAAGGCTGCAGAGGAACCAACACCATCGTTTCCTACGAAAGTGAAGACCAACAGCCCAAAGGACGTGCCCTAGAAATCTGGCTCCCATGGGAGCCAGAAACAGAATTAAATCCCCCCAACTGACCAAGTAATTTTACAATTTAGTTTTTGTTTTTATTTTCTTTTGTTAAGTGTCTGTGATGCATGTTCTTCTCTGTTTTGAGCATGCTTCGTTGTGTCTGTATATATGTGTTTTGTGTGATCTCTATCACTTAGCCCGATTCTCGGTCTAAGTGTGAGAAGTTTGTTGATATAGCGTATGTTGGTATATGTTGGTTTCTGTTATTTTCTATGTTTATCTTCTCTCACTTAGCCCACTTCTTGGCCTAAGTGTGAGAAGGTTATGTTTGCATGTGTACAGCAACTGCCTTGTTTTCCACTTCATGAGGATTGCTTGGGGACAAGCTTGAGTGAAGTGGGAGGGGAGAACAGTTAGTGCAGCAATGTTTTTGTTGGTATCGAGTCAGTTTAGTGTCAATTTTTTTAGGATGTTTGTGTTAAGTATAAACTGGCGAAATAGAAAGCAAGATTCCCTTAGTGAGAGTAATTGAAGAGAGGATGCATGTCAATTTTTGAGACCTCTTTCCTTAATTTGATCTAGTTGTGAAGCCCTGTATATTGTGAGTTAAAAGCCTAAGAGTATAACACTTTCTTCTAAACAGAAAAGAGGGGCTACCTAAGAACTAAAGGCAATAGGATAACCGGTTGAGCTTAATTCATTTGAATCCGCTAGACCTGCCACATTGTAAGGCACCCCATAGTTGGCCAATGTTGAGCTTATAAAATTTTTGTCATTTCCTTGGCACCCTTAGCCTTCATATTATGTGAACAAGGGGGCGGAGTGGGGGCAACTAACCAATTGGGGTAGGAAATAGGTTGGTAACATGGATGTGGAAGTAAAGAGAAAATAAAAAAGGCACGAAATGTTGTAACCCGATCCAAGAAAATAGAAAAGAAAAAAAGCAAAAGAAAAGTAGAGGGTAGGAGAAAGTTGTAACCTGACCCAGGAAAAAAGAGAGAGTATAAAAAAAAGGCAGAAAATTTTTTTCACCAGACCCGGGGAAATATTAGGGAATCAAGGCAGGAAGATATATAACCTGACCCGGTAGAAAGGGGTAATAAGGCCACCTTGGTCAAGGAACAACTCTAATTTAGTTCTTTGAAGAAAGATTGTAAAGGGAGGTTGTTTCATCCCTTTTCCTTAAGTTAACATGTCCTTCACATAATTTTACTTGCACTTATCTGAACTTAGACCCCCTAGGATCCTCACCTATATACTACAATTCCCTGGCCCCGTTACAAACCCTTGAAAGACCTTAAGGAACTTCCCTGTGTCAGTAAACTCAAGGCATCAGTGGTATGGTAAAAAAATGAATGAGTGAATGGTCCTATCGTTTCTGGTGAGGAATGAGTGACCGAGTGAATCCAACAATTGGTGAAAATAGAGGCTATTTGGACGAACTGACAAACTAACTAGATAGAAGAAGAGAGGGGGAGGAATCTGAGACTGTAGAAGATAGGATTGACATTAAGCTTGTGGGGACGGCTGCTAAAACTTGAACCAGTTTATACATATGTTTTTGTTTTTGTTTCTTTGTTTTGTTTGCTTTCTTAATTGTGCGTCTATGTGTTGTTCTTGTCTTTCTTTGTGTCGAGGTCTAAGAGTTTGAGTCTTTCCTTTTCTATAGAGTCGGTCAAGTAATAACCATGTAGTGAAATTTGCCTTATTTCTTTTATTTTATCTTTCATTCTTGAGGACAAGTATGGTTTAGGTGTGAGCAGTTTGATAAGGCTCATTTCATGCATTGGTTATGGGGTTAAATTCTGTAAATTCAGTGAACTAATAAGTGTTTGTAAGTTCAGGTGCGTGAAAAATCTGTCAGACCTAGTTAATGCACAGAAATTACCCGGGGCAGAGAGAAAGGAGCAAAAGTGAAGCAAGGAGCAGTTCTAAAAGATCCTATTTCAGAGGGCAAAAGTGACGAATCATGAAGAAAGAAGCCCTAGGGATCTGAGCTCAACTATAAAAGGGGAAACTATCTTGAAGAGGATCATCATTCGACACCAGCTCCACATACTCCTTAGTTTTACTTTAGTTAGCTCACTTCACACACGCACTTGGCATCAATGGGGTAATTATGGGAAACTAGGCGGTTTAGGATAGTTTCTGTGGTGTAACAATCGTTTTTGCTTCTGTTATTTTGCCTCACCATGAACTTCCTTGCCGGAAGCTCGGCGACTGATATTTCTGTTTGAACCTTATTTCAGTGGCTATGGAAGTTTATGTTTTCTGTTTAACTTCGGTCTTGATGCATTGATGTTGGATTTTACTGATTTGGATGATTTTCACAATTGGTTGTTGACTCAACTTTATTTTACCCTAATATTACCCGCAAGTGTACGGGTTATCGTAGCAAATAGCAAGCAAGAGTATATCGTATCCCACAGAGACAATTAAGTGTAAACCTAAGTACCACGAACAAACTTCAACTACTATCCAGACAATCAGGAATTTTGGTTTTGAAACTAACAACTAATGAAAACATGTAAATGCAAAGATTAAAATAGAACACTTAAACAAGAAAGCAAGGAAGCAAGTTGTGTAAGATGATGGAGAAATATGTAGAATTCAAGGATCCGATGCACAACTCATAGCCTAACCCAATTAAAACCAATTTACCATTTAGAGTCTCTAGAATTGTTGAATCAATCACAAAGGTGGATTAAACCCCCTCCCGAGGTGAGAAATCTGTAGATTAGGTGTAATAAGTGAAGTCCCCTTCTAAATCTTAGACCTAACTCCCAAAGGTTTGATTAGATTAAAGATCCCACTCATAATCTCAACTCTCCCGAGTTTTATTGAATTAAGGTGTGAATTATTCTTCTTTCAAGATTAATTAATTCATCTCCCGATTACTCTAAGAAATCCTAACACTCCCAATTGGTGATCAAGCAATTGATAGGAAAAAGCACAAGAATAATTCAAACAATTACAAGAGCAAGATAAAAACGAACTTAATTGGATTAAACTATGAATCAATGCATCTTCACCAAGAATTCCACATAAAGGGTTTAGTTACTCATGTTCATGGCGGAAATCAGACAAAAACTAAGAAAAATAAGAGAAACCATGATACGAATTACAATTGGCAGAGGAATCGAAGCTTGAATCTTCAATCTTCTTCCAAGAGTTCTTCAGAGAGAAGGAACGTGTGTTTTGCGGCTGGTAGAGAATGCTTTTTCGTTGCCCTACTTCTCTCTCTTATGTTTCCCTTCAGAAAAATCGCGTCTGGGCTAAAAAACGTCAGTCAGACGGACCCGGTCGAGTGGAATTATTGCACATAAAATTCACCCGGTCGGGTAGAAGTCTCTGGACTCTTTATGAACAAAATTGTCCACCCGTCCGGGTGGAATTATTGCACATAAATTTCACCCGGCCGGGTAGCTCCCGGCAGTCCTCGCAGCTTTCGTAGATCGGCCGTATCTCTCTCATCCGAACTCCGATTGGGGCGTGTGAGGTACCCACGCGAAGCTCTTTCGATGATGAAGACCAATGGTATCTCAAAATAATAGGTTGGACCCCATTTGGATAGTCAGATTCGTTTGAAGCAGGACACCCATTAATGCTTGGCTCTTTTTACCTCTTTTTTATTTTTTTAAACTATTTTTAAAGCTTCAACAAACACTGATAAACTCATCAAAGCAAACCTTTCTACCTTTCTACTAAGTGAATATGACGTAAACTCAAGTATATACATTTAAACAA